>NC_057811.1:124808671-125146724 GCF_018294505.1 Triticum aestivum | reverse complement strand
GTCGGCGGGTCTGCGGCGGCGACAGCGGCGGCGGCGGGGTCGGGCTAGGGTTAGGGTTTAGGTGGCAGTGGGTTTCGGTGGGCTGGGGGGCTCGGGGCGGTGCTATTTAAGAGGGCCGGCTGGGCGGAGTCCTGGCCGGTTACGGCCCGAGTCGGTTTCACTTTTTTTTTAAATTCAGACGTGCATAAAACGTAAGAAAAGAAATACTAAACGGACTCCAAAAATCCCGAAATAAATTTTCCCCATCTTCTAAAAATAAGCCGGACAAGGTGAACATTTATTTGGGCCTAAAATGCAATTTTGAAAAAAACATATTTTTCCTAATTCAAATAAAATAGCGATAAAACTCCGAATAAAAATCTTATTTGATTTTAATATTAAATCTCTGATATTTCTTTAGTTTGAGGAAGTCATTTTATCCTCTCTCTTTTATTTTTTTATAAAAGAAATATTTCAGAGAAAAATAATTAAAATCAAAGATCCTCTTTTCAAAATTCGAGAAAAACTCGAATATGAAAATAACGAAATCCCCAACTCTCTCCGTGGGTCCTTGAGTTGCGTAGAATTTCTAGGATCAAAATAAAATGCAATAAAATATGGTATGCAATGATGATCTAATGTATAACATTCCAAATTGAAAATTTGGGATGTTACACAAACCCTAGATGGGTTTGGGCGCCCCCACCCCTAGGAAACTTGCCCCCCAAGCCGGGAGGGGTGGCTGCCCTAGGGGAGGCGCCCCCACCTCTCCATGTTACGTGAGATGGGGTGGGAGGGGCGCACAACCCCTTAGTGGGCTGATGGGCCCCCTCCCCTTGGCACATAAGGCCCCCCAACGCTTGCCGGGGCCTCCGAAACACCTTTCGGTCACGCTGGTCGTCACCCGGTACTCCCAGAACAATTCCGGACTCCAATACCCTTCATCCAATATATCGATCTTCACCTCCGGACCATTCCGGAGTTCCTCGTCACATCCGGGATCTCATCCGGGACTCCGAACAACCTTCGGTAACCACATACTATTTCTCATAACAACTCTAGCGTCACCGAACCTTAAGTGTGTAGACCCTACGGGTTCGGGAACCAAGCAGACATGACCGAGACACCTCTCCGGCCAATAACCAATAGAGGGATCTGGATACCCATATTGACTCCCACATGTTCCATGATGATCTCATCGGATGAACCACGATGTCAAGGATTCAGTCAATCCCGTATACAATTCCCTTTGTCTATCGGTATGTTACTTGCCCGAGATTCGGTCGTCGGTATCCCTATACCTTGTTCAATCTCGTTACCGGCAAGTCTCTTTACTCGTTCCGTAACGCATGATCCCGTGACTAACTCCTTAGTCACATTGAGCTCATTATGATGATGCATTACCGAGTGGGCCCAGAGATACCTCTCCGTCATACGGAGTGACAAATCCCAGTCTCGATTCGTGCCAACCCAACAGACACTTTCGGAGATACCTGTAGTGCACCTTTATAGCCACCCAGTTACGTTGTGACGTTTGGTACACCCAAAGCATTCCTACGGTATCCGGGAGCTGCACAATCTCATGGTCTAAGGAAACGATACTTTGACATTAGAAAATCTCTAGCAAAACGAACTACACGATCTTGTGCTATGCTTAGGGTTGGGTCTTGTCCATCACATCATTCTCCTAATGATGTGATCCCGTTATCAATGACATCCAATGTCCATGGTCAGGAAACCATAACCATCTATTGATCAACGAGCTAGTCAACTAGAGGCTCACTAGGGACATGTTGTGGTCTATGTATTAACACATGTATTACGGTTTCCAGTTAATACAATTATAGCATGAACAATAGACAATTATCATGAACAAGGAAATACAATAATAACCATTTTATTATTGCCTCTAGGGCATATTTCCAACAAGGCCATGCTCCCCCGCCGATCGCTCGGTAAAATCACCTCATTTTTACTACTATACTTCCTCCGTATCGGTTTACATGGCATGCACGTCGTTCTAGGTTGAGAATTTAACTGGCTATATATGTGATGAACAGTATATGTTTAGAAACTACATCCGCTTAATAATCCAATGATATACTTTTTGTGACATAGTAACTCAGATTTAGTTAGTCAAATGGATGACCTAGAACTACGTGCACGCCCTATAAACCGAGACATCTAAAAAACGAGACAGACAGTGTAGTTCAGTACATATCTTTTTAGATCAATATAGTCGGGATTCACCAAGGAGCAAAACCAAGTGGTAGGCTGCACCTGTCGTGTTGGCGTAGCGACTCAAGCAGGGTAAGTCCCCACATGAAATGGCGACACACTTAACAGGACCCCTTTGGCCGACATGTGGCTCAACCACCGTCTTGTTCCACGTGCGATGCACCAAATTACAGTTCGGAGCAGCGGTTGGAATTGGAGGCACCCCGGTCTTAGCGCCGCAGTAGTAGAAAATGAGCGATGAGGGGTCAAATCACAAAGCCCCACCTTTCCCGCATTAAGCTGGACGGACGAAGCAACCATCATTTCACTCTAGGGCGCAAGAGCATAAAGAAAAGAGAAAACCAATGATGCGTGCGGCAGCTACCTAGGGCACCCTAGGGTAGGGGTCTCCACTACATATCATTTTTTAAAGCACCTCCACTACAAATCGGCTTCTCCCTCGTCCTCCTGAAGAAAACCGATGATGCGTGCGGCGATAGGGTTTGTAGGAGTACTACTAGGGCGTGCGGGGCCACGTCGTAGTAAACGGGAGATGGATTGAGTTCGAGTCGACGCCTTAAATATGTGTGGGCCGCGTGAAATTTGCTACTCTACTCAAAACTAGTAAGGTACACATGCATTGAACGCATGAGATTTTGAAACCAAATTATGAATAAATACACACTATAGCATGTAAAGCTTTGAGTGATATATGCATGATGTAGATGTTCGTTTAGTTCTTATAGTTCATCTCATTCAAAATCAATTAGTTTTATAAAAATGTTAAGATTCATGGGGTTGTGCATTGTAAAGCATAAAGCAAAAAACAAATAATGGCAATTCATTTAGAAAAAAAATCAATTATGATACGGAAGATTCTAGAACAAAGGAGAAGTGCTTGTGGTTTGAGGTTTGTGCATTATGCTTAAGTTCAACCATGGAGTCTTCTAAATTGTACATGTGGTAGATCTGGTGGAATGTTGATGATATCCAACGGCCAGTAGTGCTCGGATTTGCCATCCCTGCATTGTCGGATTAGCTTCATCCAGCGACCATCTTTCAAGTTATTCGCACACTATATAGTTCTTGTGCCATAGTTGCATGTCCTGGAAAAAAGCTACTTGTGGGTTGTACTAGCTATTTAGGAATAGAAGATGTATACATGGAAGTTGTAGGGAAAGAGATGACATGGAGTATCTCAATTCCTATGAGTAGGGATTGGAAAAGAGATGTCATTTGGTTGACATCATAGGAACTTTTCTATTGAATCTAGAGATGACATGTATCTCAATTCCTATGAGGAGGGATTGGAAAAGAGATGTAATTTGGTTCATATCAGAGGAACTTTTCTATTGAATATACGCTAATGTTTATTTTCCTTTGAAATTATGGGAGTATAGGAATCCATTCATATGAACCAAGTGGCTCTAAAGCTATAGAAATGATATCATGTTTGAAATGTGGAGTATATGAATCTATTCCTATGAACCAATTGGCTCTAAAGGAAAAAATCCTATAAAAATCATATCATATAGAGTTCCTATGATATTCCTCCACACCAAAGGATGGTTGAAATTGCTGCAAGTGATACGATGGTCTTTCTTTGTAGACTCCTCCCCCATCTTTATAGTTACCTCTCGAAGATGAATGAAATGATATATACAGGGTATTCTACATGTGCAATTTGGTACATGAAAACTCGGTAAAAGTTTGCGAGGTTCGAATTTTCAATAAAGCTATATGCACTACATTTTGGAACGGAGGGAGCATACGGTAGTTGCTAACACTCACGTGGAAGACTTGTGTGTAAGAGGAGTGGCTATTCTGTTAAATCACATGGCAAAACTGACACTGTTGGATGCCGATCTAACGGTTCTTACAACATTCGTCGGAAAAAGGCTTGTGGCGAACGTTTGTCGGATAATGATTTACGGACACATGCATTGCATTGATACGTGCCCCCCTCTCTCTCACGCACATGCACCCTCCCGAGTCCCTCGCACCCACCGTCTATCTGCAGGTAGACATCACACACATATGTGCTCTTCACACCCTACCCTCAGAACTTCTAAAAAACAAAAGACGTCGCGCACATTTTATTTTAGCTCACACGTCACACACTTATACTATTACTCTTGTGGAAAACATTCTTTGGGCATAGTATATTGTACTCTCACGAAGAGAAGCGGTGCACGCACGCGCTAGTTCTCTCACAGCCACTCGCGGGTACACGTAGGAGCGCATTTTTTTGAAGCTGGTACAACAAAATCACTCCACTATATATATAAGCAGGAGCCTTAGCGCTTGCTTTACTAGGGTTCCTCTCGTTCACTCTCTCATGCTCTCCAGATCTAAGCAAGACATAGGTGGCCACACTCTCTCTCAGCTCACGGCTGGTCACAAATCCGGCCGGACAACCTCGACCGGGGCAGGGGTGTAGGTGCATCGTTCACGCTGTCGTCAACGGCGAGGGAGGAGACCAACGGCTGCCCGCGCGTCCCGATCGGCGGCCGTGCCGTTCTCTCTGAGAGAGCGCCGGCTCCGATCGGCGGCCGTGCCATTCTCTCCGAGAGAGCGCCGGCTCCGGAGGGCCTCCAACCCCTTCTTCCTCCCTGCGGTATTGTGGCCAAGATGCGGCCTCCCGACGCCGTCTTTGCCACATGCCGACGACCCTCAGGTATATATTCCTTCGAAACCTGCCTTGCTCTACTGCCCCAGCTCCCCACTTGGCTTCGTGTGGATCTTTTTCTACTTCCGTCCGCTGTTCCAAAGCCACCTAGACTTTTACTATTATTAGAGGTAAAGCTAGTTCATACAGTCGACTCTAAGAGTTGGTTCAAACAGGGAAGAAAGTGGGAAAGCTGTAGCATGAATCTAGGACTTGGTTCTAAGAGGAAACGGGGGAAAGTAGTAGATACTGGCTACCCAACCGGTCCCTTGGTTGAAAAGACGAAGAAAGCATGGTGGATGGCGAAGGGTGGGGGGAAGTGGACCTATCTCTTGGAAAGAAAGTGACGGGTGTTGGGGGACAACGCAAATGAGAATGAGCAGGTCTAAATTTCCTGTGCTCACATAGGAAAATGTCGCCGAGGAGATAAAAAATGGGACAAATGCAGACATGCTGCCTGAGTGTTTTCCGCTCTCGGCAACCACATCTGCCTCACCACTTTATGCCTCTGCTGTCCCTACGCCCATATCGCTACCGTTAATGTAAAATCACATGAAGCATTAAGCAATGCCACCTAATGTCACTATAAGTAATGGTCTAGTGCCGTCGATAAATTGAAGCAATGCCACCACCATTTTATGAAGTGCTTCCGTCTTGCTTTATTTCCCATGAATTGTGTTTTTGCAGTTACACTTAAATCTCACACCGCTAACATTGCTTCCTCCTAGTGGAACTGCACAAATTTGATTGCACATTTACTGACCATGTGCTACTCTCATGACAGTAATACTAATGCGATTGTTCTGCATGTTAATCTAGTGGCAGTGTTGATGTGATGTGATGCTACTTACTTAAGGACGCTTTCATACTGTCAATCTAGTGCCAATTATAACACAATAGATGCTGATGTTAATCATACGCCACTGCAAATATCTGTCACTGTTTAAATAACCATATTTCATATTTGCGCAAACAGGGATGTCTGTCTCCATATCGTTTTGGGATGTCTATCTCCGTATCGTTTCTATCCGCGCAATCAAAAGCACACACCTCGGTTTTAGTAGAACTGCGCAAAATGAGATGGCTAACCCTCGTTGCCGTCGTCTAACCACCCGTCTTCCAGGTATTCCTACATTGGTAGTTACTAGGCAGAATGACCAACGCAATATAAAAGAAGTTGATTCGTACGTTTTACTTCCTGATTGCAGTGTAGGGACGAGTGAAAACAATTGCATCCTAGTCCGTAATGCACTTTCTACCAGTTCATCCATGGACCGGGGACTAGCTGGCACGGCTGCACGGCGGTTTTTTGGACAGGTGCGCGGACAAGAGGCATTGTGGTCTGCTTATTTCTGCAAATAGCGGTGCTTAAATTTAGTGGAATGCACTAGAATTTCAGCTGGTCAGTACACTACATGGTTCAGTTCAGCATTCCAGCTGAGAACACAATTATAATTGGTTATTCTGGAATGAGAGAACCTAACCCTGGATGGTGGCAACAAGAAAAAACCAGAGTGAACTCCAGGAAATTTAAGCCTGTCGGGAGGCCCTTTGCTCAGAGAAGCCTTGCTTGTTTTTTCCTGCTTTGTAAACCTTCTCACAACTTTGTCTTTTGCTGTGAACTAGTACATGTTTGCTATGTTCTATGAATCATTGAGATGTATAAAATTGCTTAACTTATGCTTTTCAAGTTTTTTATGAAGCCGAGTTTAATGTGAGTGTTCCACATGAACGCTGGACTAGCGTGTGAACGTTTGGAATTTACATTGTGGCCTCAGTTAACTGCATGAACCACTGTAACAAGATACATAGTTGCTTATATGTCAGACAGCAGATTGTTGATTGTTAGCTGGTCGATAGCCTAGTGTTGAAGCGAGCTGAGCCAATGTGTCGTGTTTTGCACAACTGCTTACAAGTGGGGTAGCACCAACAGTGTTTACAAGTACTTATGCATACGTCGGCGCACAGTTCTCAAACGAGTACTCTATTTCATCAATACACACACTGCTCGTATGATAAAACTAGTGAGGAAGCATCTGTTTCGGCAACAATTACGATGATTCACGGGCACACAAAAGTAGCAGCAGTTCCCATAGACGGATTCAAACAGAGTACTAGCCGAGAGGGCTCGATAATAGGCAAGGTTCGGATAATTAGACAGAATCCAAACTACTATTAAACACTAGCTGGGGCAAGTATTTCATGCCTCGATCTAATTTGGGCTGGACACAAGACGGATCTTGCCATGAACACCATCGAACAGGTCTGGCGGCAGCTCAATCCTGTGAACCTTCATGAAGACAACCTTGTGGCCTTGCCACTCATAAACTTGTTTGTGGAGGCATGCCACATCATCTTCCTGCGTAAGCTTGACAAGAACAGTATGCCTCACAAACGAAGGAGTAGCTTTGCACTTCTTGTGCTTCAGTACACCCTGGACAACACACCTGACAAGAGTGAGGCATGAATACAACTCTTCATTGGTATAAGCGCAAATGGCTTCCAGGATCCAACAGCCTAAAAACTCTGTTTTCCTAGTGCGTATATTCAGGTCATCCGCCTCATAGCGAGTGACATGTACAACCACACAATCCTTGTCTGCATCAGGGCTCTAATTGAAACAGAAACAAATTCTGAATTACTTTCCAGTATAAGAAACACAAGTTATTTAAACCACTATGTATAACATGGCATCGAAGCTAATAAAATTTTGCATTATTCATCACCACATACTTAGATGAAAAACCACAATCGAGATCGGCAAAGAAGAAAATCACCTTGGGCAGCTCAGCGGGGGGGGGGACACATCCTCGAAGGGGGAAAACTGCTCCTGCAGTGCCACGGGGGTTGTAACCTCAAACGGGGCGTTGACCATCTCAGTAGTGGCCGTGAGCGTATCAGGGGTCGGCTCGGTGGCTGCCTCCATCTTCTTGGAGCTCTCTGTCTCGTGGGGATCAGCCTCCCACGTCTGCTCCAATATCGGTATATTTTTGCCTGGTTCTCCTTGGTCCATCATGAAACTGACGAATACTAGGAGACCACTGAAAGGAAAAGACAATCGCAATAACAATGAAACAAAAAAGAGAGTGAGGATCGGTTACCGCTTTGCAAAAGTTCTTTTTTTTCTCTGAACGAAAATATACCAACATCACGGATCCGCTTACCTTCCCTTCGTTGGGAGAGAAGAACAGTGGCAGATGCGAGTGTTACCTTTCTTGAAGACGGTGAGGGAGAAGGGGATTCAGCGAAGAGTGAAATGATGGTTGCTTCGTCCGTCAAACTTAGACTGCGGGGAGGTGGGGTTTTGTGATACGACGGCTCGTTATTGCCGCGCTATGACCAGGGTGACTCTCCGCCTGCATACTGCCTTCTAATTTGGTGGATGGCATTTGGGCCCGCGCGCTGCATGACCCGCATGTCGGTGAACAAAAGTATAATGGCATTCAGTAGAGGGAGACGTTTCGATGACCTAGGAGGAGCCAGAAGCGGTATTGTATCCACTGTACTAGTAGTAATTGTTTTTTTGGGTAACTATAGAGTGTCTCCACTGTACTAGTAGTAATTGTTTCTCTGGGCCCAAGACAAAACAGCCCATCCACCCTAGTAAATAGTAAAATCAATTCAAAAGTCCATATATTTACTGAATGAGAGGCGCCACACACAACCAGCACACCGCCCCCCAAAAAAACCTGGGTGTTCTTCTTCCTCCTCACTCCCACCCACCTCACGTCAGCTCGCTCCACTCGTACCCCCAAATTCCTCACCTCACTCCTACAAAAAACCCCAGCTCCCCTTCTTCCTCACTACTACAGAAAAACCCCAGCTCCCCTTCTTCACTCACACTACAACTAGGCTCGTCATTCATTACTCTGCTCAAATCCGTGAGCGCGACGCAACGCCCTCGAGGAAAATGGAGTCGGCTGACCCCAGCGCCAAGAAGATGAGGCTCCCGCTAGCAGCGACGCCTGTTGTAGATCCCGCACCCGGCAGCGCGGGGAGAAGCGGCGACCCCGCCCCCACCGGATCCCACGAACCCGTAGAATCTCGGGTGGACCGCATCAGCGATCTCCCGGACGCCGTCCTTGGGGAGATCATCTTGCTTCTCCCCACCAAGGATTGTTGGCGCACCCAAGTCCTCTCAATTAGGTGGTGCCCTCTATGGCGCGTCGTGCCCCTTAATCTCGACTGTCGTCAGCTATCTCTCTTCAATGATTTTGAAATCCTCAGAGCCATCATCTCCTCCCACCAGGGCTCCGTTCAAAGCCTCTGCATCCCGTCATGCTACCTGAGCAAGCATACCATGCCCTGCACGGTGGACGCCTCGCTGAAATCCCCTGAATTCACAGAACTACAGCTGCTTGAGTTCTACTATTCCCCTGGAAATCACCTACCAGATACCGAACGCCATCTACTTGTGCCCTCAGCACCGATGTCCATCTCGCGGTTTTCCTCCTCTCTCCACACCGCCACCTTTGCGCTGTGCGACCTACCAGACAATCTGGTACTAAACCTTCGACTCCCATTTCTCAAGAAACTTTCACTTGTGTGGGTTCGTATATCGAAGGCCTGATTGCACAGCATCATCCACTCCAGTTGCCCTGCCCTGGAGTGCTTGGTGCTTGTTTTCACAATTAGAATCGGTTGTCTCCAAATAAAGTTGCCTAACCTTGTAAGAATTGGAATTTGTTTTGACGGAAGGCAGCTCATCATCCAAGGTGCCCCTTCACCTCAAAGGTTTATCCTTGATTCTAGTTATTCACCATTGCAAATAACCGTCCTCTCTGCGCCTAAACTGGAGACCTTGGGTGTAATACATGATCTCTGTGCTCATTTCAATATGGTGTTTGGCTCCACAGTTCTTTAGGTACTTTACATTATCATCTACACTTGTAACCATAAGCTGCATTTTAAATTTTTGCGCATAAGTTATATGTCATCTTGGAGTACACATTTTGTACTAATATTATGTTCTATGCTCAATGAAGAGTTTCTCCATGGATGGCCTATCAATGGTGCTGGATTCTGTCAAGATCTTATATATCCAAATGAATAGTTTTGATCTGAACAAGATTATTGGCTTGCTGCAATGCTTTCCATGTCTGGAGAAGTTGTATATAAAGGTGATAATTTCACACACATTGGTAGCCCGCATATAGTGTACTAGAATTAACCGTTCAGCTGTTGCTCTTTCGAAACTCTTTTTTTAGACCTTAACTGTTTTCAATCTTCATGTCTATTTAGGCAACAGGATGGGGTAAGAAAGTTATAACCAATCGGTCGATTCGCAAGCATCGGGATTATTTCAAAAAAATTCCTACGCACACGCAAGATCATGGTGATGCATAGCAACGAGAGGGGAGAGTGTTGTCCACGTACCCTCGTAGACCGACAGCGGAAGCGTTATCACAACGCGGTTGATGTAGTCGTACGTCTTCACGATCCGACCGATCAAGTACCGAACGTACGGCACCTCTGAGTTCTACACACGTTCAGCTCGATGACGTCCCTCGAACTCCGATCCAGCCGAGTGTTGAGGGAGAGTTTCGTCAGCACGACGGCGTGGTGACGATGATGATGTTCCACCGACGCAGGGCTTCGCCTAAGCTCCGCGACGGTATTATCGAGGTGTAATATGGTGGAGGGGGGCACCGCACACGGCTAAGAGATCTCAAGGATCAATTGTTGTGTCTATGGGGTGCCCCCCTGCCCCAGTATATAAAGGAGCAAGGGGAAGGCAGCCGGCCAAGGGGAGAGGCGCGCCAAAGGGGGGAGTCCTACTCCCACCGGGAGTAGGACTCCTCCTTTCCTTGTGGGAGTAGGAGAAGGGAAGGGGGAAGGAGAAAGAAGGAAGGGGGCGCCCCCCTTCCCTAGTCCAATTCGGACCAGATCATGGGGAGGGGCGCGGCCACCTTTTGAGGCCTTTCTCTCCTTTCCCGTATGGCCCATTAAGGCCCAATACGAATTCCCATAACTCTCCGGTACTCCAAAAATACCCGAATCACTCGGAACCTTTCCGAAGTCCGAATATAGTCATCCAATATATCGATCTTTACGTCTCGGCCATTTCGAGACTCCTCGTCATGTCCCCGATCTCATCCGGGACTCCGAACTCCTTCGGTACATCAAAACTCAATAAAACTGTCATCGTAACGTTAAGCGTGCGGACCCTTCGGGTTCGAGAACTATGTAGACATGACTGAGACACCTCTCCGGTCAATAACCAATAGCGGGACCTGGATGCCCATATTGGCTCCCACATATTCTACGAAGATCTTTATCGGTCAGACCGCATAACAACATACGTTGTTCCCTTTGTCATCGGTATGTTACTTGCCCGAGATTCGATCGTCGGTATCTCGATACCTAGTTCAATCTCGTTACTGGCAAGTCTCTTTACTCGTTCCGTAGTTTCCCTATTAAGTCAGCACCGGATCAAGATTGGAGACCCACCACAAGCAGAGAACAAAAAGCCTAAGAGGCATCATCCCGCAACTAACTCATTAGTCACAATGCTTGCAAGGCTTATAGTGATGTGCATTACCGAGTGGGCCCAGAGATACCTCTCCGACAATCGGAGTGACAAATCCTAATCTCGAAATACGCCAACCCAACAAGTACCTTTGGAGACACCTGTAGATCACCTTTATAATCACCCAGTTACGTTGTGACGTTTGGTAGCACACAAAGTGTTCCTCCGGTAAACAGGAGTTGCATAATCTCATAGTCATAGGAACATGTATAAGTCATGAAGAAAGCAATAGCAACATACTAAACGATCGGGTGCTAAGCTAACGGAATGGGTCATGTCAATCACGTCATTCTCCTAATGAGGTGATCCCGTTAATCAAATGACAACTCATGTCTATGGCTAGGAAACATAACCATCTTTGATTAACGAGCTAGTCAAGTAGAGGCATACTAGTGACACTCTGTTTATCTATGTATTCACACATGTATTATGTTTCCGGTTAATACAATTCTAGCATGAATAATAAACATTTATCATGATATAAGGAAATATATAATACTTTATTATTGCCTCTAGGGCATACTTCCTTCAGTCTCTCACTTGCACCAGAGTCAATAATCTAGTTCACATCGCCATGTGATTTAACATCAATAATTCACATCACCATGTGATTAACACCCATAGTTCACATCTCTATGTGACCAACACTCAAAGGGTTTACTAGAGTCAATAATCTAGTTCACATCGCAATGTGATTAACACCCAAAGAGTACTAAGGTGTGATCATGTTTTGTTTGTGAGATAATTTTAGTCAACGGGTCTGTCACATTCAGATCCGTAAGTATTTTGCAAATTTCTATGTTTATAATGCTCTGCACGGAGCTACTCTTAGCTAATTGCTCCCACTTTCAATATGTATCTAGACCGAGACTTAGAGTCATCTAGATTAGTGTCAAAACTTGCATCGACGTAAACCTTTACGACGAACCTTTTGTCACTTCCATAATCAAGAAACATATCCTTATTCCACTAAGGATAATTTTGGCCGCTGTCCAGTGATCTACTCCTAGATCACTATTGTACTCCCTTGCCAAAATCAGTGTAGGGTATACAATAGATCTGGTACACAGCATGGCATACTTTATAGAACCTATGGCCAAGGCATAGGGAATGACTTTCATTCTCTTTCTATCTTTTGCCGTGGTCGGGCTTTGAGTCTTTACTCAATTTCACACCTTGTAACACAGGCAAGAACTCTTTCTTTGACTGTTCTATTTTGAACTATTTCAAAATCTTGTTAAGGTATGTACTCATTGAAAAACTCATCAAGCGTCTTCATCTATCTCTATAGATCTTGATGCTCAATATGTAAGCAGCTTCACCGAGGTCTTTCTTTGAAAAACTCCTTTCAAACACTCCTTTATGCTTTGCAGAATAATTCTACATTATTTCCGATCAACAATATGTCATTCACATATACTTACCAGAAATGCTGTAGTGCTCCCGCTCACTTTCTTGTAAATACAGGCTTCACCGCAAGTCTGTATAAAACTATATCCTTTGATCAACTTATCAAAGTGTATATTCCAACTCCGAGATGCTTGCACCAGTCCATAGATGGATCGCTGGAGCTTGCATATTTTGTTAGCACTTTTAGGATTGACAAAACCTCCTGGTTGCATCATATACAACTCTTCTTTAATAAATCCATTAAGGAATGTAGTTTTGTTTATCCATTTGCCAGATTTCATAAAATGCGGCAATTGCTAACATGATTCAGACAGACTTAAGCATAGATATGAGTGAGAAACTCTCATCGTAGTCAACACCTTGAACTTTGTCAAAAACCTTTTTCCGACAATTCTAGCTTTGTAGATAGTAACACTACTATCAGCGTCCGTCTTCCTCTTGAAGATCCATTTAATCTCAATGGCTCGCCGATCATTGGGCAAGTCAATCAAAGTCCATACTTTGTTCTCATACATGGATCTCATCTCAGATTTCATGGCCTCTAGCCATTTTGCGGAATCTGGGCTCACCATTGCTTCTTCATAGTACGTAGGTTCGTCATGGTCAAATAACATGACCTCCAGAACAGGATTACTGTACCACTCTGGTGTGGAACTCACTCTAGTTTACCTACGAGGTTTGGTAGTAACTTGATCTGAAGTTACATGATCATCATCATTAACTTCCTCACTAATTGATGTAGGAGTCACAAGAACAGATTTCTGTGATGAACTACTTTCCAATAAGGGAGCAGGTACAGTTACCTCATCAAGTTCTACTTTCCTCCCACTCACTTCTTTCGAGAGAAACTCCTTCTCCGGAAAGGATCCATACTAGGCAACGAATGTCTTGCCTTCGGATCTGTGATAGAAGGTGTACCCAATTGTCTCCTTTGGGTATCCTATGAAGACACATTTCTCCGATTTGGGTTTGAGCTTATCAGGATGAAACTTTTTCACATAAGCATCGCAACCCCAAACTTTAAGAAACGACAACTTTGGTTTCTTGCCAAACCACAATTCATAAGGCGTCGTCTCAACGGATTTTGATGGTGCCCTATTTAACGTGAATGTAGCTGTCTCTAATGCATAACCCCAAAAACGATAGTGATAGATCGGTAAGAGACATCATATATCGCACTATATCTAATAAAGCACGGTTACGATGTTCGGACACACCATTACACTGTGGTGTTCCAGGTGGCGTGAGTAGTGAAACTATTTCACATTGTTTTAACTAAAGGCCAAACTCGTAACTCAAATATTTTACCTCTGCGATCATATCGTAGAAACTTTTATTTTCTTGTTACGATGATTCTCCACTTCACTCTGAAATTCTTTGAACTTTTCAAATGTTTCAGACTTGTGTTTCATCAAGTAGATATACCCATATCTGCTCAAATCATCTGTGAAGGTCAGAAAATAATGATACCTGCTACGAGCCTCAATATTCATTGGACCACATACATCTGTATGTATGATTTCCAACAAATCTGTTGCTCTTTCTATAGTTCCGGAGAACGGCGTTTTAGTCATCTTGCCCATGAGGCACGGTTCGCAAGCATCAAGTGATTCATAATCAAGTGATTCCAAAATTCCATCAGTATGGAGTTTCTTCATGCGCTTTACACCAATATGACCTAAACGGCAGTGCCACAAATAAGTTGCACTATCATTATTAACTTTGCATCTTTTGGCTTCAATATTATGAATATGTGTATCACTACGATCGAGATCCAACAAACCATTTTCGTTGGTGTGTATGACCATAGAAGGTTTTTATTCATGTAAACAGAACAACAATTGTTCTCTAACTTAAATGAATAACCGTATTGCAATAAACATGATCAAATCATATTCATGCTCAACGCAAACACCAAATAACACTTATTTAGTTTCAACACTAATCCCGAAAGTACAGGGAGTGTGCGATGATGATCATATCAATCTTGGAACTACTTCCAACACACATCGTCACCTCGCCTTTTTACTAGTCTCTGTTTATTCTGCAACTCCCGTTTCGAGTTACTACTCTTAGCAACTGAACCAGTATCAAATACCGAGGGGTTGCTATAAACACTAGTAAAGTACACATCAATAACATGTATATCCAATATACCTTTGTTCACTTTGCCATCCTTCTTACCCACCAAATACTTGGGGCAGTTCCGCCTCCAGTGAACAGTCCCTTTGCAGTAGAATCACTTAGTCTCAGGCTTAGGTACAGACTTGGGCTTCTTCACTTGAGTAGCAACTTGCTTGCCGTTCTTTTTGAAGTTCCCCTTCTTCCCTTTGCCCTTTTCTTGAAACTAGTGGTCTCGTCAACCATCAACACTTGATGTTTTTCTTGATTTCTACCTTCGTCAATTTCAGCATCACGAAGAGCTCGGGAATTACTTTCGTCATCCCTTGCATACTATAGTTCATCACGAAGTTCTACTAACTTGGTGATGGTGACTAGAGAATTCTGTCAATCACTATTTTATCTGGAAGATAAACTCCCACTTGATTCAAGCGATTGTAGTACCCAGACAATCTGAGCACATGCTCACTAGTTGAGCGATTCTCCTCCATCTTTTAGCTATAGAACTTGTTGGAGACTTCATATCTCTCAACTCGGGTATTTGCTTGAAATATTAACTTCAACTCCTGGAACATCTCATATGGTCCATGACGTTCAAAACGTCTTTGAAGTCCCGATTCTAAGCCGTTAAGCATGGTGCACTAAACTATCAAGTAGTCATCATATTGAGCTAGCCAAACGTTCATAACGTCTGCATCTGCTCCTGCAATAGGTCTGTCACCTAGCGGTGCATTAAGGACATAATTCTTCTATGCAGCAATGAGGATAATCCTTAGATCACGGATCCAATCCGCATCTTTGCTACTAACATCTTTCAACATAATTTTTCTCTAGGAACATATCAATAATAAACACAGGGAAGCAACAACGCGAGCTATTGATCTACAACATAATTTGCAAAATACTATCAGGACTAAGTTCATGATAAATTTAAGTTCAATTAATCATATTACTTAAGAACTCCCACTTAGATAGACATCCCTCTAATCATCTAAGTGATTACGTGATCCAAAGCAACTAAACCATGTCCGATTAACACGTGAGATGGAGTAGTTTCAATGGTGAACATCACTATGTTGATCATATCTACTATATGATTCACGCTCGACCTTTCGGTCTCTGTGTTCCGAGGCCATATCTGTATATATGCTAGGCTCGTCAAGTTTAACCTGAGTATTCTGCGTGTGCAACTGTTTTGCACCCGTTGTATTTGAACGTAGAGCCTATCACACCCGATTAACACGTGGTGTCTCAGCACGAAGAACTTTCGCAACGGTGCATACTCAGGGAGAACACTTTTGTCTTGAAATTTTAGTGAGAGATCATCTTATAATGCTACCATCAATCAAAGCAAGATAAGATGCATAAAGGATTAACATCACATGCAATCAATATAAGTGATATGATATGGCCATCATCATCTTGTGCTTGTGATCTCCATCTCCGAAGCACCGTGCTCGTGATCTTCATCTCCGAAGCACCGTCATGATCACCATCGTCACCGGCGCGACACCTTGATCTCCATCGTAGTATCATTGTCGTCTCGCCAACTTATTGCTTTTACGACTATCGCTACCGCTTAGTGATAAAGTAAAACTATTACATGGCGATTGCATCTCATACAATAAAGCGACAACCATATGGCTCCTGCCAGTTGCCATTAACTCGGTTACAAAACATGATCATCTCATACAACAAATTATATCACATCATGTCTTGACCAACATGCCCTGCAAAAACAAGTTAGACGTCCTCTACTTTGTTGTTGCATGTTTTACGTGGCTGCTACGGGCTTAGCAAGAACCGTTCTTACCTACGCATCAAAACCACAACGATAGTTTGTCAAGTTGGTGTTGTTTTAACCTTCGCAAGGACCGGATGTAGCCACACTCGGTTCAACTAAAGTGAGAGAGACAGACACCCGCCAGTCACCTTTAAGCAACGAGTGCTCCGAACGGTGAAACCAGTCTCGCGTAAGCGTACGCATAATGTCGGTCCAGGCCGCTTCATCTCACAATACCGCTGAACCAAAGTATGACATGCTGGTAAGCAGTATGACTTATATCGCCCACAACTCACTTGTGTTCTACTCGTGCATAGCATCAACGCATAAAACCTGGCTCGGATGCCACTGTTGGGGAACATAGTAATTTCAAAAAAATTCTTACGCACATGCAAGATCATGGTGATGCATAGCAACGAGAGGGGAGAGTGTTGTCCACGTACCCTCGTAGACCAACAGCGGAAGCGTTATCACAACGCGGTTGATGTAGTCGTACGTCTTCACGATCCGACCGATCAAGTACCGAACGTACGGCACATCCGAGTTCTACACACGTTCAGCTCGATGACGTCCCTCGAACTCCGATCCAGCCGAGTGTTGAGGGAGAGTTTCGTCAGCACGACGGCGTGGTGACGACGATGATGTTCCACCGACGCAGGGCTTCGCCTAAGCTCCGCGACGGTATTATCGAGGTGTAATATGGTGGAGGGGGGCACCGCACACGGCTAAGAGATCTCAAGGATCAATTGTTGTGTCTCTGGGGTGCCCCCCTGCCCCCGTATATAAAGGAGCAAGGGGGAGGCAGCCGGCCAAGGGGAGAGGCGCGCCAAAGGGGGGAGTCCTACTCCCACCGGGAGTAGGACTCCTCCTTTCCTTGTGGGAGTAGGAGAAGGGAAGGGGGAGGAGAAAGAAGGAAGGGGGCGCCCCCCTTCCCTAGTCCAATTCGGACCAGATCATGGGGAGGGGCGCGGCCACCTTTTGAGGCCTTTCTCTCCTTTCCCGTATGGCCCATTAAGGCCCAATACGAATTCCCGTAACTCTCCGGTATTCCGAAAAATACCCGAATCACTCGGAACCTTTCTGAAGTCCGAATATAGTCATCCAATATATCGATCTTTACGTCTCGGCCATTTCGAGACTCCTCGTCATGTCCCCGATCTCATCCGGGACTCTGAACTCCTTCGGTACATCAAAACTCAATAAAACTGTCATCGTAACGTTAAGCGTGCGGACCCTTCGGGTTCGAGAACTATGTAGACATGACCGAGACACCTCTCCGGTCAATAACCAATAGCGGGACCTCGATCCCCATATTGGCTCCCACATATTCTACGAAGATCTTTATCGGTCAGACCGCATAACAACATACGTTGTTCCCTTTGTCATCGGTATGTTACTTGCCCGAGATTCGATCGTCGGTATCTCGATACCTAGTTCAATCTCGTTACTGGCAAGTCTCTTTACTCGTTCCGTAATACATCATCCCGCAACTAACTCATTAGTCACAATGCTTGCAAGGCTTATAGTGATGTGCATTACCGAGTGGGCCCAGAGATACCTCTCCGACAATCGGAGTGACAAATCCTAATCTCGAAATACGCCAACCCAACAAGTACCTTTGGAGACACCTGTAGAGCACCTTTATAATCACCCAGTTACGTTGTGACGTTTGGTAGCACACAAAGTGTTCCTCCGGTAAACGGGAGTTGCATAATCTCATAGTCATAGGAACATGTATAAGTCATGAAGAAAGCAATAGCAACATACTAAACGATCGGGTGCTAAGCTAACGGAATGGGTCATGTCAATCACGTCATTCTCCTAATGAGGTGATCCCGTTAATCAAATGACAACTCATGTCTATGGCTAGGAAACATAACCATCTTTGATTAACGAGCTAGTCAAGTAGAGGCATACTAGTGACACTCTGTTTGTCTATGTATTCACACATGTATTATGTTTCCGGCTAATACAATTATAGCATGAATAATAAACATTTATCATGATATAAGGAAATATATAATACTTTATTATTGCCTCTAGGGCATATTTCCTTCATCTGGTACTAAACCTTCGACTCCCATTTCTCAAGAAACTTTCACTTGTGCGGGTTCGTATATCGGAGGCCTCATTGCACAGCATCATCCACTCCAGTTGCCCTGCCCTGGAGTGCTTGGTGCTTGTTTTCACAATTAGAATCGGTTGTCTCCAAATAAAGTCGCCTAACCTTGTAAGAATTGGAATTTGTTTTGACGGAAGGCAGCTCATCATCCAAGGTGCCCCTTCACCTCAAAGGTTGATCCTTGATTCTAGTTATTCACCATTGCAAATAACCGTCCTCTCTGCGCCTAAACTGGAGACCTTGGGTGTAATACATGATCTCTGTGCTCATTTCAATATGGTGTTTGGCTCCACAGTTCTTCAGGTACTTTACATTATCATCTACACTTGTAACCATAAGCTGCATTTTAAATTTCTGCGCATAAGTTATATGTCATCTTGGAGTACACATTTTGTACTAATATTATGTTCTATGCTCAATGAAGAGTTTCTCCATGGATGGCCTATCAATGGTGCTGGATTCTGTCAAGATTTTATATATCCAAATGAATAGTTTTGATCTGAACAAGATTATTGGCTTGCTGCAATGCTTTCCATGTCTGGAGAAGTTGTATATAAAGGTGATAATTTCACACACATTGGTAGCCCGCATATAGTGTACTAGAATTAACCGTTCAGCTGTTGCTCTTTCGAAACTCTTTTTTTAGACCTTAACTATTTTCAATCTTCATGTCTATTTAGGCAACAGGACGGGGTAAGAAAGTTATAACCAATCGGTCGATTCGCAAGCATCGGGATTTTCCCACTTCTCATGAGATTCGATTGAAGACAATAACGCTAGAACGATATGTAGCCAACCGTGCAAACACTAGATTTGTCACATTCTTCCTGCTGAATGCGAGGTTACTATTGTCCATCAGGCTTAAGTTTATCAGCAGCATGGTTTTGATGGATGGGTATGTGGAAGAGCAAAAAAAGGAGTTTCAGGTGGGCAAAAGAGCTTCTGAACGTGCCGGGCTTCTATTTACAACATATTGTGGTCATAATCCAGTAAATTTTACGACCCAGGATGTTCATTCTATGGACCTGACCGGTCCATTTGACTGTGACTGTCAAAAACAGTGCTGGAGTTAGATGTTGTTGCCCTTTTCAACCTGGTTTTTTTGTAAACCTGATGAACAATTAACCCTCGTGCTTTTGTACAGTTTGTAAGCTGGAGTTAGATGTTCTTGCCCTTTTCAACTCGGCTGTGACTGTCATATTTTCTTTGAAGCAAGGAAAATGGCTTGCCAGTCGTTTAATTTAGAGTGAAATATTGTAACAACTAACAAATCCCAACCAAGGGAAATAACATCACTCTCGCCGGCTGCTTGAGCTCACTGTGCATTACAGAAGCCAAGTGATTAGCCCCCACCAGCACCCACAAACTTATTTCCAACTAGCACATCAAATGGGCTGTAAATTTGGGACTGCATGACCATGACAGATTTGGATTCTGACATTTGGGACCCGCGAGGAAACAGCCTATCTAAGGTGGTGTCAACTAACTAGCCAGTCAACAAACGATTCTGCCTACCAGCCGTTGGATTGACATCCAACATCTGTCGTGTATCTTCTATCTCTTGTCTTCTTCTTCCTCCAGCCACCCAAACCAAACCACCCCGTCGGCTCCGCCTGCTCCCGCCTCCCATGGCTGGCTGCGCCTCCGCCGCCCTACCGTATGTACCCTCCAACGTTGGCCAGTCCCTCCCTCTATTCCCCCACACGTCCTGTTATTCTCCGGCGACGTCAGCCCCAACACGCGCCCGCACCCGAACCAGTCAACCCTCGTACTCCCCTCTACCTGCGACTGGAACGGCGCATCTTCCACGGCTCCTGTTTGTTGCGTCCGAGGCCTCGCCGTCGTCCTCTGCCTTGCGGCCTTGGATCGCTCGCCGTGCGCGGTGTGCCGCCCTCTTGCGTTGTCAACGTCGTCAACAACCGAGAGGAACAAGGAGATGGTTGTACGTGGAGAGGATGACAGTAGGGACCCACCAGCGTCATGGCAGTATGCAAGCAAGTGCCTCTATATTACAAGCCCAAAAATATGGTTCCTCGTAATGGTTGGACATCTGGGGCTCATGCCATTGTCAACGTAGTCAATAAACGAGAGAATTACACTACGAGCGGTTCGTGTTGTGTCGGCCGTGTGCTCTTTGTAAAGGTTTTAGCTCAGTTTTCCTTAATTAACTGAGCACCGGTTTCTTTACCGCTTCCTCTTAATGAAATGTAGCAGTTCTCCTGCTATGTTTCAAAAAAACTACGAGCGGCTGACACCAGGGACCCAGCAGGTCGCGCAGTTTTTTTTAGGAAAAATCAGTTGTTATTTATACTAGTTTTAGCGACGGATCAGGGTAACAACGGGGTTGTGCGGGGGCTGTGGCCCATCTAGCCAGGGTTTTATTTATGTTTACCACATCATGAGCCCAGTTGTGTTTTTTTCTTGCTAAAAATGGCTAGCCCAGTTCTATTTTTTTTAAGAAATACCCAAACGAGGCCTACTTGCTTTATCAACCCTGTTGGGCTGCAAATCTTTCAAGACGAGGAGAGTTTCATTCGGTTTGCCCGGAAATGGGCTGTAAATTTTTAAAACACATCAAACCGGGAATTAGTTTCAATTTTTTTTCATTACAAGATTTTAAATTCCATTGATTTTTAGGCGTGGACAATTATTTGGATTTTATATTTATATAAATT
This sequence comes from Triticum aestivum, assembly GCF_018294505.1. Taxonomy (NCBI): domain Eukaryota; kingdom Viridiplantae; phylum Streptophyta; class Magnoliopsida; order Poales; family Poaceae; genus Triticum; species Triticum aestivum. The sequence goes on along the minus strand of NC_057811.1, from coordinate 125,125,220 downwards.
ATTTTCAAAATAGTTTGAATGTGAATCGATATTTCGGGATTAAAAACAGTTGACCGCACCGAAATATGCAAAAAATTCGTATACTTTTTAAATGTGGCCACAATATGGGGTGTAATGCTAACAAAAAGAAGATGGGCTCCACAAAAATTCTTAAGAATTAGCAAATGGGTTGTACATTATTAGAAATAATGCACATGAGAGCAGTGACTGTTGGATGTCCATCCAACGGCTGTCGTGCTTCTTCAATCTCTGCTTTTCCTGCTCTAGCCGCTCAAACACGCGCCGGCGGGACTGCCTGCTCCCTCCTCCTGCGGCCGGCTATGCTGCCGCGCAGGCCTCACCGCCCCACCGTACTCCCATCGCTGGCCTAGCCATCCCTCTACTCACCCACACCTGCTGTTATTTTCCGAGGACGACAGACGAACTAGTAAACCCTCGTACTCCTCCGTGTGGGAAACAACTGCCGAGTCTTCCCTGGCTCCATGTCGTTCCCTTCCTAGGCCTCGCCGTCGTCCACCGCCCTGGTGCTCTCGACGCGGCCTGGTCAACGTGGTCAATGAATGATATCCATCGGAAGCGGACTGTACGTGGAGAGGCTGGCAGCTGGGTCCATGGCCGCACGCAAGTAAATGCCTCCTTATTACGCGCAAAATAATGATTCCTCCACCTAACAGCTAGGACCCACGGGAAGGGCTTCTGCATTTCCAGAAAAAAACGTCCCCCCCCCACTGACAGGTCAGACCCACCAGCTATATCTTCGCACGCAAGGAAGTGCCTCCTTATGACGCACAAAAAAATGAATACCCCCTGCTAGCTGGGACCCACCATAGTGGGTGGCTGACTTGTGGGCCTACTAAGTTGACGCGGACAGAGGGCTTTGTCAACTTAGTCAATATGAACGATTCTAGCTCCAGTGACCGTACAATGTCCATCCAACGGCCATAGTGCTTCTTCAACCTCTGGTCTTCTTGCTCCAGCCGACCAAAGCAGCGCCGGTCGTGCCGCCTGCTCCTGCCTCCTGTGGCCGGCTGTGCTGCCGCGGAGGCCTCACCACCCCCATACTACTCCCACCGCTGGCTAGGCCATCCCTCCACTCACCCACACCCCCTGTTATTCTGCGGCGACGGAAGCCTCACACCGCAGCCGAACCAGTGAACCCTCGTACTCCTTTCCGCGTGGGCATCCACTGTCGCGTCTTCCCCGGCTCCGCATCGTCCCCTTCCTAGGCCTCGCCGTCATCCACCGCCTTGGTGCTCTCGGCGCGGCGTGGTCAATGTGGTCAACGACCGACTTCCATCGGAAGAGTACTGTACGTGGAGAGGCTGACAGCTGGGTCCACGGCCGCAGCTGGGTCCACGGCCACAGCCCAGTTTTTTTGTGATTTGCCAAGTAAGTCGCTTTGTCAGGCCTGTTGGGCTGCAAATCTTTCAAGACGAGGAGAGCTCCATTCAGCTGGCCAAGAAAATGGCCTATCAGTAATGAGAAATGGGATATACATTTTTGAAACACATCAAACCGGCAATTAGTTTAAAATTTCTTTTTTTTTCATTTTGAGATTTTAAATTGCATTGATTTTTATGCGTGGACAATTTGTTGGATTTTATATTGATATACATTTATTTTTAAAATCAGTTTGAATGTGACTCGAAATTTCGGGATTAAAAACAGTTCGGACCGCACCGAAATATGCAAAATTTCGTATAATTTTTTAACCGTGGCCACAATATGGGCTGTAATGCTAACAAAAAGAATATGGCCTCCAAAAAAACCTTAAGAATTAGCAAATGGGCTGTAAATTATTAGAACTAATGGCAGATGGGTTGTATGATGTTTTCCACAGATTTGAGGCTTTCCTAAAAAAAGGTTGACGCACAAGCAATGACTGTTGGATGTCCATCCAACGGCCGTCGTGCTTCTTCAATCTCTGCTCTTCCTGCTCCACCCGCTCAAACAAGCGCCGGCGGGACTGCCTGCTCTCTCCTCCCCGCGGCCGGCTGTGCTGCCGCGCAGGCCTCACCGCCCCACCGTACTCCCATCGCTGGCCTAGCCATCCCTCTACTCACCCACACCTGCTGTTATTCTCCGGCGACGGCAGACGAACCAGTAAACCCTTGTATAGTCGTACTCCCCTCCGCGTGGGAAACAACTGCCGAGTCTTCCCTGCCTCCGTGTCGTTCCCTTCCTAGGCCTCGCTGTCGTCCACCGCCCTGGTGCTCTCGGCGCGGCCTGGTCAACGTGGTCAACGACTGACATGCATCTGAAGTGGACTGTACGTGGAGAGGCTGACAGCTGGGTCCACGGCCGCACGCAAGGAAATGCCTCCTTATTACGCGCAAAATAATGATTCCTCCACCTGAGATCTGGGACCCACCAAAAAGGCCTCTGTATTTCATGAAAAAACGTTACCGCCACTGACAGCTCAGACCCACCAGCTATATCTTCGCACGCAAGGAAGTGCCTCCTTATTACGCACAAAAAAATGAATACCCCCCCTATTAGCTAGGACCCAGTATAGTGGCAGGCTGACTTGTGTGCCTACTAAGTTGACGGGGACGGAGGGCTTTGTCAACTTAGTCAATATGCATGATTCTAGCTCCAGTGACCGTACGATGTCCATCCAACGGCCGTAGTGCTTCTTCAACCTCTGGTCTTCTTGCTCCAGCCGCCCAAACCAGCGCCGATCGTGCCTCGTGCTCCTGCCTCCCTGAAGGAAATATGCCCTAGAGGCAATAATAAAGTATTATATATTTCCTTATATCATGATAAATGTTTATTATTCATGCTAGAATTGTATTATCCGGAAACGTAATACATGTGTGAATACATAGACAAACAGAGTGTCACTAGTATGCCTCTACTTGACTAGCTCGTTAATCAAATATGGTTATGTTTCCTAGCCATAGACATGAGTTGTCATTTGATTAACGGGATCACCTCATTAGGAGAATGACGTGATTGACTTGACCCATTTCATTAGCTTAGCACCCGATCGTTTAGTATGTTGCTATTGCTTTCTTCATGACTTATACATGTTCCTATGACTATGAGATTATGCAACTCCCGTTTACCGGAGGAACACTTTGTGTGCTACCAAACGTCACAACGTAACTGGGTGATTATAAAGGTGCTCTACAGGTGTCTCCAAAGGTACTTGTTGGGTTGGCGTATTTCGAGATTAGGATTTGTCACTCCGATTGTCGGAGAGGTATCTCTGGGCCCACTCAGTAATGCACATCACTATAAGCCTTGCAAGCATTGTGACTAATGAGTTAGTTGCGGGATGATGTATTATGGAACGAGTAAAGAGACTTGCCAGTAACGAGATTGAACTAGGTATCGAGATACCGACGATCGAATCTCGGGCAAGTAACATACCGATGACAAAGGGAACAACGTATGTTGTTATGCGGTCTGACCGATAAAGATCTTCGTAGAATATGTGGGAGCCAATATGGGCATCCAGGTCCCGCTATTGGTTATTGACCAGAGAGGTGTCTCGGTCATGTCTACATAGTTCTCGAATCCCAAGGGTCCACACGCTTAAAGTTACGATGACAGTTATATTATGAGTTTATATGTTTTGATGTACCGAAGGTTGTTCGGAGTCCCGGATGTGATCACGGACATGACGAGGAGTCTCGAAATGGTCGAGACGTAAAGATTGATATATTGGACGACTATATTCGGACACCCGAAGTGTTCCGAAGAAGTTTCGGATTAAACCGGAGTGCCGGAGGGTTACCGGAACCCCCCGGGGAAGTATTGGGCCTTGGTGGGCCTTGAGGGGAGAGAAAGGGCAGCAGCCATGAGGTGGCGCGCCCCCTCCCAAGGGGAGTCCTAGTTGGACTAGGAGAGGGGGGCGCAGCCCCCTTTCCCTCTCCCTCTCCCTCTCTTTCCTTCCCCCCTTTCTTTCCTAGTAGGACTAGGAAAGGGGAGTCCTACTCCTACTAGGAGGAGGACTCCCCCTCTCTCCTTGGCGCGCCTAGGGCAGCCGGCCTCCCCCTTGCTCCTTTATATACGGGGGCAGGGGGGCACCTGAGAACACACTTGATATACGATATTTTAGCCGTGTGCGGTGCCCCCCCCACCAGATTACACCTCGATAATACCGTCACAGAGCTTAGGCGAAGCCCTGCATCGGTGGAACATCATCATCGTCACCACACCGTCGTGCTGACAAAACTCTCCCTCAACACTCGACTGGATCGGAGTTCGAGGGACGTCATCGAGCTAAATGTGTGTAGAACTCCGGAGGTGCCGTGCGTTCGGTACTTGATCGGTCGGATCGTGAAGACGTACGACTACATCAACCGCGTTGTGATAACGCTTCCGCTGTCGGTCTACGAGGGTACGTGGACAACACTCTCCCCTCTCGTTGCTATGCATCACCATGATCTTGCGTGTGCGTAGGAATTTTTTTGAAATTACTACGTTCCCCAACAGTGGTATCAGAGCCAGGTTACGATCCTAGGACCTGTGGGTTATGGGCGATATAAGTCATACTGCTTACCAGCATGTCATACTTTGGTTCAGCGGTATTGTGAGATGAAGCGGCCCGGACTGACATTACGCGTACGCTTACGCGAGACTGGTTTCACCGTTGCGAGCACTTGTTGCTTAAAGGTGACCGGCGGGTGTCTGTCTCTCTCACTTTAGTTGAACCGAGTGTGGCTACGCCCAGTCCTTGCGAAGGTTAAAATAGCACCAACTTGACAAACTATCGTTGTGGTTTTGATGCGTAGGTAAGAACGGTTCTTGCTAAGCCCGTAGCAGCCACGTAAAACTTGCAACAACAAAGTAGAGGACGTCTAAATTGTTTTTGCAGGGCATGTTGTGATGTGATATGGTCAAGACATGATGTGATATAATGTGTTGTATGAGATGATCATGTTTTGTAACCGAGTTATCGGCAACTGGCAGGAGCCATATGGTTGTCGCTTTATTGTATGAGATGCAATCGCCATGTAATAGTTTTACTTTATCACTAAGCGGTAGCGATAGTCGTAAAAGCAATAAGTTGGCGAGACGACAACGATACTACGATGGAGATCAAGGTGTCGAGCCGGTGACGATGGTGATCATGACGGTGCTTCGGAGATGGAGATCACGAGCACGGTGCTTCAGAGATGGAGATCACAAGCACAAGATGATGATGGCCATATCATATCACTTATATTGATTGCATGTGATGTTAATCCTTTATGCATCTTATCTTGCTTTGATTGACGGTAGCATTATAAGATGATCTCTCACTAAAATTTCAAGATAAAAGTGTTCTCCCTGAGTATGCACCGTTGCAAAAGTTCTTCGTGCTGAGACACCACGTGTTAATCGGGTGTGATAGGCTCTACGTTCAAATACAACGGGTGCAAAACAGTTGCACACGCGGAATACTCAGGTTAAACTTGACGAGCCTAGCATATACAGATATGGCCTCGGAACACAGAGACTGAAAGGTCGAGCGTGAATCATATAGTAGATATGATCAACATAGTGATGTTCACCATTGAAACTACTCCATCTCACGTGTTAATCGGACATGGTTTAGTTGCTTTGGATCACGTAATCACTTAGATGATTAGAGGGATGTCTATCTAAGTGGGAGTTCTTAAGTAATATGATTAATTGAACTTAAATTTATCATGAACTTAGTACCTGATAGTATCTTGCTTGTCTATGTTAATTGTAGATAAATGGCCCGTGCTGTTGTTCCATTGAATTTTAATGCGTTCCTTGAGAAAGCTAAGTTGAAAGATGATGGTAGCAATTACACGGACTGGGTCCGTAACTTGAGGATTATCCTCATTGCCGCACAGAAGAATTACATCCTGGAAGCACCGCTAGGTGCCAGGCCTCCTGCAAGAGCTACGCCAGAAGTTATGAACGTCTGGCAAAGCAAAGCTGATGACTACTCAATAGTTCAGTGTGCCATGCTTTACGGCTTAGAACCGGGACTTCAACGACGTTTTGAACGTCATGGAGCATATGAGATATTCCAGGAGTTGAAGTTAATATTTCAAGCAAATGCCCGGATTGAGAGATATGAAGTCTCCAATAAGTTCTATAGCTGCAAGATGGAAGAGAATAGTTCTGTCAGTGAGCATATACTCAGAATGTCTGGGTATAATAATCACTTGGTTCAACTGGGAGTTGAACTTCCGGATGATTGCGTCATTGACAGAATTCTTCAATCACTGCCACCAAGCTACAAGAGCTTCGTGATGAACTATAACATGCAAGGGATGGATAAGACAATTCCGAGCTCTTCGCAATGCTAAAGGCAGCGGAGGTAGAAATCAAAAAGGAGCATCAAGTGTTGATGGTCAGTAAAACCACTAGTTTCAAGAAAAAGGGCAAAGGGAAGAAGAAGGGGAACTTCAAGAAGAACAGTAAGCAAGTTGCTGTTCAGGAGAAGAAACCCAAGTCTGGACCTAAGCCTGAAACTGAGTGCTTCTAGTGTAAGCAGACTGGTCACTGGAAGCGGAACTGCCCCAAGTATTTGGCGAAAAAGAAGGATGGCAAGGTTAACAAAGGTATATGTGATATACAAGTTATTGATGTGTACCTTACCAATGCTCGTAGTAGCACCTGGGTATTTGATACTGGTTCTGTTGCTAATATTTGCAACTCGAAACAGGGGCTACGGATTGAGTGAAGATTGGCTAAGGACGAGGTGACGATGCGCGTGGGAAATGGTTCCAAAGTCGATGTGATCGCCGTTGGCACGCTGCCTCTACATCTACCTTCGGGATTAATATTAGACCTAAATAATTGTTATTTGGTGACAGCGTTGAGCATGAACATTATATCTGGATCTTGTTTAATGCGAGACGGTCATTCATTTAAATCAGAGAATAATGGTTGTTCTATTTATATGAATAATATCTTTTATGGTCATGCACCCTTGAAGAGTGGTCTATTTTTAATGAATCTCGATAGTAGTGATACACATATTCATAATGTTGAAGCCAAAAGATGCAGAGTTAATAATGACAGTGCAACTTATTTGTGGCACTGCCGTTTGGGTCATATCGGTGTAAAGCGCATGAAGAAACTCCATACTGATGGAATTTTGGAATCACTTGATTTTGAATCACTTGGTACTTGCGAACCGTGCCTTATGGGCAAGATGACCAAAACACCGTTCTCCGGTACTATGGAGAGAGCAACAGATTTGTTGGAAATCATACATACAGATGTATGTGGTCTAATGAATATTGAGGCTCGTGGCGGATATCGTTATTTTCTCACCTTCACAGATAATTTGAGCAGATATGGGTATATCTACTTAATGAAACATAAGTCTGAAACATTTGAAAAGTTCAAAGAATTTCAGAGTGAAGTTGAAAATCATCGTAACAAGAAAATTAAATTCCTACGATCTGATCGTGGAGGAGAATATTTGAGTTACGAGTTTGGTCTACATTTGAAACAATGCGGAATAGTTTCGCAACTCACGCCACCCGGAACACCACAGCGTAATGGTGTGTCCGAACGTCGTAATCGTACTTTATTAGATATGGTGCGATCTATGATGTCTCTTACTGATTTACCGCTATTGTTTTGGGGTTATGCTTTAGAGACGGCTGCATTCACTCTAAATAGGACACCATCGAAATCCGTTGAGACGACGCCTTATGAACTATGGTTTGGCAAGAAACCAAAGTTGTCGTATCTTAAAGTTTGGGGTTGCGATGCTTATGTGAAGAAACTTCAACCTGATAAGCTCGAACCCAAATCGGAGAAATGTGTCTTCATAGGATACCCAAAAGAGACTGCTGGGTATACCTTCTATCACAGATCCGAAGGCAAGATATTCGTTGCTAGGAATGGATCCTTTCTAGAGAAGGAGTTTCTCTCGAAAGATGTGAGTGGGAGGAAAGTAGAACTTGATGAGGTAACTGTACCTGCTCCCTTATTGGAAAGTAGATCATCGCAGAAATCAGTTTCTGCGACACCTACACCAAGTAGTGAGGAAGTTAATGATAATGATCATGAAACTTCAGATCAAGTTATTACTGAACTTCGTAGGTCAACTAGATCAAGAACCGCACTAGAGTGGTACGGTAATCCTGTTCTGGAGGTCATGTTACTAGACCATGGCGAACCTACGAACTATGAAGAAGCGATGGTGAGCCCAGATTCCGCAAAATGGCTTGAAGCCATGAAATCCGAGATGGGATCCATGTATGAGAACAAAGTATGGACTTTGGTTGACTTGCCCGATGGTCGGCAAGCCATTGAAAACAAATGGATCTTCAAGAAGAAGACTGACGCTGATGGTAATGTTACTGTCTATAAAGCTCGACTTGTTGCAAAAGGTTTTCGACAAGTTCAAGGGATTGACTACGATGAGACCTTCTCACCCGTAGCGATGCTTAAGTCTGTCCGAATCATGTTAGCAATTGCCGCATTTTATGATTATGAAATTTGGCAAATGGATGTCAAAACTGCGTTCCTGAATGGATTTCTGGAAGAAGAGTTGTATATGATGCAACCAGAAGGTTTTGTCGATCCAAAGGGAGCTAACAAAGTGTGCAAGCTCCAGCGATCCATTTATGGACTGGTGCAAGCCTCTCGGAGTTGGAATAAACGCTTTGATAGTGTGATCAAAGCATTTGGTTTTATACAGACTTTTGGAGAAGCCTGTATTTACAAGAAAGTGAGTGGGAGCTCGATAGCATTTCTGATATTATATGTGGATGACATATTACTGATTGGAAATGATACAGAATTTCTGGGTAGCATAAAGGGATACTTGAATAAGAGTTTTTCAATGAAAGACCTCGGTGAAGCTGCATATATATTAGGCATTAAGATCTATAGAGATAGATCAAGACGCTTAATTGGACTTTCACAAAGCACATACCTTGACAAAGTTTTGAAGAAGTTCAAAATGGATCAAGCAAAGAAAGTGTTCTTGCCTGTACTACAAGGTGTGAGATTGAGTAAGACTCAATGCCCGACCACTGCAGAAGATAGAGAGAAGATGAAAGATGTTCCCTATGCTTCAGCCATAGGCTCTATCATGTATGAAATGCTATGTACCAGACCTGATGTGTCCTTTGCTATAAGTTTAGCAGGGAGGTACCAAAGTAATCCAGGAGTGGATCACTGGACAGCGGTCAAGAACATCCTGAAATACCTGAAAAGGACTAAGGATATGTTTCTCGTTTATGGAGGTGACAAGGAGCTCATCGTAAGGGGTTACATTGATGCAAGCTTTGACACTGATCCGGACGATTCGAAATCGCAAACCGGATACGTATTTACATTGAACGGTGGAGCTGTCAGTTGGTGCAGTTCCAAGCAAAGTGTCGTGGCGGGATCTACGTGTGAAGCGGAATACATAGCTGCTTCGGAAGCAGCGAATGAAGGAGTCTGGATGAAGGAGTTCATATCCGATCTAGGTGTCATACCTAGTACATCGGGACCAATGAAAATCTTTTGTGATAATACTGGTGCAATTGCCTTAGCAAAGGAATCCAGATTTCACAAGAGAACCAAGCACATCAGAAGACGCTTCAATTCCATCCGGGATTTAGTCCAGGTGGGAGACATAGAAATTTGCAAGATACATACGGATCTGAATGTAGCAGACCCGTTGACTAAGCCTCTTCCACGAGCAAAACATGATCAGCACCATGACTCCATGGGTGTAAGAATCATTACTATGTAATCTAGATTATTGACTCTAGTGCAAGTGGGAGACTGAAGGAAATATGCCCTAGAGGCAATAATAAAGTATTATATATTTCCTTATATCATGATAAATGTTTATTATTCATGCTAGAATTGTATTAACCGGAAACGTAATACATGTGTGAATACATAGACAAACAGAGTGTCACTAGTATGCCTCTACTTGACTAGCTCGTTAATCAAATATGGTTATGTTTCCTAGCCATAGACATGAGTTGTCATTTGATTAACGGGATCACCTCATTAGGAGAATGACGTGATTGACTTGACCCATTTCATTAGCTTAGCACCCGATCGTTTAGTATGTTGCTATTGCTTTCTTCATGACTTATACATGTTCCTATGACTATGAGATTATGCAACTCCCGTTTACCGGAGGAACACTTTGTGTGCTACCAAACGTCACAACGTAACTGGGTGATTATAAAGGTGCTCTACAGGTGTCTCCAAAGGTACTTGTTGGGTTGGCGTATTTCGAGATTAGGATTTGTCACTCCGATTGTCGGAGAGGTATCTCTGGGCCCACTCGGTAATGCACATCACTATAAGCCTTGCAAGCATTGTGACTAATGAGTTAGTTGCGGGATGATGTATTACAGAACGAGTAAAGAGACTTGCCAGTAACGAGATTGAACTAGGTATCGAGATACCGACGATCGAATCTCGGGCAAGTAACATACCGATGACAAAGGGAACAACGTATGTTGTTATGCGGTCTGACCGATAAAGATCTTCGTAGAATATGTGGGAGCCAATATGGGCATCCAGGCCCCGCTATTGGTTATTGACCAGAGAGGTGTCTCGGTCATGTCTACATAGTTCTCGAACCCAAAGGGTCCGCACACTTAAAGTTACGATGACAGTTATATTATGAGTTTATATGTTTTGATGTACCGAAGGTTGTTCGGAGTCCCGGATGTGATCACGGACATGACGAGGAGTCTCGAAATGGTCGAGACGTAAAGATTGATATATTGGACGACTATATTCGGACACCGGAAGTGTTCCGGAGAAGTTTTGGATTAAACCGGAGTGCCGGAAGGTTACCGGAACCCCCCGGGGAAGTATTGGGCCTTGGTGGGCCTTGAGGGGAGAGAAAGGGCAGCAGCCATGAGGTGGCGCGCCCCCTCCCAAGGGGAGTCCTAGTTGTACTTGGAGAGGGGGGCGCAGCCCCCTTTCCCTCTCCCTCTCCCTCTCTTTCCTTCCCCCTTTCTTTCCTAGTAGGACTAGGAAAGGGGAGTCCTACTCCTACTAGGAGGAGGACTCCCCCTCTCTCCTTGGCGCGCCTAGGGCAGCCGGCCTCCCCCTTGCTCCTTTATATACGGGGGCAGGGGCACCTGAGAACACACTTGATATACGATATTTTAGCCGTGTGCGGTGCCCCCCTCCACCAGATTACACCTCGATAATACCGTCGCAGAGCTTAGGCAAAGCCCTGCGTCGGTGGAACATCATCATCATCACCACGCCGTCGTGCTAACGAAACTCTCCCTCAACACTCGGCTGGATCGGAGTTCGAGGGACGTCATCGAGCTGAACGTGTGTAGAACTTCGGAGGTGCCGTGCGTTCGGTACTTGATCGGTCGGATCGTGAAGACGTACGACTACATCAACCGCGTTGTGATAACGCTTCCGCTGTCGGTCTACGAGGGTACGTGGACAACACTCTCCCCTCTCGTTGCTATGCATCATCATGATCTTGCGTGTGCGTAGGAATTTTTTTGAAATTACTACGTTCCCCAACACTCCCGTGGCCGGCTGTGCTGCCGCGGAGGCCTCACTGCTCCCTACTACTCCCACCGCTGGCCAGGCCATCCCTCCACTCAACCACACCCCCTGTTATTCTGCGGCGACGACAGCCTCACATCACAGCCGAACCAGTGAACCCTCGTACTCCTCTCCGCGCGGGCTTCCACTGCCGCGTCTTCCTCGGCTCCATGTCGTCCCCTTCCTAGGCCTCGCCGTCGTCCACTGCCCTGGTGCTCTTGGCGCGGCGTGGTCAACGTGGTCAAGGAACGGCTTCCATCGGACGTGGACTGTACGTGGAGAGGCTGACAGCTGGGTCCACGGCCGCAGCAAGGAAGTGCCTCCTTATTATGTGCAAAATAATTATTCCTCCACCTGAGAGCAGGGACCCATCGGACGGGCAACTGTATTTCGTGAAAGAAACGTTTCCCCATGACTGCTGGGACCTACCAGCTACATCTTCGCACGCAAGGAAGTGCGTCCGGGCAAAAAAAAACGATTCGCCCCCTGACTGCTGGGACCCACCAGCTACATCTTCGCAGGCAAGGAAGTGCCTGACAGTCGGGACCCACCTGGTCGAAGCGTACGTAGCATTATCATTCTGGTCGCAAACGTGTACGTACATACTGGTCGATGTAGAGGCGCGCACGTGTCGTAGTAGAGGCGCGCACATAGCATCTACACGTACGTACAACGGCCAGTGTGCAAGAAAGAAAATACGGCCACGTACGTACATACGGGCAGGGTCTCGAACACCTACTCGCGCATACGTATGGCCAGGGCTCGTGTACATGGCTGGGTCGGAACGGAGAAACTGCGTCGTCATCGTGTTCATGGGGAGCCAACCGACTGGGTCGGAACGGAATGCGTCGTCGTGTTCATCGGGAGGGCTTGGACGGAACAGCCGATGGAAATGAGGCCTGGCGTACCGCAGAACGGAGGAAGCGGCCTTGTGTTCGACCGGCCATGGTCGAAACGGGATCCTGTTCATCGACAGGGGTCTGGCGTACCGCAAAACGGAAGAAACGGACCTCCTACGGTCGAAACGGGGGTCCTGTTGATCGGAGGGGTGTGGCGTACCGCAAACGTAGGAAACGGACTTGTGTTGGAGCGCTACGGTCGAAACGGGGGTCCTGTTCATCGGGAGGGGTGTGGCGTACCGCAAAACGGGACTCCACGGGATACTGTTCATCTCCACCGTCGACCCCCTCCAGCCTCCACGGGCTACTGTTCATCCATCGTCGACCTCCTCCAGCCTCCACCTGCGACTGTTCATCCACGGGCTCCTGTTCATCCAGCCTCCACCGCGCACTACTCCACCGGCTACTGTTCAACCAGCCCTCTCCACGGGCTCCAGTTCAACCACCCCTCCACGGGCTACAGTTCATCCATCCCTCCACCATCTACTGTTCATCCTGCCCTCCACGGGGTGGTCCTGTTCATCCAGCCCCAACCGGCTCCATCGATCGGGGTCCTGTTCATCCAGAGGCAACACCACGGGGTCCTGTTCATCCACCTCCACCAGGAACTGTTCATCCAAACCCCCCAGCAACGCTCACTGTTAATCCCGAGGTAGCATCGATCGGCTTCAGTTAGCAGCAGTAGCGAAGGAATCTTTCGATCGGGTTCAATTAACAGCCATCGATCGATCGCTCGGGTTCAGTAACGCGTAGCCTGCAGTGCAATCGCTCGGGTTCAGTTAGAGCCCAACGCCTCGCACCCACGCGCGTGCGTGTACGAGAGAAACGCGCATCGCTCGTCCCCGACCACCCACCGTAACCGGGAACACCCCGATATTTTCCTCGCCCTCGCTTCTACCACGGTTTTTTCCGTCATGGACGGCCCAAAAAATGTCATGCAGCTGCGTCTCCAGCCCGCCCAGGACGAAAAGCCCATTTTCTGTCATGATTTTTTGCCATAGAAGTAGGACCCCACCACATCTATGATGATACCGGGTTTTTTCACAATTATCGTCATAGAAGTGTCATAAGTATGACAGAAAAAAAATTCGTTCGGCCCAAAATGTCACGGATGTGTCTTTTTTTAGTGAAATTAATGTTCAAACTTGAGTTCTAAATTAGTTGTGGGGCACATATCGAGGCAGCAATGAATATTATCTCTGTCTAATATCTGGTTCACCTAGGGTATGCCTATGTTGTTCATCTTGGTAGGAAACAAATAGTAAAGCAATCATCATCTGGTTTTTATTAAATTAAAGCAATCATCAGCATGCTATCATTATTTTTGGATCCATCCATTGGTTGTTACCATTACTCTAGATTTCTGCATGCTCTCCTTACATAATCTCACTATATTTTTTTTATGCATGTCAGATATTGTACACAGTCATGCTGAACATGTAGAGAAAAAGAGAAGAGTTTTTGCACGGCAATACAATGTCATGCAGACATCGCTCCATGGTAGGTTCAATGGCAAACCCTCCCCCCTCTCTAGATTGTAATCCAGAGGAAGATATCTGTTCTGAGGCGGATTCAGATGGAACTGACCATTCCTATTTACCCCCAAGATGTTTGCTCTAACTTGGCATGATGATGTTAGTCATATCTTTCCCTATCTCTCCCTAATAATAAAGCACGGATTGACTTTGTCGGGTTCACCGTCACAATACGCTTCTTCCCATGAATTTACATTTTCAGTTTTTTTCACCTATATTATTTTCTACATCCGAGGTGATACTATTGCTTCTTACCATCGAAATTCCGTCCACTCAGATCGAACACAAGCGACCTACAGCATATTGGGCTTCAACGTGTTCGGCCCAACAAACAAATCGAACGAAGAGACCGATTAGAAGACGAATCAGAGGCCCAAAACAAGACAGATCCGAACACGTCCTCCGCTCCTAAGTCGGTCAACACGCACGTTCTTCTCTCATCTCCCACCCCACAGAAAAATCCAACCTCCACGGATCCATCGCCGCCACCATACCAAGATCCGGCGAGAGAGCGATCGTCCCTAACGTGGGCGACCATCTAGAACATGGAGCTGCCATGAAAACGCTCGGTGTCATGGAGGGCGAGGTCAAGGTCCGCTACCTCGGCCACGAGCCCACGATCTCAACTTGAGCTTGTCGAGGCGGATGTTTTGCGAGCTGCTGGCGCGCCGTGTGCAGCCCCAGCGCCAACAATAGCCCGATCATCCCAGCAGCCGAGGTAGCCAACCGGCTTGGCCTTTGCCCTCGCTGCGCCGCCGTCGAAGTGCGCGGCCGCGGTGGAGTAGCTCTACAGGGCGGCTGCACGGAGGCCGGCAGAAGCTTGTGAAGAGCCATGACTGTGATCGATAGCAGCAATCGCGATTTTGAATTCTTCTTTTGTTTCCCTTTGAGTTGATGGGGGCTAGATGTACTTCAGACAAAGCTTCAACAAGGAAGAGCGGAAGACCACTAATACTTTTTAGTATTGGATGATGTAGTGTACTATCTATCTATCCATTCAAGAAAATTGATGGCGATGGAATCCGCGTGTGTGCGTGTGTGGCTGTGCCTCTGGTCGCTCGATGGTTTTTCGGGTTCCGTAAAGTAAGAAACTGTTGGTCCTATTCTGAATTCTAATAATGTTGATCACCAGGGAGAGGGAGATCAGAGGACGGATGGAAGGGATGGCGACAACGTTATATTCGAAAGGGAATAACGCTGGAATACCTTGCTATTGCTACCTGTCAGAGTGCATAATTATGAAGTAAATTACTCGGCACCGCTTAGTTGCCAAACTTGACAGTTGCTAAGACCTTCTGTCGACAAGATACACAAACATACAATTCCATGGTAAGTTAACGTCTTCTGATGGATTTTGTTTGCCTTTCTTGACAAGAAAACTATAACTATTTGCTTATAGTTTATCAAAGGTAATCTGCCAGCGACATGAGAAGTATGTTCATTGATTTCATGTGGACTAACTTACTGGATGATTTTATTCATTTCTTATAGCTTCACTCAAATAATTCTCCCTATATTTTTGGGTAATTCATTTCATCCAATAGTTGATAGTTGCTTCATTATTACAAAAATTGATCAGACCAGGAAAAGAGATCTTATGATAGTTTTTTCGTTATTACAAAAAATTCATCAGAGAGAAAAATAAATCTTATCTGATAGTTTGATCTTTTCCCCATTATCTGAGAAAAGTTCTCCCTAGATTGCGAATGCAATCGTGGCATGAGATTGTTAAGAGTGAAGACATGCATATGGGTACTTTTCACTGGCACATCACTCTGTAATGAAAAGAATAGCATCATATTTTATTTACCCAACTATTGTTCTCCAAAACTAATCATATTATTTGCTTTCTACAGGTACTATGTAGAGTATTTAAAGAGGTCATCTTCATGAAGCTAGCAGAGGATAGACATTAGGAAAAATGAGAGATGAGGTGAGTTTTTGTTGTTCACCATCCAATTCAAGCATCACACAAATTAAGCATTACTATTCAAAGGATGCAGAGTTAACCCGTTCATCCTTTCTAGAGGAATTAATAAGTTAAAATTTGTGTCCCGTTGCAACGCACGGGCTCTTTTTTTTTTTTAATAATAAAGCATGGGTTGAGTCTGTCGGGTTCACCGTCGCAACATTTTTGCAAAAACGTCCCTTCTGTTTTCTCTATTCAACCCGCACTCCTTTTTAAAGTGGGTATATGAGAAAATGTTTCACTCTTATTAAAAGAACCCCGCACTCTTTAGTATTCAACCCGCGATCCTTTCGCACAACGTCCTCTCCGGCCGCTTCCTCTCGAGTCGCGACCGCGATCGCCGCCGCCGCCGATCTTCTTCTCCGGCCATCCGCCGACCTCCTGTTCTCCTTCCCCTTCCCCTTCCCAGCCCGCAACCTCCTCAATCTCCAACCTCCTACACCCGTGTCGTGCTTCTCTGCTTTGGATCGAGTTGGCCGGATCGACCCCATCGCCGATGCCAAGGTCGCCGGTCCATCGTCCTGCTCCACTCGTGTGCGCCCTCGACGCCGACGCCCCCTGGTCCTCTTTGCCGCAGCCGCCGCTGTCGGCCTCCGTCACCACGCGCCCCTTTGAGCACACTGGATGCAATCTCACATGTCGCCGTCGTCCGCACTGTCTAAGACCACCTACAGACACATAATGGCGGATCAAGGTGCAATAATTTTGATCTGGCAACTTATATGCTGCCCGCTCATATCCCAGTGTTGGCGTTGGTAAGCATCAAAATCACTATGTACTGGTACTAATTAAACTATATCTTTCCAGGTGTTTGATGAAATGCCCAACCACACCAACAACGCGAATTTAGTTCTACATGGTGGAATCAACGAGGTAGCATGACCTTCAGCCTTCTACAAGAGGTCAACTCAGTTCAAATCATTTAGCTATGTGCAGTACTATTGCCAATCGTCTATTTAGATGCTTTTTACATCAAAATGGTGATTTTATACTATTTTTGTATGTGGTTACGGTGATGGATAAGATAAGAAAACATGTAGTTCAAATCGCCATCAAGCACATCAGTCCTTTGAATGTTAAGCACATCGAATGTTTTCAGTTCGTGCATCAGTTGCAAGCAAGCCAGAAACATTATGTGTTCTATTTTTGTAGATCAGAATCCTAGACGTGCCAGTTTATAACATTCTCCCAGTACCTCTGTTCTGCATATATTTCTCAAACTAATTCTGCCATCGATTAGGAGTGACATCACCATGACATTTCCAAGCTTTGTCTTCCATGCTCGGGTCTCTGATACCTGAAATTCTTAGGAGTTCTTTCGAAAACAGTAGAAGATAAGCTTGTGGTGACTTTGTGAAGTTTTGGCATTGGACCGTTTGAAACTTTAGATTGGCAGAGAGCTAGAGACCCTGGTGCTCTGAAGGATGTTAAATTTGAGAACACAAATTATTGTTGTTAAATGATCTTTGCTTCCTTCATTTGGAAAAGTTAGCGTTGTGGGGAGTTTGATGTTGCGGTAGGCCTTGGCAGTGGCGAGCTGGGAGCCGGCGAGGTAGGCGACATCGTTGACAACGGCCGTCATGGCCTCCACCTGTGCCCTCTTGCAGGTGGATTGCTGGTCATTGATGTGGCGAGTCGGGTTCTTGCAGCAAAATCTACGATATTCTCTGGATGAGCTGCAGGTAGGCCAGGCTGTTCACGAGGATCCGACGACGACCGCCAAGGTATGCCCTCCTCTCCTTGCCCTTGGTCGGGCATCTCTGATCAGGTTGTAATCTGCTGGTGCAGTGTTGCTCTGCTTTGATTTGGGAATTCCTATGGGATCTATTTTTGATTGGCCAAAGCTGGTTTGTTTGCTGCCGTTTGGTTTAACATGATGCTATAATGCGCTACGGAGAGATATGTTATTCCAGTACAAGCGGCCGGTCAGTTAATTTGAGGATTTTTTGCCTTTTGTTCTTCAGGCCTATAGTGTGTGGTTTCAGTCCGACAGTTAAAACTTGCATTGGCTTGTTAAACTTCACGTGACCGGATCAGTAGGGGAGGATGATCGCATATGGAAAATACTGCTCCATGGTACTAAAATCTGTTATAGGTGTAGGAAGTCAATGCTAGGACCTCCTGGGATGTGCTCATGCATGCTTGGTCTGAACCTTTTCTTTTCAATCAATTGATGAACCGATGACATCAGATTATGCCGTATGTATACTCCACTACGTACGGATAGCCCGCTCGTCGTATCTCGACAGAGTGAAAACAACTTTGATCCATGGAGACGGATTTCTTTCCTGTTGGTGCAATTGTATGTTCAGGTGGTTCTTTCAGGTCCATTTTCTCTCTAGCTTCTTGATGTTTTCCTTCTCTCGTGTAATTTAGTTGCCATTTGTAATAGTCAAATTTTCATGTCAAATATGACTTGAAGATTTTCTATGCCAATTGACATGTCATTTATTTTCTAATTAACCTATTATTGATGGTGTCTGATCTCCTTTCTGACATATTCCAAGAATAAGTTCTCATGTTCAGTAAATGCTATTCGGTTGATTATTTTGAATTATTGCATTAGGTTAATAGGATGTAATTGTACTTAAATCTTCTTTTGCACAGGTATACAAACAACAGTGTAACAACTCTAGAAATCTACATCTTAATACTGCCCTATTTTCAGGGATTCAAATCTCCGGGCTGGAATCAACAAGCCCACATAATCTTCAGTCTTCCACAATTATGTTTTGCTTCATGTTCTATGATCAGGTTATAATCTGCTGGTGCGGTGCTGCCCTGCTTTGATTTGGGGATTCATTTGGGATCTAATTTTAACCGAACAAAGCTGGTTTGTTGGCTGCCGGCTGGTGTCACCTGATGGTACTGTGCTACGGAGAGAGATGTTTTTCCAGCAATAGAAGTGGCCAGTTAGTTAAGTTGAGGATTTGTGCCATCTCTTCTTCAGGCCTGTAGCTTGTGGTTTCAGTCAGATAGTTAAAGTCGCATTGTCTTGCAGCAGCGACTGACTGCTGGGTTAACTGTTTGTGGTTTCAGTCGGATAGTTAAAGTTGCATTTTCAGTCGGACACATGTTTTTTGTTTTGCCTGCTTTTTTCTTGACTGCGCACTCTCGCTGTTCGTTGTCGTGCAATGTTGAAGTTATTCATGCGGTGGGGTGGATGAAAGTTAGTACCAGACTAGCACTTTGGTTGTGCCTGTTTGGTGATAAAAAGTTGGTGTTACTTGAGAACTTAATGATGCCTTTGTTTGATGCAAAGAATTTCATTTTTAAGAAAAGGCTAGGACATCTATTGTTGTTTGTATCTTAGTGTTACAATGTAAATCATTTGTGGTAGCAAACATGTTAACCAGGGCGCAAGTATGTGATTCATGTTGTATTGTACTTAAATCAGTTTTCCTTAGTCCACAGAACTAACTACATGCTTCATTTGGTTTTGTGTGTTTTTTTCCCTTTTTTTCTTTGTCACAGTGCTCAATGCGAGTTCCAAAATGAGCCATCTCGAGTCTGAAGTCCAAACCGTGGAACCTCTTTCGGACTATGAAAATATGAGCCGTTGGGCTTCCTTCCAATCGGTTGGTGCCTCAAGAAGGGTCAAATAGGGTGGAAGACTGATTTGAGCTTCGGTTTTGTTGGCAAATCGAGGGGAGGAGAAATCAAACTCATGGAGAAAAAATTCGACCCTAGACCCCATGGCCTCGAGTTGTGTGCATGTGTGGTGCGACAAATTGGCGCCCATTAGGCGGCGATTGGACACTAAGTGGTCATGCGGGGACATGTGAGGGACCCATCCTACCTCAGTGGAAAAAGTCAATGACACTCAGTGGAACAAGTCCATGACATTTGATGTCAATTGCGAGAGGTAGTATGATGGACGAGTGTATAGGGTATAGTTCGGATCTTGAGCTATGGTTATTATTGGGCTATGAGCTTGTGTTATTTTTTCCCCATTGCAACGCACGGGCATTTTTCATATCATGCATATGTTGCCTTGAAGTGCCTATTTTCGACATCATATATGTCATCTGCTTAGTTTAGACATGTTCTGTAATGCCAGATGTTTAGTTTCAATATCAGATATGGGAATTATGCAGTCTCATGTCTTTTAGCCAGTCAGAATATATGTGAAATGTGCAATGCCATCCTGTTTAACCAGGAATCATATATTTGAATGATATCTTGCCCATCCTTTTCTTCATTACATTTCCATTTGTCGACAATGTTTGTATATTAATCTACTCTTCCAGTGAATCAGCCATTTGAGTGGGTGATGGAAAAAATCTAGAGTGAAAACAAGGCCTTCAGAGCAGACAGTGCTACCTGTCGAAGCAGATCTCTTGCTGGGTCCCGATAGCTCCTCAGAGATTGATTCAGAGGCAGATGACCAGTCATATTCCCCCACCGAGGTGTATGCTCTAATTGGCACGGTTATACTGCTCATATCATGCATATAGTGTCTTGCATTGCATAGTTTAGACATCATATACACAATATTCAACATCATGTCCTTAGTTCAGACATCATATATGCGAATGCCCTCTGCTTAGCATATAAATCATAGATGTGAATTAAATCATGCGATCCTGATTACTTAGATAACATGTATGTGAATTATGTCATGCGATCCTGTTTAGTTAGTCATCATATCTTTGAATTATGTTATGCTATGCTATCCAGTTTAGATAGACATCATATATGTGAAATTATGTCATGCTATCCAGTTTAGTTAAACAAGATACATGTCAACTATTTCATGCCCTCTTTTTTTCACACTATCTATTGCATCTGTCTGTCATACAATGTTCATATATTCAACTATGTTTCCTGTTTATCAGCCATTTGAATTATAGCAGGTGATGGCAGTATCTAGCGGAGTAAAAACACGGTCTTCAAATAAAACAGTGCTACCATTTGGAGGAGATAGCACCCTGATTGTACATGCACGAGAACCAGCCCTACCACACATAACCCACACATAGTGCCTTATTAAGCAATGGTAAAGGAACTAATGCAGATAAGGTTCAGGATAGTGAGACATCCTTGTTGGTCTCCAACAAAGCTGATAAAACAACAAAGGAAAACTATCTTGAAGACAGTGAGACAACCCCAAAGTCCTGTCTTGGTTTACTGTTCGAGTTATTGGCCACTACCGCTTGCACAAGCTATTCAAACTCACTGTCTGGATCAGTTCGGTTTCTTGAGTCTCAACTAAAAGCTGAAAGACATCGATCAGCTGTGCTGCGACAAGAAGCGGAAGGACTGCAGAAGTCCGTGGAGCATTCAGATGCATACTTTCTAGTGCAACAGCAAGCGTTGGAGGATTTTAGCGCCAAACAGGACAAAGCTAAAAGCTTGCTAAGCTTGTTGCCAGCATGGTGGATACCCAGGATAACGTTTCTTGAGCTCTTCTGAAGTTGTTTCACTTATGGACTTGTTTTGATGCCGCGTTTATTTGCACTGGTGGCCAATTTTGACGGCCAGTGTATGTAATATGCTGCTTTGTTCCCTATATTTGCACTGGTGGCGAACTTCGATGCCTAGTGGATGTAATATGTGTAATAGCTGTAATAGGCTAGCGTTAGTTGCTTGCTTATTTATTTCCGTATTGTCTTGTTTAGTTGTTTGCTTGTAGTCACTACAGTTCTTTTTCCGCGTTTTTCTAGTGGCCACAATAACCTATTTTTGCTAACTAGGCCACAATAATCATCATGGAAACACACGGATTGTTGTAACCATGGGCCTCCTACGGGCCGTAGGATCCATGGGCCTTCTACGGGCCGTGGGATCCATGGGCCTTCTATGGGCCGTATGATCCATGGGCCTTCTACCGCCCTGATACGTCTCCAACGTATCTATAATTTATGAAGTATTCATGCTGTTATTTTATCATTCTTGGGTGTTTTCCAATCATTCTATAGCAACTTTATATCATTTTTTGGGACTAACCTATTGACCCAGTGCCCAGTGCCAGTTGCTATTTTTTGCTTGTTTTTTACATCACAGGAAATCAATATCAAACGGAGTCCAAACACCGCGAAACTCCACGGAGATTTTCTATGGGCCACAAGACTTCCATTGGGCCAAAGAAGCACCTGAGGGGTGCCCCAAGGGGGCACAACCCACCAAGGCGCGCCAGGGCCCCCTGGCGCGCCCAGATGGGTTGTGCCCACCTCGGTGGCCTCCTGTACCCCTTATTTGCACTATAAATTCCCAAATATCCTGAAACCCCTCGGGGTTTACCTAGATTAGAAGTTCCGCTGCCGCAAGGCTCCGTAGCCACCGAAAACCAATCTAGACCCGTTCCGGCACCCTGCCCGAGGGGGGAATCATCTCCGGTGGCCATCTTCATCATCCCGGCTGCCACCACGATGAGGAGGGAGTAGTCCACCCTCGAGGCTAAGGGTTTGTACCAGTAGCTATGTGTTTAATCTCTCTCTCTCGTGATCTATATCATGGGCTTTGTTAATATAGTCGGATCATATGATGTTTCTCCCCTGTATACTCTTGTTGTGACGAATTGAGTCTTTACCCTTTGAAGTTTTGTCTTGTCGGATTGAATATTCAGAGATGAGAACACATGATGTATGTCTTGCGGTATGAATACTTGAGGTGATAATTGGGGTATCATATTGATTCACTTGATATGTGTCTTGGTATTCAACTCGCGGATTCCCGTGGTGATATTGGGGTAATCTATGCATAGGGGTTGATGCACGTTTTTATTATCGTTTCTCCGATAGAAACTTTGGGGTCTCTTTGTAGTTCTTTGTGTGGATTGAGTATTATGAATATGAATTTGCTTTGGTGCTACTTTAGTACGAACTCTTAATTAGATCGATCGGAAAGAATAGCTTGCATTATTTTAGTACGAACTCTAGGATAGATCGAACGGAAAGAATAGCTTTGAGGTGGTTTCGTACCCTACAAACAATTTCTATCTTTTGTTCTCCGCTAATAGGAACTCGGGAGTGATTCTTTGTTGCACTTTGAAGGATAATCATATGATCCAACTATGTTAGCATTGTTGAGAGGTTGCACTAGTGAAAGTACGGACCCTAGGCCTCATTTTTAAGCATTGCAACACCGTTTTTGTGCCCATTTACTAATTACTACCTTGCTGTTTTTATTTATTCAGATTATAAAAATATATTTCTACCATTCATATTACACTTTTATCACCATCTCTTCGCCGAACTAGTGCACCTATACAATTTGCCATTGTATTGGGTGTGCTGGGGACACAAGAGATTTCTTGTATTTGGTTGCATGGTCGTTTGAGAGAGACCATCTTCATCCTACACCTCTCACGGGTTGATAAACCTTAGGTCATCCACTTGAGGGAAAATTGCTACTCTCCTACAAACCTCTGCGCTTGGAGGCCCAACACATGTCTACAAGAATAAAGTTGTGTAGTAGACATCAAGCTCTTTTCTGGCGCCGTTGCCGGGGCGGTTAGGCAAGAGGCACTCACATCCCGTCAACGAAGCTCTTTTCTGGCGCCGTTGCCGAGGAGGTGAGTTCTTGAAGGTATATCTTTTGATCTTGCAATTGAATCTTTTAGTTTCTTGTTTATCACTAGTTTGGTTTATAAAAGAAAACTACATAAAAATTGAATTTAGGTTGCATCATATTATTGATCATCTTTATAATGTCTTTCTTGAAAATGATGCTCGGAAAATTGTTCTCAATTGTTAGAAGAAGAAGTCAATAAAATGCTTGGCACAAAATATTTGAATGATGAGCATGATTGCAATGTTGTTAGTGTGAATTCTTTGAATATCCAAAATGCTAATGATGATTGCACAAGTCATGAAAAAAATGTTTCTTATAAGCATGTCACTATTTGCGGAGTGAATTGGGAGTGCAATTGTGCACCAAAAATGGAAGATAGATTTTGTAAGAAGCATAAATATTTAGAAACAAAAAAGTTGCAAGAGAGGCTAGATGATTGTGCTGAAAGATTTAATTTTTTTCGCCATCCTTGTGAACTTTGCAATGAACATGGTCATTTAAATCTCCAATGCAAATTCTTTCATGATCAAATCGTGTCCAAAAATTGTGATAACTTGATAACCCTTGAGAATCATAAAGAGCTTAGTATTCTTTTGGGGTATGAAGAAATGAAACGTATAACTAAGGGTATTCCAAAATTTAATCTCGAGAGATTTCTTGATTTTGATGTAGAGGAAATTTATATGTTTTGTGCGGTAAATTGCATTGAGAATCCTTATATTGCCAACTATCTAAAGTCAAGAGAACAAATAGAATATGAAGAGAGTACTAATGAAAGGGAAAATATTTCCCAAAACCCTCCTAGTGTTCATTATGATGAATCAGGTAATGAGGAGGAGCTTCCTATCCAACCAATCTCATCAATAAGAAGCTTGAAAAGATCAATTAAACCCACACATGATGTGGTGAAGAAGAAGAAAAGAGGTAAAAAGGTATCTCTCCCAAATAATGTTGCTCCTATTATTGTTGTGCCTCATGAAAATGAATCAAAAATAATTTTGGAAGATGATGCACTTGATGATGATTTTGTTATGCCCATTGCTTGTTGTGATGATTATGATTGGGAAGATAATGATATTTCTTATAATATTGGAAATATTTTTGGCACCAACTTGGGAAATTATGAGGATAGCAATTGTTATACCATTGGTGCCATTCATACTATTAATGATGAGAATGATTATGCTTATGATATGCCAAGCCACAAGCTTGGGATGATATGTTTGATGAGAATGACATGTTTGAGAATTTATTTGCTGCAATTAATGTTTGTCCAAGCTTGGGGAGGTTATGTTTAATGAAGATGATCTTTTTAGTCCCCCTACTTTGATTGATCAAACTTATTTTGATGATAGCATGCCTCCCATTTATGATGATTACATTGATAAAAGTGGGTTTGGAAGAGTGTCAACTCTAGGTAGTAGTGATCCCACTATTTTGGAGGGTGTTGAATCTTACTACAATATTGATGAAAGTGGATTTGGAGAGGTCATGACTTTATTTAGTGATACATCCACTGTTTTGGAAGAGGTTTCAATTGACTATGGCAATAAATTTGCTATCTATGGTGATCATTATGATGACATGTATGCCATACAGAGCAATAAATTTTCTCTGCTTATGGATCATGAAGAGAATGCTTTATGTAATGGTTATATTGATGAATCTATTCATGATGCTACTGAAAAATATTATGAGAGAGGAACTTATGGTGCATGATGTTCTCTTCATGTTTCAATTCTTATCTTTTATGTGAGCATCATTAAAATCATCATGCCTAGCTTAAAAGGCATTAAAAAGCGCTTGTTGGGAGGCGACCCAACACTTTTACTTACTGTTTTTGTGTGTTCACATGATTATCCTACTGTATTGATCATGTTTTATAGCTTTTGTTTCAATAAAGTGCCAAGTAAAGCCTTTGGGATCATGTTGGGTGATAGTTGGTTTGACCCTGCTGAAAAACCGAAACTTTTGCGCTCACGAAAATAGGTCTCATTTTTAACAGAAGAGCGCTATTGAGTTGATTCTTTTTGAAGAAGTTTAATATACAAATTTCTCACGTGGTCATATTTTTTTTCATAATTTTGGGAGTAGTAGAAGTATGGTAGTTATACAGATCATTACAGACTATTCTGTTTTTTGACAGATTATGTTTTCAATGCATAGTTTGCTTGTTTTCTAGTTTCTATGGCTTATATTGCTCAATATAAATTATGGAAATGATATGCTACAGTAGGCATTGTGTGGAAACAATTATGAATCCTGTCTTTGACAGTACCAGTGTGAAATGGTTTGCTCTTTATCATACTAACCTATCTCACAAAGTTCCGTTAAGTTTTGTGTGATTGAAGTTTTCAAGTTTTGGGTGAGATATCGATATGAGGAGAATAAAGAGTGAAAATACCCTAAGCTTGGGGATTCCCAAGGCACCCCAAGTTAATACCTAAGGAAGATCCAAGCAACTAAGCTTGGGGATGCCCCGGAAGGCATCCCCTCTTTCGTCTCCAACATTATCGGTAAACTCACTTGGAGCTATGTTTTCATTCGTCACATGATATGAGTTTTAGTTGGAGCGTCAATTTCTTTTGTTAGGATTTGCTTGATGTTATTTAGAATAATGTTTTGCATCTTTTATTTCGATAAAAGTGGCATTGATAGCCTTTTCCATGCTTATCTTGCAAGTATACTTGTTGCTGTTTGAAAACAGAAAGTTTATCGATGTTCGAAAAATTCCCGAGGAAAGTTAGAATGTGATAATGTTGGAACTTTTTGCAAAATGAGCTCTAATAAATTTTCTTCGGTGTGGTAGAATTTCATAATGTTTGGAGTTAGGGAAGTATTGATACTCTTGCATTCTTTACAGACTCTACTGTTTGGCAGATTGCTGTTATGTTTGCATTGTTTGCATATGCTTGCTTGTTTAATGAATCTATGTGAGGATAGGAGTATTAATTATGCAGAGGCATTTAGTATGCAATGTTGAATAATAATTTTATTGATTTTCTACAGTATAGAATGATAAGTTTTTTTGCATTGGTTTATACTAACTTATCTCATGAGTTCTTGTTGAGTTTTGTGTGGATGAAGTTTTTGAGATTTAGGAAAACCGTGATATGAGAAGAATTAAGGAGACACAAAAGCTCAAGCTTGGGGATTCCCAAGGCATACCAAGATAATATTTCAATAAGTGTCAAGCATCTAAGCTTGGGGATGCCTCGGTAGGCATCCCTCCTTTCCTCTTCAACAATTATCGGTTAGTATCGATTGAGCCTAAGTTTTTGTTTCTTCACATGAGTTGTGCTATAGTTGGAATGCCATTTTATTTTGTTTTACTTGCTGTTTTAATAAATTACTTAGATCTGAAAGTTCTTAATAAGAGAGAGTCCTCAAATAGCTACCTGTTTACTTAACTACTCATTTGATCTTCACTTATATCATTTTGGAGTAGCTTGTCATTTACAATTGTGCTTCACTTATATCCTACGAGTAAATTGTTGAATAAATTGAATGTCATGAACTTGAAATCATATCATGCCTAGTGGTAGCTTCACATTGGGTTTAGAAAGTGAAATCTTTTGAGGCTTGACAATCACAATACTGGTCATACAAGCAATCACGAATAATTAGTATAAGGAAGAGAACTTTCACATATAAATACACTATCATGGAAATCTTTTGTGATTGTGAGACCCCATCAAAATATTATATGCCAAAATTGTTGATGTCGGACAAGGAAGACAACGTAATGATTTATGTTTGCTCATATTCACATAGAAGTCATATTGTCATAGATCCTTGAACATGTGGTGCTTGCCCCCCATCTTTGCTAGCCAAAAATCTCGCACCAAGTAGAGATACTACTTGTGCATCCAAAAACTCATAAACCCAAATCTTATTTTCAAGAGTCCACCATACCTACCTAAGGATTGAGCAAGATCCTTCAAGTAAGTTGTCATCGGTGCAATAAGGCAATAAAAATTGCTTCTAAAAGTGTGAGATCATTTAGTGTAAGAGAAAATTGAGCGTTGTACGAACTTGGATGGCAAAGAATAAAAGTGAAGGACTGCATAATAAAGGTTGTCATCTTAAGGAGCAATACAGTGTGAAGTTCTCTTGCGCTAAGGGATTGAGCATACAAACAAATAAGCGCATGGCAACCTCTGCTTCCCTCTGCGAAGGGCCTATCTTTTACTTTTATGTATTTACTTTTATGCAAAGAGTCAAAGTTTTTCTCTCTATTCCTTTTTATTTTTCTCCTTTGGCAAGCATCATGTGGTGAGGAAAGATCTAGGCACATATGTCCAGTTGAATATGGGTAGCATGAGTTATTATTGTTGACATCACCCTTGAGGTCAATACGTTGGGAGGCAAAACAATAAGCCCCTATCTTTCTATGTGTCCGGTTGAAACGTTTTGCTCATGTGTACGTGGTGAGTGTTAGCAATCATAGAAGACTATATGATAGTTGAGTATGTGGAGCTCTTACTTAAACTCTGTTGAATAAGTTGAATTGCAATTGCTTGGTGACTAAGAACATAGGTTGTTGAGTTTCAAGAGAGTTCATTGTTTGAACCTTAACATGTGAATTGGTTGCCACTATAACATGAGAAGTTTTATAAGAAAGAATTGCTGTTATGATGCTAGGAAAGGTGATTGAAATTATCATTGATCAAACTTATGCACTTTGCTAGCATTCACACTTCATAAATTATTTCTTTTATCATTTACCTACTCGAGGAAGAGTAGGAATTAAGCTTGGGGATGCTGATACGTCTCCAACGTATCTATAATTTATGAAGTATTCATGCTGTTATTTTATCATTCTTGGGTGTTTTACAATCATTTTATAGCAACTTTATATCATTTTTTGGGACTAACCTATTGACCCAGTGCCCAGTGCCAGTTGCTATTTTTTGCTTGTTTTTTACATCATAGGAAATCAATATCAAACGGAGTCCAAACACCGCGAAACTCCACGGAGATTTTTTATGGGCCACAAGACTTCCATTGGGCCGAAGAAGCACCTGAGGGGTGCCCCAAGGGGGGCACAACCCACCAAGGCGCGCCAGGGCCCCCTGGCGCGCCCAGATGAGTTGTGCCCACCTCGGTGGCCTCCTGTACCCCTTATTTGCACTATAAATTCCCAAATATTCTGAAACCCCTTGGGGTTTACCTAGATCAGAAGTTCCGCCGCTGCAAGGCTCCGTAGCCATCGAAAACCAATCTAGACCCGTTCCGGCACCCTGCCCGAGGGGGGAGTCATCTCCGGTGGCCATCTTCATCATCCCGGCTGCCACCACGATGAGGAGGGAGTAGTCCACCCTCGGGGCTAAGGGTTTGCACCAGTAGCTATGTGTTTAATCTCTCTCTCTCATGATCTATATCATGGGCTTTGTTAATATAGTCGGATCATATGATGTTTCTCCCCTCTATACTCTTGTTGTGATGAATTGAGTCTTTACCCTTTGAAGTTTTGTCTTGTCGGATTGAATATTCAGAGATGAGAACACATGATGTATGTCTTGCGGTATGAATACTTGAGGTGACAATTGGGGTATCATATTGATTCACTTGATATGTGTCTTGGTATTCAACTCGCGGATTCCCGCGGTGATATTGGGGTAATCTATGCATAGGGGTTGATGCACATTTTTATTATCTTTTCTCCGATAGAAACTTTGGGGTCTCTTTGTAGTTCTTTGTGTGGATTGAGTATTATGAATATGAATTTGCTTTGGTGCTACTTTAGTACGAACTCTTGATTAGATCGATCGGAAAGAATAGCTTGCGTTATTTTAGTACGAACTCTAGGATAGATCAAACGGAAAGAATAGCTTTGAGGTGGTTTCGTACCCTACAAACAATTTCTATCTTTTGTTCTCCGCTAATAGGAACTCGGGAGTGATTCTTCGTTGCACTTTGAGGGATAATCATATGATCCAACTATGTTAGCATTGTTGAGAGGTTGCACTGGTGAAAGTACGGACCCTAGGCCTCATTTTTAAGCATTACAACACCGTTGTTGTGCCCGTTTACTAATTTCTACCTTGCTGTTTTTATTTATTCAGATTATAAAAATATATTTCTACCATCCATATTACACTTTTATCACCATCTCTTCGCCGAACTAGTGCACCTATACAATTTGCCATTGTATTGGGTGTGTTGGGGACACAAGAGATTTCTTGTATTTGGTTGCAGGGTCGTTTGAGAGAGACCATCTTCATCCTACACCTCTCATGGATTGATAAACCTTAGGTCATCCACTTGAGGGCAAATTGCTACTGTCCTATAAAACTCTGTGCTTGGAGGCCCAACACGTGTCTACAAGAATAAAGCTGTGTAGTAGACATCAGGGCCGTATGATCCATGGGCCTTCTACGGGCCGTATGATCCATAGGACTTCTATGGGCCGTAGGATCCATGGGCCTTCTACGGGACGTATAATCATTTCGCCAAACATGGGTCGTACTATTCGTGGACCATAATGGGCCGTTAATAGGCCGTATTCGATAACGCTATGAAAACAGCCCAACGGGTTAATGGACCACAAACGGGCCGAATGTAACCACAGGCTGAATTTGGCCCACAAATGGAACAGACCAGTAAGGGACCATAACTAACCGAATTCTAGAAATGAGCCCAAGAATAAATGGGCCCTTGGAAGGCCGAAAGGTAACACGGGCTGGAAACGGCCGACAGAATAATGGGTCGTTAATGGGTATAAAGCGATACAATGTTCATTATGGGCCAGTTTCGTCTCGGGCCTTTAATGGGCCCAGAGTTACAAAGGGCCTCATATGGGCCGAAAGACATCATGGCCATACATGGGTCGGAAGTTACAATGGGCTGGAATCATATTGGACGGCCCAGATGAAGCTACTGGGCTTAATTCCGATAGGCCGTATCGGGCCGTAAATGGGCTATATACGAACATGCCGTTAACAGTCTTTCTATCGTGGAATTGTCATGGCAGATGTCCTAGCAAGAGGACTTAGTCGTGGAGCCATCGCAACAGGGTTAGCTTAAAGGGGTTAAACAGGACAAAAGACACAAGGAGTTTATACTGGTTCGGCCCCTTGCGGTGAAGGTAAAGGCCTAATCCAGTTTGAGGTGGTATTGCTTATGCCTCGATTACCAGGGAGCGAATACGCTTGACCTAGCTTTCGATTTGTTGTCTCTTGCCCTAAACCGCTGTAGGGTCGTCCCTTTATATACTCAGGTTGATGCCCTGCGGCTTACAGAGTCCCGGCCGGTTCATAACAACGTGTTCGGCTCGGTGACCAAATAGACATGCCTTACAATATAAGTCATACATATATGGCAGTTTACAGTTATGGGCCTTAAACCACCTTTGGGCCTTGGGCTCTTAGTGAGCCGTCTTCATGAACCACCATCTTCAATACCTTCATGGGCTTCGTGATGATGAACCGCCGTTGGTATAACCCGGCCCCTCCTAGGCGGGTCATACCTAATAGTTATATCCCCAACACTTAGGAAAAATACCTTATAGTCCCCAGGTTGATTTGAACTTGTTCATGTCAATCTTCAACACTTAGGAAAAATCCTTCTTCACCTGTTCCCGCACGATATTCCGCCGTGACATCATCTCCTGGAATTTCGGAGACCTGCCATGATGTCATCTATTATTAATTTTGCACAATACCCAGCATATCTTAACGGATCCTTATCTTTAATAACCATCCCGAAAATCGAGGCGTTTGCGTCGTCACATATCATTTTTTGGTCCCCTCGATTCCCGCGCATGTCAGTTATCCTTCCATCCTTATAAATAGGGCCACGGGTCCCTTTCTTTTCTCCTCCCTTTCCTCTTCGTCCTCTTCTTCTTCCTCACATCTCCGCGACAACCTGCACGCCTGAGCACCGCCGCCGCCGAACTCGTCAGCTTCCTTGACTCCGGCCGCTGCATCGACCTGAACGAGACCAGAGCAGCCACGACATTTCTCCATTGTTCAGTGGATCCCGTAAGTGCCTCTCCTTTCTCCATCACAGATCTTCCATTAGGGTTTCTCGAAGTTCTTCAGAGTTCATCCTTGTTCTTCGTTGCAACTGATGACTTTGATCCAAACATAGCACTTCTCCCGCACGACGGCAGCCGTGATACTTGTTTCTGTTATTAGATCATCTCCTTCGCGTAAGAAAAACCCATCCGAACATATGAATTGCTCGAGCACTGTATTTCAGGTCAAAAATATTTTCCATTATCCGAAGTGTCCCAGATCCGAAATCCTAGCATTAATCTATGAAACTTGTTTGCCTCAACACTTAGTAGAATTCGCTCTTGACAAATCTTGAATATCATTGCTATCATGGCAGCTTACACCACCGGTTTATAATTATCCATATATCATTAGGCCCCACTTAAGCCGCCAATCTGAATACATACTTAGCGTTTACTTCCAGCTTAATGAATCAACTTAAACTGGCAAATTTTTCTCTCTTTCAGGCTTCTTCCTTCACAATGTCGCCGAAGACAGTCACCTCATG
Organism: Triticum aestivum; assembly: GCF_018294505.1. Classification (NCBI taxonomy): domain Eukaryota; kingdom Viridiplantae; phylum Streptophyta; class Magnoliopsida; order Poales; family Poaceae; genus Triticum; species Triticum aestivum. The sequence continues at coordinate 125,093,325 of NC_057811.1, read as the reverse complement.
TAATTGGGTTCCCTCAATTGTTACTGAGAACATGCTCAAAGACTTTGTCAACACCGGCTATTTACCAGCAAAAGATATCATGCATTGGCGCGCCCCCAAACCAAGCAAAGAAAGACCTCACCCAAAGGATGATGAAGTCATCGTTTTTACTGATCACATGAATCGGGGCTTCTCACCGCCCGGACCAAAAAAATTCCGAGACGTTATGCACTTCTTTCAACTCCATTCTCAAGACATCAGACCCAATTCCGTGTCAAACATTTGCAATTTTCAAGTTTTCTGCGAAGTATACCTTCAAGAGGAACCCAGCGTTGAACTCTTTAGGGAATATTTTTATTTGAACCGCCGAAACGAGTTTACGAACGGGCTCAGCTTGGAACCTGGTGCAATATCAATTCAACGAAGAAGAGGTGCTATCTTCCCCTATGCTTGCTTGCCGAGTCACCCCAAAGATTGGAACCAGACATGGTTTTACTGCAAAGATACCTCTCCGGCTGATGAGAATCCACTGCTGGGTTATCGTGTCCAGCGTCTTGACCCAAAGCATCGTCTTCCCGAAAAACTTACCGGTGCTGAACGTGCAAAACTTGCCCCTTCCATTGCAAAGGTCAAGGCTCTGATGGGAAACAGGTTAACTAGCATTGACTTGGTTCGGTGCTGGGTTTCATGGCGGATCATACCCTTGAGTCTCCGGCCCGGTTTAATGTGTACTTACATGGGTGGTATAAAAGATCCACTGTGCCACAGTTCCGTGCATTTAACTGATGAGGCCATCAATCAAATGACAAAGACCCTTCTGAATGAAGATCTAGAAGACTGCAGCAAAGTGGGTTTGAACCCTTTCTGCACACTTAACCCGCCACCGGATGTGAGTCTCTAAATTACTTACTTTTACCTCATCGTTCACATAGTCTATTAACTCAACCTTGATGACTATCACAGGCTAAATCTGATTTTTGGAAAAAGCAATATGACCATGAAGCTGCCAAAAAGGCCAGGGTTGCCAAGAAAGCTGCCAAGAAAACTGTCAAGAAAAGCAAGAAGAAATTAACTACTTCTGAGATGCTTGGGCTGGACGACAGTTCTGAGTCGGAGGTAGCCCTTGATTCCCTTGGCTCATTTTTTAACCGTCTTATTGACACTGATTATCATCAGGATGACACGGGGACCAACCAAGCAGTCGAAGAAGAGGTAACTATCATTTCATCCGACTCAGAGCCTTTGCCAAGACAGAAAATTCGACGGCTAACCCGGAAAGTAAGCTTTTCACACCCCTTAGCTCATTTGGATCCTCACTTTCTTTTGAAGCAACAGCAGCACGAGAGCCGGCGACAAACTCGGACCAGCGGAGGTGAAGAGTTATGGTCCGGCTTACCAAATACTCCAGCTCCACGGAAACGTCAAAACGAGGTCTTTACAAACTGAAACTCTTTTTACCCACTGGCGGGTCTCATTCGCCAGCCATTTAATCTTTCTGATTCAAACTATCAGGAGGTTTCTCACTCTTCCTCCGGCGACTCATCTCAAACCCAGCTGCCGGCTTTCAAGACTGCCCCTGGGTAACATCGCTTTTATTCTCTATCTCCTTATGTTCTTATACTTGTACTGATCCCTCATAACCCGTGCAGTGGACAAGCAAAGCCTAGCAAGAAGGCAAAGGTGACCAAGCCAGTTGAAGATCCTAAAGTCCATGAACCGGAGCAGCAAGTCCCAGCATCAGACGTTTCTGAAAACAACCAGAAGAACCTGCCCATGATGCCCCGTCAGAAACTCCTGATCTCTCCCATGACCACACAAATATCAATGTTTTGAACACCGAATCATCAAGCCCACTTAAACCGTCAGAAGAGCATAACGAAGATGTTATGATCACTGGCAGCAGCTTCAAAGAACCGGGGCAGCCTACCGTCTTGGCCAAGCACTCCGCCAAAGAAGAATTCATTGAAAAGCGGAAAGTGAGATTCGACATTACTGATTATTCTCAACTAAGCGTCAGTGAAGTATTCTCTAGTTATCTCAGCCAAGTTCATACCAGCCGTTTCCTTGAGATTGACATGGTGAAGCAGATGCACCAGAAATATGAGGTATGCATTCCGGCTTAAATATATTATGCATATCCTGCCAGCCCCCAAGTCTACTGTGTTATAATAGAATTGAATATGATGTAGACTTTAGAATAGCAATGAGTATAAAGCATCTTTGATAAAAATCCTTCAAAAAAAGCCGTCTTTCACTTAAACCGGATTTTAATGGTCAACATTGCATCCGTAGCCCTCAAGGGCCGATTTAATCAGAATGAATGATGTACTTATCATTCTTTAAAGATCAAAACTTACTCATGTAGCCCCCATGAACCGGCTGTGGTTGTCTACAGCACTGCCGGGTCATCATAAAGTAGTAATGAAATATGAGCAAATATGCATTAGCCCCCAAGTGCTAAGTACTGTTGCTTGCAAAGTGCTTGGGACTTAGTCATATAAGCCGTTGTATGAAGAATTCTTCGGTAAGCATTAGCCCCCAAGTGCCAAGTGTTGTTGCTTGCAAAAGGCTTGGGACTTATTGTAACATCCCAAAATTCTAAATTTTGGAATGTTATATAAAATAAATTATTATGATTGTTTGTTTGATTGATTGACTGAAAGTGAGTGAAATTTGAAACTTTTGAAGTTGGATGAGAGGGAACGAAATGACTTTCCCAAACTTTCATCCTTGCATTTTATCTCAATGAATTCAAATTCATTTCAACACAAAACCCCAGAGTGAAGATGACATGACTTCTTCCATTTGAAATCCAAAGGGTTTTTGAAAAGATTTGAATTCCAGTTGGAAATATTTCAAATTCTAAAAAAAACTTTATGCAACTCAATGATTTTCATGAGAGAAGATAAAATGACTTCTTCAATTATATGAAATATGAGTTGGAAGTCAAAAAGAATCAAATTGAAAGTCATTTGAAAGTATTTTGAAACTCCCTTTCAAATTTGGAATTATTTGGATTTTATTCAAATTATTTTTCTCCTAAAAATAAATAAATGGAAATAAGGGTAAAATGATTCCCTTCAATGGAAAATTAGGAGAAAATAATTTTGAAATAATTTTGGTATTTTAAAAATGATTTTTGTTGGATTTTAATGCAACAGTAGCACTGTTTGCTTTATTTGATTTTTTGTGTATTTTATTTGAACCTGGAAAATAGTTCATGTTTTAGGAAATGTTTTTCTGAAAATTTTGATATATTATATGCCTATATACTTTTTATTATTATTTGTTGTTTCTTTTTATTTTGTTGTCTGTGAAAAGAATAAAAAGAAAATCCTCGAACAGTACCAGGCCGAAGCCCAGCACTGTTCCTCTCTCTCTCTTCCCGCACCGCACGGCCCACTGGCCTTTCAGCCCACAGCTGCGCGCACGCCCGAAACGCCTCCGCCTCGGTCGCCCGCTCCTCTCTCTCTCGCCCTTGTGCCACTGACCGCTGGGCCCCACTGCCCGATCGCCCTCGCCCGCCGTCTTCTTCCTCCCCACGCCAAGTCGCGCCGCCGCCGCCGGAATCCCGATCTTCTCGGGATCACGAATCCCCTCGCCCCCTCCTCCAAGAACTCCTCCCCCTATAAATACCCCTCTCCCTCGACCCGTTCCCCTCCTTTCCCCTCACCGAAACCCCTTGCCTCGCCCGTAATCTCTCGCCGGAGCCGAGCACCGCCACCGCACCATTGATGCCCTAGAGCCCGCCTCCGACCTCCCCGAGACCCGCAGCCACCACCATCGTGATCCCCTCCCTCGACTACACCTTCCCAACAACTCGCCTGAGCCGCAAAACCACCGGATTGCCATCGTCGTTGATCACCGACGCCATCCGCCGCCTCGAGCTCGCCGTCAACCACCTCCGACCATCTCCTCCGACTCCACGACCACCGTTGGACTCGTCGTCGCCCGCTACATCGCGCCGACCCCTCCACCTTCATCGCGGACGACCGGAGCGCCACCGCCACCGACGTCCGAGCCGCCACCGCCGACGACGACCTCGTCGGAGACGCCACCACCGCTGTAAGCAACCTCCACCGTCCGATCTGTTATTGACGGCATAGATTAGATCTAACGAACGGTTACGTTTTTTTAATTAGATCGGTTTAGTTCCGGTTTGTTACGGTTTTTATTCGGTTTAGATCGGTTCAAGTCTAGTCGGTTTAGCCAACCGGTCTTTCTGTTTTAGCCCGTACACGTTTGTGTTATTTTACGACCGAGCGCTAGATAGTTCAGATCGCCCACCTCCCTGGCCCGATAGCAGTAGGCCACGTAGCTAGTGGCCGATTTTTTTTGTTTTGATTTTTCGTTTCTGTTTTAAAAACAGAATAGTTCTGATTCTATATTGCTTATAACTTTTATGTTTTAGATCCAAATTTAGTGTTTCTTTTTGCATTAGTTTTATGATTTCTTGAAGTTTCTGCTAGTGCAATTGGATTTCATATTTGAGTTGTTTAAAATTGAATTTGATGAAATTTGTTCAAATCACCAATTTGGTCGTATCTTGGGTTTTATAAAATATTTTTGATTGATTCTTTTTGCTACTGTTTTGTTATAGTTTTGTCTATCCAGTAGCATATAGTGATTTATTTTTAGTTTATTTTAAATTAATGTTTTAGCAAAACAGTACTGTTTTAGTTATAGTTTTGTTTTAAGTCTTTTCTTTATTGCTTTTATTAGTTTTAAATTATTTCTTTTTGTCACTCTTGAAAAATTTAGTTTAGTTTCTGTTAGTCAACAAAAGAAAATTTTGTTTTTGTTTTAAAAACTTATTTTACTTAGTTTTGTAGGAAAACTTGTTTAGGTCATAGTTAGTGTTTCATAAAAGCTTTTTATTTGTTTCTTTTTGCAAATAAAATTTTATGAAAAATACCTTCTGTTAAATTAGTTGTTTTACTTTGTATTTTCTGTTAATTTATTAGTTTAGTGTTTTAATTGTTGTTAATTTTTTACTTAGGACAAAACTGTTTTGTGTTATGTCTTAGAGTTTTCTTTAGTAGTTTTGTTGTGTAGTTTTCCTTTGTTTTTATTTGGTGTCCCTTGTTGATTTGCATTTTATTTGTTGGTTTTATTATGAGTGTTAGAATTGCTTGCTAGTATGTTTGCTTATATGAATGCTATGTTTGACTATATAGATTTTCAACAGAGTGACGAATAGTTCTACCAAGTCATTATTCTGAGAGCTTTGTTATCTTCATCAAGTAATACCAGGCAAGTTCACTTTGACCATGTTTTTCATACCTATGTTTTATTTGCATGTAGTAGCACCCTTTCAACAACCCTCCAGTAGTGATATTGAATTCTTGTAGTTGAGTAGTATGCATGAGGTAGGAACCCATCACCCTGTTACCAAGCCCGGGACGTTATTTATCTTAATGCTACGCTATAGTAGACGGGGTTTGGTATGAATGCTCGGGAGTGGTGTGAGAATGGAGGACTCTACGTCAATGACAACAAATTCATGATGGCATCGGCAAGGACTGCATCTTCAGGACTTCAAGACTTCTTCGAGACTCGAGACAAGAATTCAATACACACTACTGGGTGAAGGACGGTTGACGGGCACCCTGGAGAAACCAGTGGATGGCCGGGATGCATGGAGAAGCGCCATGACATCTTGCGGAAAGCTTCACCCAGACTCAAAGAGACAGAAGAATACTTCATGCCCGGAAGCTTACCTGTGCAACCGCAAGTCACTATGGGCTCTGGCTTGGTTGACCTTAGTTGTGACTCTGGCTGGGACGGTGCTAGCAGATGTAGAACTACGGTAGGATTGGATGAGCACCGGACAGTGGTCAGAGGAACTCTTTGGAAGACCATGTTTCGGTCATCTTGTTCTCAAACACCCTGAAGTGCGAGAACGTAAAAAGAGGGATCGAATCTTGCGGGTAAAGTGTACAAACCTCTGCAGAGGGTTTAAACCTAATCGATTAGCCGTGTCCCCGGTTACGGACAATTTGAGCCTCTGGACTTGGATTTATCTCGGAACTCTCAACACCGGACTGATAACATAATTGTGGGCAACTTATGATGATTTGGGCCATGAGACATCGGTTGGCGGAACCATGTCATGATAGGAAACTCCGTAGTATAGACTCCTGAATTTCTTTGATGTAGGGAAAATAAAACCAGCTTTTATGCAAAACAAAACTTAGATACAGAGCCACAAAGCCATATTGCATATAGTATAGTTTTATCATCTGTTTTCTCATGTTGTGATCTTGCCGGTACATTCAATGTACTGACCTACACGGCTGCAACGTATCATGTTGCAGATACTTTCTTCCAACGAGTAAGAGTACGGTACAGGGTTACGGTCTACACTCAACCTGCCGATGGCGTTGATGGGACTCCACACCCGACTATTTGTTTCCGCTGTGACTTATGAGGTATATATCAGTTTTACGTTATTTATACATGTGATTGCACTTTGATATATACATTGATGTACTGTGTGTGCCAGCATACTGATCCAGGGATGGCACAGAAACACAGAGACTTGACCGTCTGAGGTCGGGTCGCTACAGATATGGTATCAGAGCACATGTTGACTGTAGGACGTGACCCTAGAAATCGGAAAGCCCCTAGGATAGGAAATCTCTAAAACTTTATTTTCAAAAGAATCCATTACTTCTCATCTTTTCTGATTTTAACAAATATCTTCACTTACCTCAAATAGTTAGAATATACCCTTTCCCTTTTGACCACACGGAGGATCAACTGAAGCCGCTCCAAGAAGGACAAGATATCGGACAACCGATGACCTCTTCAGAGTAAAGAAGATTTCATGATACATTTCGAAGAAAGAAGCTACACCAGTTGAAGACTGCGAAGACTTGAAGAATTTGGAGAATCTGAAGAATTATTTGACCTTTAGAAGACCAAATCCCTGTTATATACTTACGTTAGATGCAACGATTTGTGAGCTGTCAGTTGTGTGATGTTTCTCGACAACCACAAATAAAATCCATTTTTCAAAATTATTGTTTGTGTTGTGTGTATCTATCTCTATCTCTCTTATCTCACCCCAAAGCCCTTGGACCCAATAGATGAGGAAGGAAGATGGACTGGTATTCTCTGGACCGATGATTCAGTTGGACGCAGAGCTATGGATTCAAAACATGGAGGATCACTTCAGGAAAAATTTGATTGCAAGGAAGTATGAGGTTCAATATGCTCTTTGGTACTTTATAGAAAGTGCTGCAACCTGGTGGAAAATGCATCATGCCATACAGGGATGTAATGGAGCAAGAATTTGGGAGGAATTCAAGAAGACTCTGTTAAGATCCCGTCTCATTCGGAAGAACGATGATAACCCGAAGAAGAAACCTTGTGCTTGCAAGATTTGCGGAGAAATAGGACACACCCAGGAGGAACACAAGGATGGATGCCCTCATTGTGAGGAGAATCACCCAACCGAAGAGTGCCCGACTGGGCAAGTTACTTGTTTCCTGTGTGAAGGAACTACACACTACCCTGGTCAGTGTCATATTTACCCCAAGGTACAAGAAATTACCAAGCAGCAGAAGAAAGCAATGAAAGAAGCCCTCAGGGAAAGTTTGAAAGAACCTGTGATGAAGGAAGATGTTGACGACCCTAATGGAGAAGGCCTAAACAGATTTTACTCCAATGCCTGCTATTCATGTGGGAAAGAAGGACATTTTTCACTGTATTGCACGAAGCAAAGCCAAGGGTATCTGGGAGACATCCCGACAGCAGAAATGAAGTTTGACCCTCAGGAAATAGAAGCTCTGATCATTACAGAGAAATCCAGGAAGAGAAAACGAAGGCAACCCCAGAACAACCCAACTTCTGCAAAGAAGGACCTGAGTCATATCATTTGTTACAGGTGCAAGGATTTAGGTCATTACGCTAGTCAATGTCCAGAAAAGAAGCCAAGAATCCAAGGAGCCTACATAATCACAAAGAAGCCCCGAGACATGTCGGAAGTCATTTGTTTTCGCTGCAAGGAAGCAGGACATTTTGCTAGGGAATGTTCAAATCAGAAGAAAGCTGGAGCTGAGTAGTTGAGATTTTGATATGGATAATAAGAGTGGTAGAAAGCAATCCTATTTTCATAAGTTCGATGAGTTGAGTTATGTAATGGGTGCTCAGAGATTGTAATGAATTCATGAAATCAATAAAGTTAATGTGTTATGATTTCATATGTTGTATTATGTGAGTTTTTACCCTATGAACAAAGATTTTGGACCAGTTTCGAGGATATGAGAAATATGGTCTATGGATGGATTTGTGAATTTCATTTAAGGGTGGTAGTACCCTGTGAAGAACACTTGACCCATGGAAAGGATAATGATATTTCAGGGAGTGAAGTTTGGACAAAATAGGTATGAGTTTTGTTTCGATATGTTGGTTACCCCAAGAATATGAAGGAATGAAGCAATATTGGAATTTAAGGAGGTGTAATGTTGGAATATGGAACAATTGTAACTCCAAGGATGAGTTGTACAAGTGTTGAAGTGGGCCATAACCCACAGGCCCAGGGTTTGAAAAGGAACAGACATAACTTTGATGAAGGAAGAAAATTGGAAGAAGCTATGATTCCATCAGCAGACATTTCCTTAGGAGGTTACGAAAACCCAAGAGTTGTGAAGAACGATAGATGTTTCATTCAGCTTGCAGAATCAATGGAATTATCCGAACTAAGTTCGTTGACAAGAGAAATTCTGCAATGCTTGTGAGGATGCCCAAGTGTTAGACTACGTGATTCACTGTCTGCGTATGTAGTAATGGTTCAAGTACGGGATGGATTGGCCCCCATACCGGAGACTTCTATCATGAACTATCATATGTTGATGGAAAATCAGAGAGACTTGAAAACCTTAGAAGAGTGTCGGCGCGATAAGCCATAAAACCATAGAATGGTAGGACGATGGAACCCTTTACAGGCAACCGTTGCCAATCGTAGGATATACGGTGAGATTCAACCCCGGCCATTTTCCTGCAGGAGAAGCCATAAATTGTTGACCGCCAGGAGGTTCCGATAGTTTCTTAGTATTGACGACAGACATGTCAGATATGAAGATCCACTCTTCGGAAGAACCTCATCAGGATTGAGAGGACACGAGATTTTGAGAAAAGTCATGCCCCGACCGGAAGAGCACCACTGAAAGAGTTATCCCGAAGAATATGAGAAGACCGACACCATCAACCCAAAGGATGGAGTACATGAATTTTGTCAGAACCATAGCCTTGCTTTTAAGTGTGGTAGCACCCCAGACCTCTCTGGTCGAAGGATTTGCTGGAAGACCTCCAAACCCTAACCTTTTCTTGCTAGCCGCTTCGAATCTCGAGGACGAGATTCATTTTAAGTGTGGTAGGTTTGTAACATCCCAAAATTCTAAATTTTGGAATGTTATATAAAATAAATTATTATGATTGTTTGTTTGATTGATTGACTGAAAGTGAGTGAAATTTGAAACTTTTGAAGTTGGATGAGAGGGAACGAAATGACTTTCCCAAACTTTCATCCTTGCATTTTATCTCAATGAATTCAAATTCATTTCAACACAAAACCCCAGAGTGAAGATGACATGACTTCTTCCATTTGAAATCCAAAGGGTTTTTGAAAAGATTTGAATTCCAGTTGGAAATATTTCAAATTCTAAAAAAAACTTTATGCAACTCAATGATTTTCATGAGAGAAGATAAAATGACTTCTTCAATTATATGAAATATGAGTTGGAAGTCAAAAAGAATCAAATTGAAAGTCATTTGAAAGTATTTTGAAACTCCCTTTCAAATTTGGAATTATTTGGATTTTATTCAAATTATTTTTCTCCTAAAAATAAATAAATGGAAATAAGGGTAAAATGATTCCCTTCAATGGAAAATTAGGAGAAAATAATTTTGAAATAATTTTGGTATTTTAAAAATGATTTTTGTTGGATTTTAATGCAACAGTAGCACTGTTTGCTTTATTTGATTTTTTGTGTATTTTATTTGAACCTGGAAAATAGTTCATGTTTTAGGAAATGTTTTTCTGAAAATTTTGATATATTATATGCCTATATACTTTTTATTATTATTTGTTGTTTCTTTTTATTTTGTTGTCTGTGAAAAGAATAAAAAGAAAATCCTCGAACAGTACCAGGCCGAAGCCCAGCACTGTTCCTCTCTCTCTCTTCCCGCACCGCACGGCCCACTGGCCTTTCAGCCCACAGCTGCGCGCACGCCCGAAACGCCTCCGCCTCGGTCGCCCGCTCCTCTCTCTCTCGCCCTTGTGCCACTGACCGCTGGGCCCCACTGCCCGATCGCCCTCGCCCGCCGTCTTCTTCCTCCCCACGCCAAGTCGCGCCGCCGCCGCCGGAATCCCGATCTTCTCGGGATCACGAATCCCCTCGCCCCCTCCTCCAAGAACTCCTCCCCCTATAAATACCCCTCTCCCTCGACCCGTTCCCCTCCTTTCCCCTCACCGAAACCCCTTGCCTCGCCCGTAATCTCTCGCCGGAGCCGAGCACCGCCACCGCACCATTGATGCCCTAGAGCCCGCCTCCGACCTCCCCGAGACCCGCAGCCACCACCATCGTGATCCCCTCCCTCGACTACACCTTCCCAACAACTCGCCTGAGCCGCAAAACCACCGGATTGCCATCGTCGTTGATCACCGACGCCATCCGCCGCCTCGAGCTCGCCGTCAACCACCTCCGACCATCTCCTCCGACTCCACGACCACCGTTGGACTCGTCGTCGCCCGCTACATCGCGCCGACCCCTCCACCTTCATCGCGGACGACCGGAGCGCCACCGCCACCGACGTCCGAGCCGCCACCGCCGACGACGACCTCGTCGGAGACGCCACCACCGCTGTAAGCAACCTCCACCGTCCGATCTGTTATTGACGGCATAGATTAGATCTAACGAACGGTTACGTTTTTTTAATTAGATCGGTTTAGTTCCGGTTTGTTACGGTTTTTATTCGGTTTAGATCGGTTCAAGTCTAGTCGGTTTAGCCAACCGGTCTTTCTGTTTTAGCCCGTACACGTTTGTGTTATTTTACGACCGAGCGCTAGATAGTTCAGATCGCCCACCTCCCTGGCCCGATAGCAGTAGGCCACGTAGCTAGTGGCCGATTTTTTTTGTTTTGATTTTTCGTTTCTGTTTTAAAAACAGAATAGTTCTGATTCTATATTGCTTATAACTTTTATGTTTTAGATCCAAATTTAGTGTTTCTTTTTGCATTAGTTTTATGATTTCTTGAAGTTTCTGCTAGTGCAATTGGATTTCATATTTGAGTTGTTTAAATTGAATTTGATGAAATTTGTTCAAATCACCAATTTGGTCGTATCTTGGGTTTTATAAAATATTTTTGATTGATTCTTTTTGCTACTGTTTTGTTATAGTTTTGTCTATCCAGTAGCATATAGTGATTTATTTTTAGTTTATTTTAAATTAATGTTTTAGCAAAACAGTACTGTTTTAGTTATAGTTTTGTTTTAAGTCTTTTCTTTATTGCTTTTATTAGTTTTAAATTATTTCTTTTTGTCACTCTTGAAAATTTAGTTTAGTTTCTGTTAGTCAACAAAGAAAATTTTGTTTTTGTTTTAAAAACTTATTTTACTTAGTTTTGTAGGAAAACTTGTTTAGGTCATAGTTAGTGTTTCATAAAAGCTTTTTATTTGTTTCTTTTTGCAAATAAAATTTTATGAAAAATACCTTCTGTTAAATTAGTTGTTTTACTTTGTATTTTCTGTTAATTTATTAGTTTAGTGTTTTAATTGTTGTTAATTTTTACTTAGGACAAAACTGTTTTGTGTTATGTCTTAGAGTTTTCTTTAGTAGTTTTGTTGTGTAGTTTTCCTTTGTTTTTATTTGGTGTCCCTTGTTGATTTGCAATTTTATTTGTTGGTTTCATTATGAGTGTTAGAATTGCTTGCTAGTATGTTTGCTTATATGAATGCTATGTTTGACTATATAGATTTTCAACAGAGTGACGAATAGTTCTACCAAGTCATTATTCTGAGAGCTTTGTTATCTTCATCAAGTAATACCAGGCAAGTTCACTTTGACCATGTTTTTCATACCTATGTTTTATTTGCATGTAGTAGCACCCTTTCAACAACCCTCCAGTAGTGATATTGAATTCTTGTAGTTGAGTAGTATGCATGAGGTAGGAACCCATCACCCTGTTACCAAGCCCGGGACGTTATTTATCTTAATGCTACGCTATAGTAGACGGGGTTTGGTATGAATGCTCGGGAGTGGTGTGAGAATGGAGGACTCTACGTCAATGACAACAAATTCATGATGGCATCGGCAAGGACTGCATCTTCAGGACTTCAAGACTTCTTCGAGACTCGAGACAAGAATTCAATACACACTACTGGGTGAAGGACGGTTGACGGGCACCCTGGAGAAACCAGTGGATGGCCGGGATGCATGGAGAAGCGCCATGACATCTTGCGGAAAGCTTCACCCAGACTCAAAGAGACAGAAGAATACTTCATGCCCGGAAGCTTACCTGTGCAACCGCAAGTCACTATGGGCTCTGGCTTGGTTGACCTTAGTTGTGACTCTGGCTGGGACGGTGCTAGCAGATGTAGAACTACGGTAGGATTGGATGAGCACCGGACAGTGGTCAGAGGAACTCTTTGGAAGACCATGTTTCGGTCATCTTGTTCTCAAACACCCTGAAGTGCGAGAACGTAAAAAGAGGGATCGAATCTTGCGGGTAAAGTGTACAAACCTCTGCAGAGGGTTTAAACCTAATCGATTAGCCGTGTCCCCGGTTACGGACAATTTGAGCCTCTGGACTTGGATCTATCTCGGAACTCTCAACACCGGACTGATAACATAATTGTGGGCAACTTATGATGATTTGGGCCATGAGACATCGGTTGGCGGAACCATGTCATGATAGGAAACTCCGTAGTATAGACTCCTGAATTTCTTTGATGTAGGGAAAATAAAACCAGCTTTTATGCAAAACAAAACTTAGATACAGAGCCACAAAGCCATATTGCATATAGTATAGTTTTATCATCTGTTTTCTCATGTTGTGATCTTGCCGGTACATTCAATGTACTGACCTACACGGCTGCAACGTATCATGTTGCAGATACTTTCTTCCAACGAGTAAGAGTACGGTACAGGGTTACGGTCTACACTCAACCTGCCGATGGCGTTGATGGGACTCCACACCCGACTATTTGTTTCCGCTGTGACTTATGAGGTATATATCAGTTTTACGTTATTTATACATGTGATTGCACTTTGATATATACATTGATGTACTGTGTGTGCCAGCATACTGATCCAGGGATGGCACAGAAACACAAAGACTTGACCGTCTGAGGTCGGGTCGCTACACTTATATTCTTGTAACCTGGATATGAATGTGATTGCAAATCTGTGTTTGTACAGAACGCCACTGCTCAACTTCAATCAAAATTGGCTGATATGAAAACTCGGCTGGAGGTTCAAGAATCTGAGACCCGGAAAGCCGATTTCAAATTCAAATTTGTCTGGAGGAGACAGAAAAGCTGAAAACCGGTTTTGATGCTGAAAGAACCGCCTGGGCTAAGGAGAAATTTGTTCTAACGCAGCGGGCCGAAAAAGCAGAAGAAGATCTTCAAAATGTGACTACTGAGCTTACCGGTTTAAAACACCGTGTATCCCGGATGGTTTCTGCTATCTTTGGTGAGCCGCCTTGCCAGCATCAAACTTGAATCTCTTCTTTTTATACCATAAACCGCTGCTAATCATTTCACGATTGTTTACGCAGGTCCAAGGAGCAGCAACCTTAGTCAAGATACACTGGTGAAGCTTAAAGCCGTATATACGCTTATTGAACAGCTATATACTAGAGCTCAGCGCATGCTAGCCACGATTTCTCCAACAAATCAAGGACTGATACGTCCCCAGCGTATCTATAATTTATGAAGTATTCATGCTATTATATTATCCATCTTGGATGTTTAATGGGCTTTATTATGCACTTTTATATTACTTTTGGGACTAACCTATTGACCCAGAGCCCAGTGTCAGTTTCTGTTTTTTCCCTTGTTTCAGTGTTTCCAAGAAAAGGAATATCAAACGGAGTCCAAACGGAATGAAACCTTCGGGAAAGTTATTTTTGGAAAGAAAGCAATCCGGGAGACTTGGAGTGCACGTCAGGGGATCAACGAGGAAGGCACGAGGCAGGGGGCGCGCCCACCCCCCTGGGCGCGCCCTCCACCCTCGTGGCTCCCTTGGCGTATTTCTTCCTCCTATATATACCAATATACCCTAAAACCTTCGGGGAACAGAATAGATCAGGAGTTCCGCCACCGCAAGCCTCTGTAGCCACCAAAAACCAATCGGGACCCTGTTCCGGCACCCTGCCGGAGGGGGAACCCTCACCTGTGGCCATCTTCATCATCCCGACGCTCTCCATGACGAGGAGGGAGTAGTTCACCCTCGGGGCTGAGGGTATGTACCAGTAGCTATGTGTTTGATCTCTTTCTTGAGGTGATACGATCTTGATGTATCGCGGGCTTTGCTATTATAGTTGGATCTTATGATGTTTCTCCCCATCTACTCTCTTGTAATGGATTGAGTTTTCCCATTGAAGTTATCTTATCGGATTGGGTCTTTAAGGATTTGAGAACACTTGATGTATGTCTTGCATGTGCTTATCTGTGGTGACAATGGGATATTCACGTGATCTACTTGATGTATGTTTTGGTGATCAACTTGCGGGTTCAATGAACTTATGCATAGGGGTTGGCACACGTTTTCGTCTTGACTCTCTGGTAGAAACTGTGGGGCACTCTTTGAAGTTCTTTGTGTTGTTTGAATAGATGGATCTGAGATTGTGTGATGCATATCGTATAATCATACCCACGGATACTTGAGGTGACATTGGAGTATCTAGGTGACATTAGGGTTTTGGTTGATGTGTGTCTTAAGGTGTTATTTTACTACGAACTCTAGGGCTGTTTGTGACACTTATAGGAATAGCCCAATGGATTGATCGGAAAGAATAACTTTGAGGTGGTTTCGTACCCTACCATAATCTCTTCGTTTGTTCTCTGCTATTAGTGACTTTGGAGTGACTCTTTGTTGCATGTTGAGGGGTAGTTATATGATCCAATTATGTTATTATTGTTGAGAGAACTTGCACTAGTGAAAGTATGAACCCTAGGCCTTGTTTCCTAGCATTGCAATATACCGTTTACGCTCATATTATCGCTTGTTACCTTGCTGTTTTTATATTTTCAGATTACAAAAACCTATATCTACCATCCATATTGCACTTGTATCACCATCTCTTCGCCGAACTAGTGCACCTATACAATTTACCATTGTATTGGGTGTGTTGGGGACACAAGAGACTCTTTGTTATTTGGTTGCAGGGTTGTTTGAGAGAGACCATCTTCATCCTACGCCTCCCATGGATTGATAAACCTTAGGTCATCCACTTGAGGGAAATTTGCTACTGTCCTACAAACCTCTGCACTTGGAGGCCCAACAACGTCTACAAGAAGAAGGTTGTGTAGTAGACATCAAGGACCCAATCTTCTAAGCGACGTCTTGAAAAAATTGTCAATTCTGCCTGCGAGAATTCAAGAGATAAAATGGTCATGTGCAAGAGCCGGCGCCGTGACGGCCTTGAGCCATGCTAAGGCATGGGTACCAGAGCTAGACCCGGCTGAGGTAGCTACTGGGTATCCGAGTTTGAAAGAAGATGGCACTTCTTTTGACCAGAAGGACTTTGCTGCTTGCGTGAAGGAAATACGTCATGTGGCGACTCTGATTGCTGATGAGACAAATCTATCAAAATATCAGCCGGCTTATGATGCAGAAAATCAGAAGAAGCCCACGCCGGCTTATAAAGTGATGGATCTGATTCCCCCAATCCGTAAGCATACTTTCGCCCCTAAAGTTGACCCGTCCGATCTTATAGATGATGAAGCTGAATTACATGCCTTACATGGCATTGATTGGTCATCACCAAACTTCCAGACGGCGGAGGAGGACGAAGAACCAGAAAAGGATGATCCAGAAGCTTCAAGTCGCCAAGACCAAGAAGATTGATCCGCTAGGCGGTTCAAATACTTGAACTTTGGAAAACACTTGATCTTTTTGGCTCACTGAGTCATGTAATAGGCTAGTGAAACTTTGATCTGTCGCGCCATCATGCATGTTTTTGCTTTGTGCCACACCATTTGATCCGCCATTTGAAGAGTGTATCACTTTATGCTTATGGTAACGTCAATTTTTGCAGATGAGATTTATCATTACCCTGTACACAAGTAAATTACAATTTCCCTGGCGGTTTACCGCGGGCAGGTCATAATACCCCATATAAAACCACTGGTGACGAAAACAATTCATAACCAGGGCCGGTATAATTATGATTATAAAAAAGAATATCATACCTGTGATATGTGATTAAAAACGGTCGGCTTACCATACCATTGCAGTAAGGGTGACAACCCAAAACTTTAGAAAACGATACTTTCAAGTATTTAGTATCATCATATACTGGTGCCTTATACAACAAGGGGAGTAACGCTATGTTCTCTTTGGTGAATACACCTATGTTTGAACAGGAAGCCCCCAAGTGTTTTGTAAGCATGGTGTATGAGTCGGACCAAGAGGGATATTTACAGCTATGCTTCGAATACGAGCAGGAAGCCCCCAAGTGGTCATAATTGTGGCATTGCGCCGATCAAGAGGGATTATTCATAGCTATGCTTCGAATACGAGCAGGAAGCCCCCCAAGTGACCATAATTGTGGCATTGCGCCGATCAAGAGGGATTATTCACATCTATGCTTCGAATAGGAGCAGGAAGCCCCCAAGTGACCATAATTGTGGCATTGTGCCGATCAAGAGGGATTATTCACAGCTATGCTTCGAATACGAGCAGGAAGCCCCCAAGTGACCATAATTGTGGCATTGCGCCGATCAAGAGGGATTATTCACAGCTATGCTTCGAATACGAGCAGGAAGCCCCCAAGTGACCAAGTCAAACGGGTCGGCCTTTTCACCGGAATGGGCCTCTGCTGGGCCGTGCCACGTGTCGACGTATCATAGGCGCCTCCTGTCCAATGAGTGGATGACATATGTCCCAACATTGAGCCAACACGTGTTTCCTCTGGCCAATGAGAATTTTACACGTGGAAAATTCCCATTGGTCCGGGCTGTTAACGGGTTATCGGATCCAAAACCGGACCCGATAGCTTAACGGCGACCTGTTACAGTGGATGCCACATGTCGGTCACCCTTGACGAAAGCACTTCTATGACGCGCGATTTATCGTCATGGAAGTGGACAAGTTCGTGATGATAATTTTGGTAATGTCATGGAACACTTCTACGGCAGCACAGGTATGACTATCTTGATTCTTTCATAAAATCGTCATGGATGTACATGCATGACAGAAAACGTGACCTACTGTGACAAACACGTATCATCACGGAAGTGTATTTTTTTGTAGTGAGGGGTTCCGGGCAACCACCGGCAAACTATATGGGCCTAATGGGCCAAGAGAGGGACAGACCAGCCCCTAAGGGGTTGGTGCACCCCCTATAGGCCGAAATAAGGGGGAAAGGAAAGGAGGGATGGGAGAAGGAAAGGGGAGGATTCGGCCTCCCCCTTTCTTTCCCCTCCTCCCTCTCTTTCCTTCCCCCTCCGACACTTATGGAAGGGGGGAGGCCAACTTGTAGGAGGCTCCCAAGTAGGATTACTCCTACTTGGGGTGCCCCTTGCTGCCTCTCTCCCTCTCCCACCTATATATATATATATATATATATATATATATATATATATATGTGTGTGTGTGTGTGTGTGTGTGTGTGTGTGTGTGTGTGGGGAGGGGGGGCACCGCTAGAACACACAACGTTGATTCCTAGCCATGTGCGGCGCCCCCTTCCACAGTTTACGCCTCCGGTCATATTGTCGTAGTGCTTAGGCGAAGCCCTGCGTGGATCACTTCATCATCACCGTCACCACATTGTCGTGCTGACGAAACTCTCCCTCGACACTTTTCTGGATCAAGAGTTCGAGGGACGTCATCGAGCTGAACGTGTGCAGAACTCGGAGGTGTCGTCCGTTCGGTGCTTGATCGGTCGGAACGAGAAGAAGTTTGACTACATCAACCGCGTTGTCAAACGCTTCCGTTTTCGGTCTACGAGGTACGTGGACACACTCTCCCCCTCTCGTTGCTATGCATCTCCTAGATAGATCTTGCGTGAGCGTAGGAATTTTTTTCAAATTGCATGCTACGTTCCCTAACAGTGGCATCAGAGCCAGGTCTATGCGTAGATGATATGCACGAGTAGAACACAAAGAGTTGTGGGCGGTGATCGTCATACTGCTTACCACCAATGTCTTATTCTGATTCGGCAGTATTGTTGGATGAAGTGGCCCGGACCAACCTTACATGAACATGTTCATGAGACCGGTTCCACCGACAGACATGCAACTAGTTTTGCATAAAGGTGGCTGGCAGGTGTCTGTTTCTCCAACTTTAGTTGAATCGAATTTGACTGCGGCCGGTCCTTGTTGAAGGTTAAAACAACAAACTTGATAAATCACCGTTGTGGTTTTGATGCGTAGGTAAGAATGGTTCTTGCTAGAAGCCCGTAGCAGCCACGTAAAACTTGCAACAACAAAGTAGAGAACGTCTAACTTGTTTTTGCAGGGGATGTTGTGATGTGATATGGTGAAGACATGATGTGATATACGTTATTGTATGAGGTGATCATGTTTTGTAATAGTTATCAGCAACTGGCAGGAGCCTTATGGTTGCCGCTTTATTGTATGAAATGCAAATGCCATGTAATTGCTTTACTTTATCACTATGCGTTAGCGATAGTTGTAGAAGCAATAGTTGGCGAGACGACCACGACGCTACGATGGAGATCAAGGTGTCAAGCCGGTGACAATGGAGATCATGACGGTGCTTTGGAGATGGAGATCAAAGGCACAAGATGATGATGGCCATATCATGTCACACATTTTGATTGCATCTGATGTTTATCTTTTATGCATCTTATTTTGCTTAGTACGGTGGTAGCATTATAAGATAATCCCTTACTAAAATTTCAAGGTATAAGTGTTCTCCCTGAGTATGCACCGTTGCGACAGTTCGTCGTGCTGAGACACCACGTGATGATCGGGTGTGATAAGCTCTACATTCACATACAATGGGTGCAAGACAATTTTGCACATGCAGAATACTCGGGTTAAACTTGATGAGCCTAGCATGTACAGACATGGCCTCGGAACACTGGAGACCGAAAGGTCGAACGTGAATAATATAGTAGATAAGATCAACATAGAGATGTTCACCATTGAAAACTACTCCATCTCAC
The DNA here is from genome assembly GCF_018294505.1 of Triticum aestivum. Lineage (NCBI taxonomy): Eukaryota > Viridiplantae > Streptophyta > Magnoliopsida > Poales > Poaceae > Triticum > Triticum aestivum. The sequence goes on along the minus strand of NC_057811.1, from coordinate 125,073,981 downwards.
GTGATGGTCGGACATGGTTTAGTTGATATGGATCACGTGATCATTTAGATGACTCAAGGGATGTCTATCTAAGTGGGAGTTATTAAGTAATATGATTAATTGAACTTAATTTATCATGAACTTAGTCCTGATAGTTTTTGCATATCTATGTTGTAGATCAATGGCCTGTGCTACGGTTCCCTTGAATTTTAATGTGTTCCTAGAGAAAGCTAAGTTGAAAGATGATGGTAGCAACTACACAAACTGGGTCTGTAACTTGAAGATTATCCTCATTGCTGCACAGAAGAATTATGTCCTTGATGCACCGCTAGGTGACAAGCCCCCTCCCGCTAATGTAGACGCTTTGAACGTCTGGCAGACACGGTCTGATGACTACTTAATAGTTTAGTGTGCCATGCTCTACGGCTTAGAAACGGGACTTCAAAGACGTTTTGAACGTCATGGACCATATGAGATGTTCCAGGAATTGAAGTTAATATTTCAAGCAAATGCCCGAGTTGAGAGATATGAAGTCTCCAACAAGTTCTATAGTTGCAAGATGGAGGAGAATAGTTCTATCAGTGAACACATACTCAGAATGTCTGGGTATCATAACCACTTGACTCAGCTGGGAGTTAATCATCCAGATGATAGTGTTATTGACAGTGTTCTTCAATCACTGCCACCAAGCTACAAAGGCTTCGTGATGAAATATAATATGCAAGGGATGGATAAGACAATTACCGAGCTCTTCGCTATGCTCAAAGCTGCGGAGGTAGAAATCAAGAAAGAGCATCAAGTGTTGATGGTTAACAAGACCACTAGTTTCAAGAGAAAGGGCAAGAGAAAGAAGGCGAACTTCAAGAAGAATGGAAAGCAAGTTGTCACTCCCGGGAAGAAGCCCAAGTCTGGACCCAAGCCTGAAATTGAGTGCTTCTACTGCAAAGGGACTAGTCACTGGAAGCGGAACTACCCCAAGTATTTGGCGGATATGAAGGATGGCAAAGTGAACAAAGGTATGTTAGATATACATGTTATTGATGTGTACCTTACTAATGCTCGTAGTAGCGCCTGGGTATTTGATACTGGTTCCATTCCTCATGTTTGCAACTCGAAATAGGGGCTACGGATTAAATGAAGATTGGCTAAGGACGAGGTGACGATGCGCGTCGGAAATGGTTCCAAGGTCGATGTGATCGCCATCGGCACGCTACCTCTACATCTACCTTCGGGATTAGTTTTAGACCTGAATAATTGTTATTTGGTGCCAGCGTTTAGCATGAACATTATATCTGGATCTTGTTTGATGCGAGATGGTTATTCATTTAAATCAGAGAATAATGGTTGTTCTATTTACATGAGTAATATCTTTTATGGTCATGCACCCTTGAAGAGTGGTCTATTTTTGTTGAATCTCGATCGTGGTGATAAACATATTCATAATATTGATGCCAAAAGATGCAAAGTTGATAATGATAGTGCAACATATTTGTGGAACTGTCATTTAGGTCATATTGGTGTAAAGCGCATGAAGAAACTCCATGCGGATGGACTTTTGGAATCACTTGATTATGAATCACTTGATGCTTGCGAACCATGCCTCATGGGCAAGATAACTAAAACTCCGTTCTCCAGAACAATGGAGCGAGCCGCTCTCCCCTCTCCCCCACCTCCTCCCACCCTCCTCTCCCCTCCCCCTCCACCGAGCTCCATGGCGCCCTTTGATCCAGATCCCTATGGAAGGTCTTCTGCATTGGGATTTTGCTCCTGGCCTAGCCCTTGCAGATCAGGTGAGGAAAAGGTTTGGATCCACAGTTCACTTCTCACCTTCTCGAGGCTCCAAAGAATTCTTTCTAGTGGTCTCCTTCTCTTCGGCTTCTTTCACACTTTCTGTGGAATCTGTTGGAGTGGCATTGCAATGTTGCCTTGGTGGTCTTGGCTCGGGCTTTTGTGTTGCTTAGATCAATTCTTGGTCCTTTCGCTTTTCTGTGGCAAATAATAAAGTTGGTCATTTCATATACCGCCTCAAGGATCGTGTTTGGCCTGATTTTGTCTGCCATTTCCATCTGTTTAATGGGTGTTTTGCGCATGCTCCCATCTTGGATTCTTCTTGGCATGCTAACAAGGAATTGGTGGATATCTCAACCCGTTGTCCATTGGCGCTTAAATCTTCTTTGAACTTTCTTCATTCTGGTTCAACAATGGACGTAAACTCTAAGAAGGTTTTATGCAAGTTCGGGTTAGTTTCTATTGATTATATGCGGTTCTCCAATGCAAATGCTGCTGAGGCTTCTTCCTCAATGATTTGCTCGATCAACACAAAGCAGCGTTCCGATCAGCCAAATTGGAGTTTGCCAGATCCAGATCAAGCTCAAGATTCTTTGGATCATCCCATGCAAATTTTGGACAATCATAACTTGGGATCATCCCCTCCGTCATTGGGTAGCAGAAATTTCGCGGCATTAATGGAACATTTCTTGCACCAGGCAGAGTTAGAGGAACGACAGTCATTAGACTACATTAAATTGGGGGGATTTAATTGCCCTCTGCCTGCTCCTTACCCACCGCTACCCCAATGCTTCCTGTCCTCGGCTTTCAAATATGCTCCACCGCATGACACGTGGCCCGCTGTGCTCTCATCCCGTCACAAGGCAGATTTGGCCCAAGCCCAATATTCACTGTCAGAAATACATGATTTATCTACTAATTGGGCGGCCCTCTACTCCCGCTGCCTTCAATGGGGTCATCGAAAAATCTCTTGCCAAGCTCGCTTAATTTGCATTGATTGCTCCGCTCCGGGCCACAAATCTATTGATTGCCCGTTACATGGCAAGAATCCTGTTTCCCATTCATCAGAGGCAGTTTTAGGCAACCAAAATCATGATTCCGTTAACATTGCTCCTTCCAATTTGCAACATCCTCGGCCTCCTAGACCATCCGTCTGATGCCCTATTTGTGGATTCTATAGACACGTGGCCAAATCTTTCCGCGAGGTGTGTTTCAACAAAAATTGGCAGTGGAGACCCAAGGCAATTCAGTCTTCGCCCCTGCCCCTCATGTTCCAACTTCTACCTCGGTTTTCCCAGCGCCTCCCCCTCGTCCAGCCCCATCAATGCAGCAGACTCCACCGCCCACCTCCACCACCTTGGCCATGGTGAATTACCCCCTCAACCCGGTGTCGTTCCTGCCGCCGGGCTTCGCCATTGAGCCTGGCCCCGCAGATCGTCTGGTTCGCAGCAGGAAGGTCGTCGGACCAATCCCTCCGCTCAACCATGATTTTCTCGCCGTGGCAGAAGCTAGCCATTACGTCCCCCTGCATCGCCGCGCGGCCATCCGCACCATGGTGGAAGGATTGCTCCACGAGTCCCAACTCTTCACCACCGAGTCCAGCGACCACCCTTTCGGGATTGGTCTTTTCGGCTTCGTCGACTCGTTCATGAGGGATACTGCTATCGCCACGCCATTAGAGCTCGAAGAGGAGGATCTGCTCATCACCTTCGTGCCTCACAATGAAGCACTCAACCGCCGCACCACATCCTTCGGCCCTGAGGTTTGGCTCATGTTCTTTGGTTTCCCTTATGACTATCAGACCGACTACTACATCACCAAGGCGCTGGGTGGTTATGGTTCTCTTGTTTCCTAGTACAATCCGAGGCAAGACCTGTGTTTTATTCCGCTCAAAGCTCGTGTCATTAGGCTCTGTTTAATTCCAAAGAGTTTTGTTGTTTGGCAACTTGGGGGGCCAGAGATTGCTGGACTGTTCAGATCACCATCTTATGCAGCAATGACTGGAACGGCCTGCTACCTGAAGTTCTCCCAGCCGGGGAAGAACCCCCACCTCCAGACGGCAACCCCCATCCTCAGTTCGGGCCTGAACTAACTGCAGAATAGCTTACCAGCAGCAAATGCATAACTGGCTAGTTCAGGATGCTGCACCGGCCGCTGGAAATGGAAACATTGGCAATGCCGGTCCTACGCAGCACAATGCAGGTTGGGGAGAATTCCAAAGAGTTTTGTTGTTTGGCAACTTGGGGGGCCAGAGATTGCTGGACTGTTCAGATCACCATCTTACGCAGGAACGACTGGAACGGCCTGCTACCTGAAGTTCTCCCGGCCGGGGAAGAACCCCCACCTCCAGACGGCAACCCCCATCCTCAGTTCGGGCCTGAACTAACTGCAGAATAGCTTTACCAGCAGCAAGTGCATAACTGGCTAGTTCAGGATGCTGCACTGGCCGCTGGAAATGGAAACATTGGCAATGCCGGTCCTGTGCAGCACAATGCAGGTTGGCGAGTGTGGCCAGCACCTCCTGCTCCACCGCTTCCGCCCCTGCCTCCACACCTTGTTAACTACCAAGCTTGGCTCGTAGCGCAGGGGTTAACTGTCCAACATGGTGTGGTGCCTAAGAATAACATCACTGACAACGCCATGGAAGCTTGGAATGATGCAATTTCCTCATCTGATGATAGCTCTGATGATGCCCCTGTTCTGCTTATGGTTCCATCTGCTGCAACTGCCTAGGATCAGATTGACATTCAGACTGCTGCAACTGCCCAAGATCACATTGATACTCAGTCTGTTGTTACTGTCACTGTGGCATTTCATAACCAAAGCATACAATTTGGCCTCTCTGCTCAAGGTAATGACATGATTAATCTCCTCCTGGCGAACCCCATTCCCAGGCAGCAGCTCAACACATTCATTTTTCATGCTCTACGCCCTGCAATTGCCACCATTGGTCCATGGAGAACTGGTTATGGGCTTAGAGATTACACCACGCAGGTTTCCATTACTGTAACTGCAGATGCGCATGGGATTCACTACCATCAGCCCTCTCTACCTTCATCTTCAGTAGTTTTGGAGGATATCTTGGAGAGCCCACCTTCACCGGTTCTGCAACAGCCTCTGGAGCTTGCCCCCCTCTCTGCCTTCGAGCCAGTTCTGCCTCAGCAGAGTGTGGAATCTGCAAGTAACTCGATGACAAACACTGACTCTGCTCCTCTGCTTTCTGATGCTCCCTCTCCCAGGATGATGCTGGATAACCTTGGCCTTGCTGAAGTTAATGTTTCTGAGAATCCTTCAGGCCCTCTGGTGACCCGTGGCCGTCGTGCTCGTGCTCGTGCCCCTATCTCAATTGTGGAAGTTTGTCGCAGCAACTGTTCCAACAAGTATAATGGATTCAGGGTGCCACCAGTGTCTGATGCACGGCCATCCATCTCGAGGGTTAAACCCAGGATTGTTCCCTCTGTCGGATCATCTTCGTCTGCGAATGCACCAACTACACAGCCCGAGGTGACCCCCCTACACCGATTAGCACTCTCCAAGATATTGCAATCACCAGATGCGATGTCCCTGATGAAGAAGTGACTAAAGCCATTCTGCTCGATGTACCTGCTGAAGCTACCGTTGCAGCCACCACAAATGCAGGTACAACACCACCTGAAGATCATGTGGGCACGCCCGCGTCTCCTGCTGCTTAATTGCCTCAGCTCCACATGTCTCTTTTGCGTAGTTGGAATGTTCTGTGCTGGAACATCTGTGGGCTCAACTCTGATGACAAAAAACTAGCCCTTAATAATGCCATTTGTTCTAGTGGTTGCTCCATCGTCTGTTTGCAGGAAACCAAAAAGTCATCTTTTGATTTGGCTTTTATTAAGTCTTGCTGTCCTAAAGAATTCGATCAGTTTGCTCATGTTCCCTCGCAAGGAGCATCTGGGGGATTACTTACCATTTGGAAAAGTTCAGTCTTTACTGGTTCTGTGGTGTTATCGGCCTCATACGCTCTGGTTATTGATTTCACTAGTACGCAATCTTCGCAAAATTGGACGTTAGCCAATATTTATGGCCCTTGCTCCGGTGACGCACGCGATGATTTCACTAATTGGCTTTACGATCTTCACATACCCAGCACACAGGACTGGCTTTTACTTGGGGATTTTAACCACATTCGGGCTCCAGATAACCGTAATAAACCAGGGGGCTGCCCTCATGACCTGTTCACCTTCAATGATATTATCCATAAGCAAAGTTTAATTGAACTGCCTATAAAAGGCCGATCATACACATGGAGCAATATGCAACAAGAACCCCTCTTGGAACAGCTCGATTGGTTTTTTACCTCGCTGCATTGGACTAATGTCTATCCTAACACTTTAGTTAAACCCCTGGGCAAGCCTGTCTCGGATCTTGTTCCGTGTTCTATCTCCATTCAAACCTCTATTCCTCGCAGCAAGGTATTCAGATTTAAATCATATTGGATTTTACAGCCTGGCTTTATGGATCTTGTCGAAGAGGTTTGGAATCGACCCGTTCGTTCCTCCAATGTTGCCACCATTCTTTATCGTAAGTTCAAAGCACTACGGCATGCTCTAAAAACCTGGAGTAAACACATCTCTCGGCTTTCTATGGCCATTGACAACTATAACAAAGCTTTAGCAGACTTGGATGAGCTTGAGAATAACAGGTACTTAACCACTCCGGAAATGAACTTCAAAAATATTCTCAAAAAGCACGTGCCCCGGCTCCTGAGCTATCAGAAACAATATTGGAAAACATGCTGCACCATTCGTTGGATAAAATTCGGGGATGAAAACACCAAGTTCTTCCAGGTAGTGGCCACCGAGCGCTATATAAAAAATAACATTGCTACTTTCAGAAAAGAAGATGGTACGATTGTGGATGATCATCCTAGCAAAGAAGCCTTGCTGTTTCAAACTTACAAAGATCGTTTGGGCACTTCAAACCCTACTGAGATGAAATTCAACCTCCACGATATCATTCAACGCAATACCAACCTTGATCACTTGACAGAACCTTCCACTCACGCTGAGATTGATGTTGTAGTCAAAGATATGCCAGCAGAACGTGCCCCTGGTCCCGACGGCTTTAGTGGTGCATTCCTTAAAGTTTGTTGGCCCGTCATCAAACACGAGTTCTATTCCCTCTGTGACCAATTTGATGAGGGTGATCTTGATCTCACGAGCATAAATGATGGCCTTATAACCCTAATCCCCAAGACCAACTCTCCAGAGACCGTCAATGACTACCGACCAATCACTTTGCTTAACTGCTGCCTCAAGCTTCTCACTAAGCTCCTCGCAAACCATTTGCAACGCGTCATTCTTCAGCTAATACACAGGAACCAATATGGGTTCATCAAAGGGCGCACGATACAGGACTGCCTTTCATGGGCCTTTCAATACATACACCAGTGCCAGACGTCTAAACGCGCGATCATTCTGTTAAAACTCGATTTTGCGAAAGCATTTGATACAATAGAGCATACTCCAATGATCAATATCATGAGGCACATGGGGTTTAACGAAAAATGGCTTTCTTGGATCAGGTGTCTTTTCTCCACTGGCCGCTCCTCGGTTCTACTTAATGGCGTTCCAGGTCGTCAGTTTCATTGTCGTAGTGGTGTCAGACAAGACGATCCCCTGTCGCCACTCATCTTTGTCCTCGCCGCAGATCTTCTTCAGGCTGCCATCAATGAGGCCTTTAGACAAGGAAGGATTCAGCTTCCGTTCCCATGCGCAGGTCAAATAGAATACCCAGTAATCCAGTACATTTATGACATGATTTTGGCCATGCCTGCCTGCCCTCAACAAGCAACCATCATAAAAGGGATTCTTACCGATTACACGACATCCATCGGCCTCAAAATCAATTTTCACAAGTCAACATTGATCCCGATCAACACCTCTCCTGACATGGCAGCTGATTTGGCGCGCATCTTTGGTCGCTCTGTGGGTACGATGCCATTCACTTACCTCAGATTACCACTGGGCGCTTCTAAACCGACCGTCCTTGACCTTATGCCACTTGTCTGCTCTGCTGAACGCCACCTCACCTCGATGATTGCCATGATGTCGTATGAAGGCAAGCTTTCTTGGTTCAATGCCACGGTGACATCTCTCCTTATTTACGCCATGTGCACGTTAAAATTCCCTCCTAAATTGATCAAGATGCTTGACAAGATCAGGAGAAGGTGTCTGTGGAAGAAGAAAACAGAACAAGGAGAAAAATGCAACTCTCTAGCCACGTGGGAGATGTATGCAAGCCTAAGAAACATGGTGGTCTTGGGGTCATCAACATTAAGCTCCAAAATGAAGCTCTCCTCTTGAAATTCCTCCACAAGTTCTATAACAAGTTGGACATGCCGTGGGTGTACCTGCTATGGGATAATTACTATACGGATAAAATCCAACACGCATCAGATCCAGTGGGCTCCTTCTGGTGGCATGATATACTCAAACTCACACCCGTCTTTCGAGGGATCTCGCATGTCCATGTCGTATCAGGCACAACAGCCTTATTTTGGAAAGATCTCTGTTGGAATGATGTGCTCGAGATTACCCACCGTCGTGCTTTCTCCTTCACCACACGTGAAGACATGTCTGTTAAGGATTTCTTGGACATCACGACACTCACAGAAACCTTCCACCTCCCCATGTCACCCCAAGCATTGGATGAGGTATGGGCTCTCCACACACTTTCCATGCAAATGCACCCGTCCACCTCAACGAATGACGTCTGGTCATACACTTGGGGGAAAACTAATTTCAGAGCAGCCGACTACTACAAATTCTGCTTCATAGAGGTGACTACTCACCCCACATTTACTCATCTTTGGAAGTCGCACTACATTATGCGGATCAAGGTTTTTGGTTGGCTGCTTCCTCATGATCGTCTCAACACGCGGAACATGTTGAAATGCAGGCACTATAACATTGGAGATGATCACAACTGCCTGCTCTGTGGAACCCAAATTGAGGAAACGGTGGATCACATGATTTTTACATGCTCCTTTAGTCAAGCCTGCTGGGACAAACTTGGCATCGTCTGGCCCCCACACACTTGCAGGCTCCAACTCCTCCACGGGATGCATCAAACTTGGAGGGGGACACTATTCTTTGACATATTTCTAGTTGCAGCCTGGAGCCTGTGGAAAGAAAGAAACAATAAGCACTTCAGAGGCATAAACCCCAGCATTGACACCTGGTTCCGAAGATTTAAAGAAGATTTCAGCTTCCTGCAGCATAGAACTAAAGAGGGCCTTAGTGCCTCCATTGTCTCATTTGTCAATTCTTTGCACTAGCTCTTGTAACATATATACCTTGCTGCCACACCCTCTTCTCCACCCTTGAGTGGGCCTGTAGAAGTGGGACACCCTGTACATAAGATGTAACTGTGTAACACCCTTTCATATATATGAAAACACAGTAGGAGCCTCTCCTACTATCTAATTCCTCAAAAAAACCTTATTGGAAACAATACATACCGATGTATGCGGTCCGATGAGTGTTGAGGCTCGCGGCGGGTATTGTTATTTTCTGACCTTCATATATGATTTGAGCAGATATGGGTATATCTACTTAATGAAACACAAGTCTAAAACATTTGAAAAGTTCAAACAATTTTAGAGTGAAGTGGAGAATCATCGTACCAAGAAAATAAAGTTTCTACGATCTGATCGCGGAGACGAATATTTGAGTTATGAGTTCGGCCTTCATTTAAAACAATGTGGAATAGTTTCACAACTCACGTCACCTGGAACACCACAGCGTAATGGTGTGTCCGAACGTCGTAACCATACTTTATTAGACATTGTGCGACCTATGATGTCTCTTACCGATTTACCACTATCATTTTGGGGTTCGGCAGTAGAGACAGCTGCATTCACTTTAAATAGGGCACCATCTAAATCCGTTGAGACGACACTGTAAGAACTGTGGTTTGGCAACAAACCTAAGTTGTCATTTCTTAAAGTTTGGGGTTGCGATGCTTATGTGAAAAAGCTTCAGCCTGATAAGCTCGAACCCAAATCGGAGAAGTGTGTCTTCATAGGATACCCAAAAGAAACTATTGGGTACACCTTCTATCACAGATCCGAAGGCAAGATCTTTGTTGCTAAGAATGGATCCTTTCTAGAGAAGGAGTTTCTCTCGAAAGAAGTGAGTGGGAGGAAAGTAGAACTTGATGAGGTAATTATACCTTCTCTCGAATTGGAAAGTAGCTCATCAGTGAAATCAGTTCCAGTGATGCCTACACAAACTAGAGAGGAAGCTAATGATAAAGCTAATGATAATGATCATGAAACTTCAGATCAAGTTACTACCGAACCTCATAGGTCAACCAGAGCACGTTCCGCACCTGATTGGTATGGTAATCCTATTCTGGAAGTCATGTTACTAGACCATGACGAACCTACGAACTATGAGTAAGCAGTGATGAGCCCAAATTCCGTAAAATGGCTTGAGGCCATGAAATCTGAGATAGGATCCATGTATGAGAACAAAGTACGGACTTTGGTTGACTTGCCCGATGATCGGTAAGCCATAGAGAATAAATGGATCTTCAAGAAGAAGACTGGCGTTGATGGTAATGTTACTGTCTATAAAGCTCGACTTGTTGCGAAAGGTTTTCGACAAGTTCAAGGAGTTGACTACGATGAGACTTTCTCACCCGTAGTGATGCTTAAGTCTGTCTGAATCATGTTAGCAATTGTCGCATTTTATGATTATGAAATCTGGTAAACGGACGTAAAAATTGCATTCCTTAATGGATTTCTCAAAGAAGAGTTGTATATGATGCAACCAGAAGGTTTTGTCGATCCTAAAGGTGCTAACAAAGTGTGCAAGCTCCAGTGATCCATTTATGGACTGGTGCAAGCATCTCGGAGTTGGAATATACGCTTTGATAGTGTGATCAAAGCATATGGTTTTATACAGACTTTCGGAGAAGCCTGTATTTACAAGAAAGTGAGTGGGAGCTATGTAGCATTTCTAATATTATATGTGGATGACATATTGTTGATTGGAAATGATATAGAATTTCTGGATAGCATAAAAGGATACTTGAATAAGATTTTTTCAATGAAAGACCTCGGTGAAGCTGCTTATATATTACGCATCAAGATCTATAGAGATAGATCAAGACGCTTAATTGGACTTTCACCAAGCACATAGCTTGATAAAGTTTTGAAGAAGTTCAAAATGGATCAGTAAAAGAAAGGGTTCTTTCCTGTGTTACAAGGTGTGAAGTTGAGTCAGACTCAATGCCCGACCACTGCAGAAGATAGAGAGAAAATGAAAGTCAGTCCCTATGCCTCAGCCATAGGTCCTATCATGTATGCTATGCTGTGTACCAGACCTGATGTGTGCCTTGTCATAAGTCTAGCAGGGAGGTACCAAAGTAATCCGAGAGTGGATCACTGGACAGCGGTCAAGAACATCCTGAAGTACCTGAAAAGGACTAAGGATATGTTTCTCATTTATGGAGGTAACAAAGAGCTCGTCGTAAATGGTTACGTCGATGCTAGCTTTGACACTGATCCGGATGACTCTAAGTCACAAACCGGATACATATTTATATTGAATGGTGGAGCTGTCAGTTGGTGCAATTCCAAGCAAAGCATCGTGGTGAGATCTACGTGTGAAGCGGAGTACATAGCTGCTTCGAAAGCAACATATGAAGGAGTCTGGATGAAGGAGTTCATATCTGATCAAGGTGTGATACCTAGTGCATCGGGTCCAATGAAAATCTTTTGTGACAATACTGGAGCAATTTCCTTGGCGAAGGAATCCAGATTTCACAAAAGAACCAAACACATCAAGAGACGCTTCAACTCCATCCGTGATCAAGTTAAGGAGGGAGACATAGAGATTTGCAAAATACATACGGATCTGAATGTTGCAGACCCGTTGACTAAGCCTCTTCCACGAGCAAAACATGATCAGCACCAAGACTCCATGGGTGTTATAATCATTACAATGTAATCTAGATTATCTCTAGTGCAAGTGGGAGACTGAAGGAAATATGCCCTAGAGGCAATACTAAAGTTGTTATTTATATTTCCTTATATCATGATAAATGTTTATTATTCATGCTAGAATTGTATCAACCGGAAACTTGATACATGTGTGGATACATAGACAAAACACAGTGTCCCTCGTAAGCCTCTACTAGACTAGCTCGTTTATCAAAGATGGTTAAGTTTCCTAACCATAGACATGTGTTGTCATTTGATGAACGGGACCACATCATTAGGAGAATGATGTGATGGACAAGACCCATTCGTTAGCTTAGCATAATGATTGTTAAGTTTTATTGCTATTGCTTTCTTCATGTCATATACATATTCCTTTGACTATGAGATTATGCAACTCCCGGATACCGGAGGAATACCTTGTGTGCTATCAAACTTCACAACGTAACTGGGTGATTATAAAGATGCTCTATAGGTATCTCCGAAGGTGTTTGTTGGGTTGGCATAGATCGAGATTAGGATTTGTCACTCTGAGTATCAGAGAGGTATCTTTGGGCCCTCTCGGTAATACACATCATGATAAGCCTTGCAAGCAATGTGACTAATGAGTTAGTTACAGGATGATGTATTACGGAATGAGTAAAGAGACTTGCCGGTAACGAGATTCAACTAGGTATGATGATACCAACGATCGGATCTCGGGCAAGTAACATACCGATGACAAAGGGAATAACGTAAGTTGTCATTACGGTACGACCGATAAAGATCTTCGTAGAATATGTGGGAACCAATAGGAGCATCCAGGTTCCGCTGTTGGTTATTGATCGGAGAGGTGTCTCGGTCATGTCTACATAGTTCTCGAACCCATAGGGTCCGCACGCTTAACGTTCGATGACAATTTTGTATTATATGAGTTATGTGATTTGGTGACCGAATGTTGTTCGGAGTCCCGGATGAGATCACAGACATGAAGAGGAGTCTCGAAATGGTCGAGAGGTAAAGATTCATATATAGGACGATAGTATTCGGACACCAGAAGTGTTCCGGGGGTATCGGGTACGTATCGGGTCATCGGAAGGGGTTCCGGGCAAACCCCGGCAAACTATATGGGCCTAATGGGCCAAGAGAGGGACAGACCAGCCCCTAAGGGGCTGTTGCACCCCCTATAGGCCGAAAAAATTGGGAAAGGAAAGGAGGGAAGGGAGAAGGAAAGGGGAGGATTCGGCCTCCCCTTTCCTTCCCCTCCCTCCTCTCTTTCCTTCCCCTCGGACACTTATGGAAGGGGGGAGGCCGACTTGTCGGAGGCGCCCAAGTAGGATTACTCCTACTTGGGGCGCCCCTTGCTGCCCCTCTCCCTCTCCCACTTATATATATGTGGGGGCACCGCTAGAACATACAACATTGATTCCTAGCCATGTGCGGCGCCCCCCTCCACAGTTTACGCCTCCGGTCATATTGTCGTAGTGCTTAGGCAAAGCCCTGCGCGGATCACTTCATCATCACCGCCACCATGACTTCGTGCTCACAAAACTCTCCCTCGACACTTTGCTGGATCAAAAGTTCGAGGGACGTCATCGAGCTGAACGTGTGCAGAACTCGGAGGTGCCATACGTTCGGTGCTTGATCGGTCGGAACGAGAAGAAGTTCGACTACATCAACCGCGTTGTCAAACGCTTCCGCTTTCGGTCTACGAGGGTACGTGGACACACACTCCCCCTCTCATTGCTATGCATCTCCTAGATAGATCTTGCGTGAGCATAGGATTTTTTTTGAAATTGCATGCTACGTTCCCTAACACTGGTCACTTTGCAACAGATAATTAATCTCCAGGTGTGGTTGGATTGACAACTCAGCTGCTAATACTTGCAAATATTCTTTGGCTCCCCTTGTGTCGAATCAATACATTTGGGTTGAATACTCTACCCTCAAAAACTATTGCAATCCCCTATACTTGTGGGTTATCAATCTACTACTATTACTCCACACATCGACCGATATCCAGCATGCATCTAGTGTATTAAGTTCATGGTGTAATGGAGTAATGCAATAAGAACGATGACATGATGTAGACAAGATCTATTCATGTAGGAATAGACCCCATCTTGTTATCCTTAATAGCAGTGATACATATGTGTCATGTCCCCTTCTATCACTGGGATTGAGCACCGTAAGATCGAACCCATCACAAAGAACCTCTTCCCATGGCAAGAAAAATCGATCTAGTCGGCCTAACTAAACCAAACATTCGAAGAAGAAATACGAGGCTATAAGCAATCATGCATATAAGAGACCAAAACTCAAATAACTTTCATGGATAAAATAGATCTGATCATAAACTCAAAGTTCATCGGATCCCAACAAACACACCGCAAAAAAGAGTTACATCAAATAGATCTCCAAGAGACCATTGTATTGAGAATCAAAAGAGAGAGAGGAAGCCATCTAGCTACTAACTACGGACCCGATCGAAGGTCTACAATGAACTACTCACACATCATCAGAGAGGCACCAATGAGGATGATGAACCCCTAAGTGACGGTGTCTAGATTGGATCTGTGGTTTCTGGAACCTGCGGGGGGCTGGAATTATGTTTCGTCGACTCCCCTAGGGTTTTCGGATTTGTGGGGTATTTATAGAGAAAAGAGGCAGTGCGGGAGGCGGCCGAGGTGGGCACAACCCACCAGGGTGCGCCTGGGCCCCCAGGCACGCCCATGTGGGTTGTGCTCCCCTCGGAGCCCCCCTCTGGTACTTCTTTGGCCCATTGTGTGTCTTCTGGTCCAGAAAAAATCTCCAAAAAGTTTCGCTGCGTTTGGACTCCGTTTGGTATTGATTTTCTGCGAAGTAAAAAAACAAGCAAAAAAACAACAACTGGCACGGGGCACTATGTCAATAGGTTAGTCCCAAAAAATGATATAAAGTTCCTATAAAATGATTGTAAAACATCCAAGAATCATAATATAACAGCATGGAACAATCAAAAATTATATATAGATTGGAGACGTATCACGGTGCCATACCAATTAACTCAAACATAGGTGGCTTCGGCCACCGCCCCCTTTCTCCATGAAAGGGTTGATTTCCTTGGATCTTATTCGCTCTTGCTAGTTTTTTTGGGGTCCTAGGTGTATGTGACCTCCAAGGTGTGGTCTTTTCTTGCTTGCTTCTTGCACTCTTGGAGGTTACCTCACCCTATTCCAGTGTCTTGTCTCCATCCCAAGCCTCCTCTTTCCTTTAAACCATCTCTTCCAATTGCAGACAAGTTGGTCATGGTGTGGGTGATGTTGACTGGGCGGTACAACCGGTTACCGTGGCGGTTCAACCGCTCGGACACTTGGTTGTATCATCCCAAGGGTTACACTAGGGTTGTCTCTGCGGTTCTACCGCTGGCTCCCCAGGTTGGGCTCCTGTCCGGTACTACGGCTCGATTCCAGGCGGTACTACTGCCGCCTCCCAGGCATCGGAAGTACTGCCTGCAACCACTAGTATGTCCCAGGGAGCGGTACAACCACTTCGTGATCTGCGGGTATATAAAGGGGTCGGGCCGAAGGGGTATCTTCTTCGTCCCTTTGTGCCCGTTCCCCTCACTTGCCCTAGCCGTCAGTCGCCGCCCCCCTCGCCCCGGAGTGCTCTCCGGCGCTCCGGATTCGTGGGCCCTCCTTGGATTGCCCCGTGGAGGCCCCCTCCCTCCCGTTCTCTTCCCATGGATGCCGGTAATGCCTCATTCCTCTTCTCTAGGGTTTCAATATTTGAATCCATCCTCTTAAGGCATTGCTTGATATCCCGCGTTTGTTTGTCCAAACTATTGGGTGGAAGAGATCTATATGCATCCTGCTATTGTTTGTGCATCATTAGAACTTAGAATATTGCTATTTGATTCACATCCCGTAGGTACTTGCTCTCCCACGGGTAGAACTGCTCGCTTCCAGTGGTACTACTGCCCTTCTTGGGCGTAACAACCGCTTGGGTGGTTCCACCGGTCAGAGAACCGGTACAACCGGGACTCCTGAACCATGTTGCAATGTTTTACCTTCTTTGATTCACAAGCAATATATTATTTCGTTCTTGTGTGCAATCTTCTCATCTCTGTTGGGTCTCTTGTGTGCTTCACGTGTGTGTGTGTGTGTAGGTGGCTCTGGTTCTCGCTCTGCTCCTCATACGAAGACTAAGAAGCGAGCCCGTACATGCAAGCGCCCGGCCGAGTCTGATGAGGAAGAGGAGGTTGTGGTTCCCACCAATCCAACCCGCCGTGAAAAGTCTGTCGCTGCCAAGCAACGTGTGGCCATTCCTATGCACAAGTGAAAGGCCAAGGAGTGGGATGTCTTCTGGAAAAGGAATCCGTATACGGTTCCAATTGAGCCTCGATGGACCACTGTTCAGTTCTGGAATGAGATGCAAGTGAGGATTGTCCATGAGCTATTTGAGCTTCACAAGAATCAATATACCAAGCAGTGGATCATTAGCCTTGACCATTGGAGTAACAACATGGAGTACTTTGGAGAGGCTTTAGCTCTCTGTGAGGAGTTTGATTTGGTCAAGCTCATGTCTATCAACTGTGACTTCGATGTTCAACTTATTCATCAGATCTATGCAACCGTTCATTTTGGTGAAGATGATGCTCGCACTCTCTCTTGCATGTGTCGTGATGAGTGATACGTCTCCGTCGTATCTACTTTTCCAATCACTTTTGCCCTTGTTTTGGACTCTAACTTGCATGATTTGAATGGAACTAACCCGGACTGACGCTGTTTTCAGCAGAATTGCCATGGTGTTATTTTTGTGCAGAAATAGAAGTTCTCCGAATGACCTAAAAGTCAACGGAGATTATTTTTGGAATATATTAAAAATACTGGAAGAAGAATCCACGTCAAGGGGCCCACACCCTGTCCACGAGGGTGGGGGCACGCCTACCCCCTGGGTGCCCCCCTGCCTCGTGGGCCCCCTGACGCTCCACCGACCTCAACTCCAACTCCATATATTCATGTTCGGGGAGAAAAAAATAGAAGAGAAGGATTCATCATGTTTTACGATAAGGAGCCCCCGCCAAGCCCTAAACTCTCTCGGGAGGGCTGGTCTGGAGTCCTTTCGGGGCTCCGGAGAGGGGAATCCGTCGCCATCGTCATCATCAACCTTCCTCCATCACCAATTTCATGATGCTCACCGCCGTGCGTGAGTAATTCCATCGTAGGCTTGCTGGACGGTGATGGGTTGGATGAGATTTATCATGTAATCGAGTTAGTTTTGTTAGGGTTTGATCCCTAGTATCCATTATGTTCTGATATAGATGTTGCTATGACTTTGCTATGCTTAATGCTTGTCACTAGGGCCCGAGTGCCATGATTTCAGATCTGAACCTATTATGTTTTCATCAATATATGAGAGTTCTTGATCCTATCTTGCAAGTCTATAGTCACCTATTATGTGTTATGATCCGTTAACCCCGAAGTGACAATAATCGGGACCATTACCGGTGATGACCGTAGTTTGAGGAGTTCATGTATTCACTATGTGTTAATGCTTTGATCCGGTACTCTATTAAAAGGAGGCCTTAATATCCCTTAGTTTCCACTAGGACCCCGCTGCCACGGGAGGGTAGGACAAAATATGCCATGCAAGTTCTTTTCCATAAGCACGTATGACTATATTCGGAGTACATGCCTACATTACATTGATGAACTGGAGCTAGTTCTGTGTCACCCTATGTTATAACTGCTACATGATCGATCGCATCCGACATAATTCTCCATCACCGATCCAATGCCTATGAGCTTTTCATATATTGTTCTTCGCTTATTTACTTTTCCGTTGCTACTGTTACAATCACTATAAAACCAAAACTGCTACCGTTACTCTTGCTATCGTTACCACTACTGTCATATTACTTTGCTACTAAACACTTTGCTGCAGATATTAAGTTATCCAGGTGTGGTTGAATTGACAACTCAGCTGCTAATACTTGAGAATATTCTTTGGCTCCCCTTGTGTCGAATCAATAAATTTGGGTTGAATACTCTACCCTCGAAAACTGTTGCGATCCCCTATACTTGTGGGTTATCAAGACTATTTTCTGGCGCCGTTGCCTGGGAGCATAGCTCTGTTCTTTGAGTCACTTGGGATTTATATCTGTTGATCACTATGAAGAACTTGAAAGATCAAAGAACCAAGATTTTTCCCTCAACTACAAGGGGAGGTAAGGAACTGCCATCTAGCTCTGCACTTGATTCACCTTCTGTTTTGAGTAAACTTGCGACACCTACACATGCTATTGATTTTGATAGGTCGCATGTTATTGATGATGCCACTTCTGCTTTGCATGATACTTATGATGAAACTACTTCTATGCTTGATACTACTGTGCCACTAGGTGAATTCCTTGATGAACAACTTGCTAGGGCTAGAGAGAATGAAACTATTGAAACTGATAATATTGATGAAAGTGATGATGAAGATTCTCCCCCTAGATATGAATTGCCTGTTCTTCCTGAGGGTTATGTTATGGATGAAGAAACTGCTAGAGACTTCTTAGCTTGCAATGATAGATCTGATCTTAATAAGTTATTAGCTAAGCTTAAAGAAAAGTCTTTGAATGCTAGAATGAAATATGACCCTGCTTTTGCTACTTCACCTATCTTTATTACTGACAAGGATTATGATTTCTCTGTCGACCCTGAGATAATTACTTTGGTTGAATCTGATCCTTTTTATGGCTATGAATCTGAAACTGTTGTGGCACATCTCACTAAATTAAATGATATAGCCACCTTGTTCACTAATGATGAGAAAACTCGCTATTATTATATCCTTAAGTTATTTCTGTTCTCATTAAAGGGTGGTGCTAACACATGGTTTAATTCTCTTGATCCTGGTTGTGTGCGTAGTCCCCAGGATATGATTTATTACTTCTCTGCTAAATATTTCCCCGCTCATAAGAAACAAGCTGCTTTAAGGGAAATATATAATTTTGTGCAAATTGAAGAAGAGAGTCTCCCGCAAGCTTGGGGGAGGCTTCTCCGATTACTTAATGCTTTGCCTGATCATCCTCTTAAGAAAAATGAAATACTTGATATCTTTTATAATGGACTAACCGATGCTTCCAGAGATTACCTGGATAGTTGTGATGGTTGTGTTTTCAGGGAAAGAACTGTTGATCAAGCTGAATTGCTATTGAATAATATGTTGACTAATGAAAATAATTGGACACTTCCTGAACCAACTCCTAAGCCAACTCCGAAGAAAAGGTGTATTCTATTTCTCAGTCCTGAAGATATGCAAGAGGCAAAGAAATCTATGAAATAAAAAGGTATTAAAGCTGAAGATATTAAGAATTTACCACCTATTGAAGAAATACATGGTCTTAATTTGCCGCCTGTTGAAGAAATACATGGTCTTGATAACCCGACACAGGTAGTAAAGGTAAATTCCCTCTATAGATATGACAAGGCTGAAATCCCGCCTATTAAGTATGCTAGCCAATGCTTAGATGAGTTTGATAATTTTATGGTTAAACAAGAAGATTTCAATGCTTATGTTGGTGGACAATTGAAACATAATGCTTATATGATTGAACACTTGAGTGATTATATGGCTAGTGTTAAGGGTTATTAGTGAACATGCTTCTATGGTTACCACTCAAGTAGAACAAGTACTTAAAGCTCAGAATGATTTGCTCAGTGAATTAAATAATAAGAATGATAATGCTGTTAGAGTTATGACTAGAGGTGGTAAAATGACTCAGGAACCTTTGTATCCTGAGGGCCATCCTAAGAGAATTGAGCAAGATTCTCAGAGAACTAATGTAGATGCACCTAGTCCTTCTAAAAGGAAGAAAAAGAAAAATGATAGTACTTTGCATGCTTCTAGTGAACCTGTTGTTGACACACCTGAGAATCCCAATGATATTTCTATTTCTGATGCTGAAACACAATCTGGTAATGAACATGAACCTAGTGATAATGTTAATGATCATGTTCATGTTGATGCTCAACCTAGTAATGACAATGATGTAGAGATTGAACCTGTTGTTGATCTTGATAACCCACAATCAAAGAACCAACATTATGATAAGAGAGACTTTGTTGCTAGGAAGCACGGTAAAGAAAGAGAACCATGGGTTCAGAAACCCATGCCCTTTCCTCCTAAACCATCCAAGAAAAAGGATGATGAGGATTTTGAGCGCTTTGCTGAAATGATTAGACCTATCTTTTTGCGTTTTCATTTGACTGATATGCTTAAAATGAATCCTTATGCCAAATACATGAAGGATATTGTTACTAATAAAAGAAAGATACCGGAAGCTGAAATTTCCACCATGCTTGCTAATTACACTTTTAAGGGTGGAATACCAAAGAAGCTTGGAGATCCAGGAGTACCAACTATACCATGCTCCATTAAAAGAAACTATGTTAGAACTGCTTTATGTGATCTTGGAGCCGGTGTTAGTGTTATGCCTCTCTCTTTGTATCGTAGACTTGATTTGAATAAGTTGACACCTACTAAAATATCTTTGCAAATGGCTGATAAATCAACTGCTATACATGTCAGTATTTGTGAGGATGTGCCTGTTGTGGTTGCAAACGTTACTATTTTAACGGACTTTGTTATTCTTGATATTCCCGAGGACGATAGTATGTCTATGTTGGAAATATGCCCTAGAGGTAATAATAAATGGTTATTATTATATTTCTTTGTTCATGATAATTGTCTATTGTTCATGCTATAATTGTGTTATCCGAAAATCGTAATACATGTGTGAATATATAGACCACAACGTGTGCGGTCCAATGAGTGTTGAGGCTCGCGGAGGATATCGTTATGTTCTCACTCTCACTGATGACTTAAGTAGATATGGGTATGTCTACCTAATGAAACACAAGTCTGAAATCTTTGAAAAGTTCAAGGAACTTCAGAGTGAGGTTGAGAATCAACGTGACAGAAAAATAAAGTTCTTACGATCATATCGTGGTGGAGAATATTTAAGTCACGAATTTGGTACGCACTTAAGGAAATGTGGAATCGTTTCACAACTCACGCCGCCTGGAACACCTCAGCGAAACGGTGTGTCCGAACGTCGTAATCGCACTCTATTGGATATGGTGCGATCTATGATGTCTCTTACCGATCTACCGCTCTCATTTTGGGGCTATGCTTTAGAGACTGCCGCATTCACTTTAAATAGGGCTCCGTCGAAATCCGTTGAGACGACACCGTATGAATTATGGTTTGGGAAGAAACCTAAGCTGTCGTTTCTAAAAGTTTGGGGATGCGATGCTTATGTCAAGAAACTTCAACCTGAAAAGCTCGAACCCAAGTCGGAAAAATGCGTCTTCATAGGATACCCTAAGGAAACTATTGGGTATACCTTCTACCTCAGATCCGAAGGCAAGATCTTTGCTGCCAAGAATGGGTCCTTTCTGGAGAAAGAGTTTCTCTCGAAAGAATTAAGTGGGAGGAAAGTGGAACTTGATGAGGTGATAGTCACCCCTTCCGAACCGGAAAGTAGCGCAGCGCGGGAAGATGTTCCTGTGGTGCCTACACCGACTGGGGAGGAAGTTAATGATGATGATCATGAAGCTTCAGATCAAGTTACTGCTGAACTTCGTAGGTCCACAAGGACATGTTCCGCACCAGAGTGGTACGGCAACCCTGTCCTGGAAATCATGTTGTTAGACAACGGTGAACCTCCGAACTTTGAAGAAGCGATGGCGGGCCCGGGTTCCGAGAAATGGCTAGAAGCCATGAAATCCGAGATAGGATCCATGTATGAAAACGAAGTATGGACTTTGACTGACTTGCCCGATGATCGGCGAGCCATAGAAAACAAATGGATCTTTAAGAAGAAGACGGACGCGGATGGTAATGTTACCATCTATAAGGCTCGACTTGTCGCTAAGGGTTATTGACAAGTTCAAGGGGTTGACTACGATGAGACTTTCTCACCCGTAGCGAAGCTGAAGTCCGTCCGAATCATGTTAGGAATTGCCGCATACTATGATTATGAGATATGGCAGATGGACGTCAAAACGGCATTCCTTAACGGCTTTCTTAAGGAAGAATTGTATATGATGCAGCCGGAAGGTTTTGTCGATCCTAAGAATGCTGAGAAAGTATGCAAGCTCCAGCGCTCAATCTATGGGCTGGTGCAAGCATCTCGGCGTTGGAACATTCGCTTTGATGAGATGATCAAAGCGTTTGGGTTTACACAGACTTATGGAGAAGCCTGTGTTTACAAGAAAGTGAGTGGGAGCTCTGTAGCATTTCTCATATTATATGTGGATGACATACTATTGATGGGAAATGATATAGAATTCTTGGAAAGTATAAAGGCCTATTTGAATAAGTGTTTTTCAATGAAGGACCTTGGAGAAGCTGCTTATATATTAGGCATCAAGATCTATAGAGATAGATCGAGACGCCTCATTGGTCTTTCACAGAGTACGTACCTTGACAAGATATTGAAGAAGTTCAATATGGATCAGTCCAAGAAGGGGTTCTTGCCTGTATTGCAAGGTGTGCAATTGAGCACGGCTCAATGCCCGACCACGGCAGAAGATAGAGAAAAGATGAGTGTCATCCCCTATGCCTCGGCCATAGGGTCTATTATGTATGCCATGTTGTGTACCAGACCTGATGTAAACCTTGCCGTAAGTTTGGTAGGAAGGTACCAAAGTAATCCCGGCATGGAACACTGGACAGCGGTCAAGAATATCCTGAAGTACCTGAAGAGGACTAAGGATATGTTTCTCGTTTATGGAGGTGACGAAGAGCTCGTCGTAAAGGGTTACGTCGATGCTAGCTTCGACACAGATCTGGATGACTCGAAGTCACAAACCGGATACGTGTATATTTTGAATGGAGGGGCAGTAAGCTGGTGCAGTTGCAAGCAAAGCGTCGTGGCAGGATCTACATGTGGAGTGGAGTACATGGCAGCCTCAGAGGCAGCGCAAGAAGCAATCTGGATGAAGGAGTTCATTACCGACCTAGGGGTGATTCCCAATGCGTCGGGCCCGATGACTCTCTTCTGTGACAACACTGGAGTTATTGCCCTTGCCAAGGAGCCCAGGTTTCACAGGAAGACCAGGCATATCAAGCGTCACTTCAACTCCATTCGTGAAAGTGTTCAAAATGGAGACATAGATATTTGTAAAGTACATACGGACCTGAATGTAGCAGATCCGTTGACTAAACCTCTCCCTAGAGCAAAACATGATCAACACCAGGACGCTATGGGTGTTCGATTCATCACAATGTAACTAGATTATTGACTCTAATGCAAGTGGGAGACTGTTGGAAATATGCCCTAGAGGCAATAATAAATGGTTATTATTATATTTCTTTGTTCATGATAATTGTCTATTGTTCATGCTATAATTGTGTTATCCGGAAATCGTAATACATGTGTGAATATATAGACCACAACGTGTCCCTAGTAAGCCTCTAGTTGACTAGCTCGTTGATCAACAGATAGTCATGGTTTCCTGACTATGGACATTGGATGTCATTGATAACGGGATCACATCATTAGGAGAATGATGTGATGGACAAGACCCAATCCTAAGCATAGCATAAAAGATCGTGTAGTTCGTTTGCTAGAGCTTTTCCAATGTCAAGTATCTTTTCCTTAGACCATGAGATCGTGCAACTCCCGGATACCATAGGAGTGCTTTGGGTGTACCAAACGTCACAACGTAACTGGGTGACTATAAAGGTGCACTACGGGTATCTCCGAAAGTGTCTGTTGAGTTGGCACGGATCGAGACTGGGATTTGTCACTCCGTATGACGGAGAGGTATCTCTGGGCCCACTCGGTAATGCATCATCATAATGAGCTCAATGTGACTAAGGAGTTAGCCACGGGATCATGCATTACGGTACGAGTAAAGAGACTTGCCGGTAACGAGATTGAACGGGGTATTGGGATACCGACGATCGAATCTCGGGCAAGTAACATACCGATTGACAAAGGGAATTGTATACGGGATTGATTGAATCCTCGACATCGTGGTTCATCCGATGAGATCATCGTGGAACATGTGGGAGCCAACATGGGTATCCAGATCCCGCTGTTGGTTATTGACCGGAGAGGCGTCTCGGTCATGTCTGCATGTCTCCCGAACCCGTAGGGTCTACACACTTAAGGTTCGGTGACGCTAGGGTTGTAGAGATATTAGTATGCGGAAACCCGAAAGTTGTTCGAAGTCCCGTATGAGATCCCGGACGTCACGAGGAGTTCCGGAATGGTCCGGAGGTGAAGAATTATATATAGGAAGTCCAGTTTCGGCCACCGGGAAAGTTTCGGGGGTTATCGGTATTGTACCGGGACCACCGGAAGGGTCCCGGGGGTCCACCGGGTGGGGCCACCTATCCCGGAGGGCCCCATGGGCTGAAGTGGGAAGGGAACCAGCCCTTAGTGGGCTGGGGCGCCCCCCATGGGCCTCCCCCTGCGCCTAGGGTTGGAAACCCTGGGGGTGGGGGGCGCCCCACTTGACTTGGGGGGGAAGTTTCCCCCCTGGCCGCCGCCCCCCCTTGTAGATGGGTTCCAGGGCCGGCGCCCCCCCCCCCCTCCAGGGGGCCTATATAAAGGGGGGAGGGAGAGCTGCTGTACCCTAGCCTTTGGCGCCTCCCTCTCCCCCTGCAACACCTCTCCCTCCCGCTTGCGCTTGGCGAAGCCCTGCCGGGATCCCGCTACTTCCACCACCACGCCGTCGTGCTGCTGGATCTCCATCAACCTCTCCTTCCCCCTTGCTGGATCAAGAAGGAGGAGACGTCGCTGCTCCGTACGTGTGTTGAACACGGAGGTGTCATCCGTTCGGCACTCGGTCATCGGTGATTTGGATCACGGTGAGTACGACTCCATCAACCCCGTTCATTGGAACGCTTCCGCTCGCGATCTACAAGGGTATGTAGATGCACTCCTTTCCCCTCGTTGCTAGTATACTCCATAGATGGATCTTGGTGATGCGTAGGAAATTTTAAAATTCTGCTACAATCCCCAACAATCTATTATTCTTGGAAGACCCTTTTTGAATACTGCAGGGGCTGTTACTGATTGCAACAAAGGCAATGTCACTTTTCATGTTAATGGTAATGAGTATACGATACACTTTTCGAGGAAACAACCTCAAGTCCACAGTATAAATTCTATTGGAAAAACTTCAACAATTACTATTGGAGGTTTTGAATTTCCTCTTCCTACTGTCAAGAAGAAATATGATATTCTTATTGTTGGGGACATGCATATCCCCGTTGAGGTAACCTAGTGTTATTCGAAGATTCTCCGGTTTCATGTTATTCGAAAAGAGTTTGTTAACAAGACTTGATCAACCTTGTTAGTGGATTCCTTTTGATGAGCATGAGATGGATGAATTTAGAAAACACAACTCTTTGTACCCTCTTTTTACTTTCTGTTATTTATATTAAATAAAGCAAAAATAGTATTTTCTGCCTGTTTTCTGAATTATCCATGCAATAAAAAAATACCCCAAAAATAAAAGTTCTCCAAATGCCCTGAAAAATTAATATGATTTTTTTCTGGAATATTTGAGAATATCTGGCACTGAGAACACATCAGGGGGAGCCAGCACCTGGCCACAAGGGCCCAGGGCGCGCCCTACCCCCTTGGGCGCGCCCCTGCCTCGTGGACCCCTGGTGGACCCCCTCCACTTATTCCAGCCACCACACACTCCTTCTTCCTCCCAAAAAACTCATCAACCAGCTCAAGCACGAGTTCTAGCTCATCTTGCTGCCATTTTCGATCTCCTTGCTCAAAGCTCCAATCACAAAACTGCTTTGGGGGATTGTTGTTTGGTATGTGACTCCTCCAATGGTCCAATTAGTTTTTGTTCTAGTGCTTTATTTATTGCAAATTTTTGCTGCTTAGGTGACCCTGTTCTTGAGCTTGCATGTCAAATTTATGTGGTCAAAAGTAGTTTTAATGCATGATATGGCCTCTAGGAACTTGTAGGAGTAGTTGCTATCAATTTTGTTGAGTTTGGTTGACTTTTATTTTGAGTTACTAAAAAATTTAGAAATTTTTCGGAGGAAGAAATATGTTTAGGAAAATGTACCAAGGTGGTTCCTCAAGGAAGCAAGGACCCAGGCCCGCAATACGCGAACCAGACAATGAACTACCAAGGGATGCTCAAGTCCGTCCTTGTGAATGGCCGTCAGAGGACTTCATGGTTCGAGCAGGAATCAAGGAGGAATTTGATGCATATGTGCGTAACGCTGATCTTGAGAGCTTCGAGGCAGATAAGTGTCGTCAGTACCACTATCTCACTGATTCCTTTGTGAGAAGGTTTGAATTTTCATCATCACACAATTCTCAAACTGTCCTGTTTGATCTCTATGATAAATCTTATACCATGGACTTAGAAGATTTTAATACTGCTTGTAAACTCCCACAGTGGGGTAATGTTAGTGAGCCTCGCAAATGAATATAGAGACTTTCTTGCTAGTATAACTGTGGGGGAATCTAGGGAAATCACGCAGGCTACCATAGGGAGCATTCATTTTCCTGCTATACATTACTTTGCTCTCTTCATAGGTAGATGTATTAATGGTAAAGATGAAGCATGTCACATGTGTGTTCCAGATCTTAGCATTATCAAGAGTGTTGTATTAGGAGATAGACAATATAACTTGGGGGCCATTGTTGCACGTAGGTTGCATAATAATAGAATTAATGGAGATTTCTTTGGTGGAATTTATGCAACCCGTTTAGATAATTTTCTTGAGATACCCATACATGGATATGATATTGAATTGCCTCCTGCTTATTTAGATTATAATGCTATGGTCCGTCATCAGTTTGTTGAGAGGAACGATTAGTCCCTCCAGTACCGACTAATCTTTGACAGGCGACGCACCTATCACGTCGCTCTCCCTGCTCCTACTTTCTTTGACTTTCAGGCAAAAGGGAGACATGTTATAACCAGGGAGGAGGCGAACGAGTACGAGAGGAGGACAGAGACAACTCGCCTCCAAGCTGCGGCACATCAGGCAATAGCCGCTGCATCTCAGTACGACCCCAGTTTCAACTTCGGATATCCACCAGGCCATCCATGGGCACAGACCAACTTAGGCCAAAAGCCTAAGCTTGGGGGAGTACATATTTCTCACCGACATTACATTCATGTTCACACACTCATGCCAATTGTTGGTGCTCATACCTTTTCATTGTATCATCCATGTTAGTTTATTTTCTTTTTTTTAGTTTTCTTCTTGTGTGTTTGATAAACCTTAACAAAAACCAAAAAATTAGTTGTAGCTTTTAGCTAGTTTACTTTCCATACTGGTAGTAGTAGTAATTAAAAAGAAAACCCAAAAAGATTTCTCGTTCTTCTTTTGCTTGTTGGGAGCTTTCCCGTGTAAATAGTTTTATTTCTCTCTTGTTCTTTGGGGGTCGAGAGGAGAAGAGCATGATGAAAATGTTAAAGTGGCTCTTATATGCATTATTGTTGATCTAACAAAGAGCACATATTACCTTGTCCTCTCCCTTGAATTGAATGCTTGCAGATTCCAGCTTAGTCCAATGCACGTGTACTATTATTATTATCCACACTATTCGGTCGTGCAAGTGAAAGGCAATAATGACGATATATGATGAACCGATTGCGATGAGAAAAGCTGGTATGAACTCGACCTCTCTTGTTTTTGTAAATATGATTAGTTCATCGTTCCTGATTCAGCCTATTATGAAAGAAACATGTTTGCAATAACAATTAGAGATTATAGTTGCTTATGCCATACTTAATTAGCTAGGAGTTTATAATGGTTTACCTTGCGTGCCAACATGCTATTAAAATGGTTGTGATGTGGTATGATGGGGTGGTATCCTCCTTTGAACGATTCGAGTGGCTTGACTTGGCACATGTTCACGCAAGTAGTTGAAACAAAATCAACATAGCCTCTACGATATTTATGTTCATGGTGAATTATATCCTACTCATGCTTGCATTCGGTGTTGATTAATTTTAATGCATGTTCATGACTGTTGTCGCTCTCTAGATGGTCGCTTCCCAGTCTCTTTCTAGCCTTCACTTGTACTAAGCGGGAATACTGCTTGTGCATCCAACTCCATAAACCCCAAAGTTATTCCATATGAGTCCACCATACCTACCTATATACGGTATCTACCTTCCGTTCCAAGTAAATTTGTATGTGCCAAACTCTAAACCTTCAAATAAACATTCTGTTTTGTATGCTCGAATAGCTCATGTATCAACTAGGGTTGTCTGTATCTTCCATGCTAGGCGGGTTATTCTCAAGAGGAGTGGACGCCGCTCCTCACTCACGAGAAAATGGCTGGTCACCGGGATGCCCAGTCCCATGCTCAAATCAAATCAAAATAGTTGCAAACAAAACTCCCCCAGGATTGTTGTTAGTTGGAGGCACCCGTTGTTTCGGGCAAGCCATGGATTGATGCTTGTTGGTGGTGGGGGAGTATAAACTTTACCATTCTGCTTGGGAACCGCCTATAATGTGTGTAGCATGGAAGATATCGAGATCTCTCGATTGTTATGTTGACAATGAAAGTATACCGCTCAAAATATTATTCATATCTATTTCAAAACCGAGCTCTGGCACCTCTACAACCCTGCTTCCCTCTGCGAAGGGCCTATCCATTTACTTTTATGTTTAGTCATCATCCTCTTATTAAAAAGCACCAGTTGGAGAGCACCGCTGTCATTTGCATCCATTACTGTTAGTTTACATTGAGTATGACTTGACTGGATTTCTTTTACCATGAATTACAATGTCTAGTCAGTCATTGATCTTTAAAGGTGCTCTGCATTTATGTTTTGCGGTCTCAGAAAGGGCTAGCGAGATACCATCTTGTTATATCATATTATGATTGTTTTGAGAAAGTGTTGTCATCCGAGATTTATTATTATTGCTCGCTAGTTGATTATGCCATTGATATGAGTAAACATGAGACCTAAATGTTATTGTGAATATGGTTAGTTCATAATCTTTGCTGAAAACTTGAATGCTGGCTTTACATATTTGCAACAACAAGAGCAAACAGAGTTTGTAAAAGTTTTTCTTTATCACTTTCAGTTTATCAACTGAATTGCTTGAGGACAAGCAAAGGTTTAAGCTTGGGAGAGTTGATACGTCTCTGTCGTATCTACTTTTCCAAACACTTTTGCCCTTATTTTGGACTCTAACTTGCATGATTTGAATGGAACTAACCCGGACCGACGTTGTTTCAGCAGAATTGCCATGGTGTTATTTTTGTGTAGAAATAAAAGTTCTCGGAATGACCTGAAAGTCAACGGAGATTATTTTCGGAATATATTAAAAATACTGGAAGAAGAATCCATGTCAGGGGGCCCACACCCTGTCCACGAGGGTGGGGACGCGCCTACCCCCTGGGCGCGCCCCCTGCCTCGTGGGCCCCCTGATGCTCCACCGACCTCAACTCCAACTCCATATATTCGTGTTCGGGGAGAAAAAAATAGGAGAGAAGGATTCATCGTGTTTTACGATACGGAGCCGCCACCAAGCCCTAAACTCTCTCGGGAGGGCTGATCTGGAGTCCGTTTGGGGCTCCGGAGAGGGGAATCCGTCGCCATCGTCATCATCAACCTTCCTCCATCACCAATTTCATGATGCTCACCGCCGTGCGTGAGTAATTCCATCGTAGGCTTGCTGGACGGTGATGGGTTGGATGAGATTTATCATGTAATCGAGTTAGTTTTGTTAGGGTTTGATCCCTAGTATCCATTATGTTCTGAGATTGATGTTGCTATGACTTTGCTATGCTTAATGCTTGTCACTAGGGCCCGAGTGCCATGATTTCAGATCTGAACCTATTATGTTTTCATCAATATATGAGAGTTCTTGGTCCTATCTTGCAAGTCTATAGTCACCTATTATGTGTTATGATCCGTTAACCCCGAAGTGACAATAATCGGGACCATTACCGGTGATGACCGTAGTTTGAGGAGTTCATGTATTCACTATGTGTTAATGCTTTGGTCTGGTACTCTATTAAAAGGAGGCCTTAATATCCCTTAGTTTCCACTAGGACCCCGCTGCCACGGGAGAGTAGGACAAAAGATGTCATGCAGGTTCTTTTCCATAAGCACGTATGACTATATTTGGAATACATGCCTACATTA
The DNA here is from genome assembly GCF_018294505.1 of Triticum aestivum. Lineage (NCBI taxonomy): Eukaryota > Viridiplantae > Streptophyta > Magnoliopsida > Poales > Poaceae > Triticum > Triticum aestivum. The sequence continues at coordinate 125,044,110 of NC_057811.1, read as the reverse complement.
CATTGATGAACTGGAGCTAGTTCTGTGTCACCCTATGTTATAACTGTTACATGGTCGATCGCATCTGACATAATTCTCCATCACCGATCCAATGCCTACGAGCTTTTCATATATTGTTCTTCGCTTATTTACTTTTCCGTTGCTACTGTTACAATCACTATAAAACCAAAACTGCTACCGTTACTTTTGCTATCGTTACCACTACTATCGTATTACTTTGCTACTAAACACTTTGCTGCAGATATTAAGTTATCCAGGTGTGGTTGAATTGACAACTCAGCTGCTAATACTTGAGAATATTCTTTGGCTCCCCTTGTGTCGAATCAATAAATTTGGGTTGAATACTCTACCCTCGAAAACGGTTGCGATCCCCTATACTTGTGGGTTATCAATGAGTTCTTTCAAGTGTCCTGCAGAGCCTTCTGCAATGCTCTTGGCTATGATGATACCGGTCTCGCCGGGAATGGCAAGATTCATCCCCACGATCGTGCCCATTCTATGCATAAGGAGAAGCTTGCTCCTCTGTATATTGATGGACGAGGCCTCATTGGTGAGTCCAAGGATCTTGAGAAGGTATATGATATCATGCATCGTGTGTTTCGTAATGTGCTTATGCCCAAGGTTGGAAATCAGGATGAGATTTATGGGTACCTAGTTGACTTGCTGGTTGCTATGAAGACTCAAGTGGTATCTGGTGCTACGTTTGATGTGCCCAAGTGGCTTTGGGAAGAGATGTACAACATGGTCATGTACTGAAAGCTTCCCATCTATGCGCCTTTTTTCATGTGCTTTCTGAACTCAGTTTGGGCTGTTCGCCGTCCTGAAGAGCTTCTCACTTCACCAATAACCTCACCGTGCATGAGGTCAAGCAGCTTAAGAAGAAGAAGCATGCCGAGCCCTGCTTTCCTGCTGATGATCCCGAGGATGTTTATGCCACTTCAGAGATGAGGATTTCGATATGGAGGCGGGTGTCAAGCCCTCCTAGGTGACCAAGCTCACCGCTAAGGTGAAGAAGACATTTGGCCTTCAGTCACACATTCAGAAGAAGTTGTATGAGGCACATGTTAATGAGGAGCATGCTCAGCGCCGACATATTGCCATGATGAAGCACCTCAACATGCCTGTGCAGAGTGGATCCGAGAAGAGCATCACTCCAGAGGACAACTGGATTTCTGAGCATAGCACCTGGACTGATGATGAGGCATCTGGCCGTCCTGCTACCTCCACTTCTGCTGCTGATGATGATATCATGGAGGATGATGAGGAGTCTGAATATGGTGATCCAGATGAGACTGAGGAGTCTGAGGAGGACTACTGAGCTCTAGGGCGCTAGCATCGCTCTTTTCCTTTTTGGTGTCTTGATGCCAAAGGGGGAGAGAGTTCTATTATGTCTCGGGATTTGCATGGGATGTGTTTGATTTGCTTCGGGTTGAGAGTTGAACTTGATCTTTATTTGCTTTCCTTCAGTGTGTGAACCTTGTGGTGTGCGACATGCATTCCCTATCTATCATATCGTATTGTCTTTAAGTTCTTTGCGCTCTACTTGTATGCTTATTGTCTATCTTCTCAATTATTCGGATTGGTTGGTCTATAAAATCTAGGGGGAGCGCTGATCCTAATGTGTGACTTTGCATCCAAAAGCAAATCAAAATAGTGCACACATCTAGGGGGAGCCCGTCTACATTTTCTAGACTTCCAATGCAAATCTTGTTGTTGTCATCATCCACCAAAAAGGGGGAGATTGTTAGGGCATTCCCCATCTTTGTGTTTTGGTGATGATGAAAACTCTTTTGTGGTCTAATCGTGTGCCAAGTTCTTCAGGTACTCTATGATTGGGTACATGACGATTAGGCATTCCCTCCGGATGGAAAAGATCGAACACGGTGTTCTCTACGTGTTTATTTCTTTGGTCGTAGGGAACCCGTACTATTAAGAGGGAATTCACATCGGAAGGTATTGGCTGAATCATTGCACTTACACATCTCTCTTCACCCACCGTTCGAGTAGAGAGATGTCTCCATTTCCTTCCTAACTAGTGGTTTAATCTCCAAGCGGTTGTACCGTCCATATGGGCGGTTGTACCGCTTGTCCAGTTAAACCGGCACAACCACCGCCCCAGGGGTGATACCCTGCGTTGCCACTCCCAGGTACATGCCCAGCGGTTGTACCACTGCCCCAGGGCGGTGGTACCGCCTTAGCTCTGGGAAAACCTAGGGGGAGCTTCACGAGCGGTTGTACCGTCCAGGTACCGCCCAACCACCGGACTTGGTTCTGTGATGGGGCGGTCCTTGGGCGGTGGTGGCCCAATTGTCCTGATTATGCTCTGCTAAACGGTACTATCGGTGTCCTGAGCGGTTCTACCGCTCTGGACTTAGTCACCTCCGGTTCTTGGGCCAGACGGTAGTTCCGGTGCAACTACCGCTCGACCATCGCCAATATGGGTGACTCCCTTCTGTTTTAAGGCGGTTGTTGAGCGGTAGGCGAGCAGTTAGTCCGGTTACTCATTGTAAACCGGTACTACCGCTCATGCCTCCGGTTGTATCGCTTGTTAGGGTTTCTGCAGCATACCCATGAATTTCAGTTGTACCGAGGTCATGAGCGGTTGTATCGCTGCAGTGTAAAAACTGCTGTAACAGTTGGAAAATGGGGGTCCCTATATAAAGGGAGTTTCTTCCACCTACCTTCTTACCTCTTGCCTCTCTCTCTCCTCCATTAATGCCCTTCAAGCTTTCTTGCGATCTCTCTCCCTAGCCACCAATACTTGTTGATTTGCTAGGGATTGAAGGAGGAGACCTAGATCTACACTTCCACCAAAGGAAATTTGATTCCCCCATACTTTATTGTGTGGATTTTGTTACTCTTGGGTGTTTGAGCACTCTAGACGGTTGAGGTCACCTCGGAGCCACATTCCATTGTGGTGAAGCTCCATGGTATCGTTGGGAGCCTCCAATTCGGTTGTGGAGAGAACCCGAACCTTGTTTGTAAAGGTCCGTTTGCCGCCTCCAAGGGCACCACTAGTGGAATAATGGCTTCTTGCATTGTGTGAGGGCATGAGGAGAATATGGTGGCCCTAGTGGCTTCTTGGGGAGCATTGTGCCTCCACACTGCTCCAACGGAGACGTACTTCTTCTCAAAGGGAAGGAACTTCAGTAACACATCCTCGTCTCCACCGGCTCCACTTGTGGTTATTTCTTACCTTTTACTTTGTGCAAGTTTTACTTGTGTTTTATCTCTAGCTTGCCTTGTAGCTTGTGTTGCGCGCATCATATAGGTTGCCCACCTAGTTGCATATCTAGACAACCTATTTGTTGCAAACCCTAATTTGTTAAGAAAGGCTAAACATTGGTAGTTGCCTATTCACCCCCCCCTCTAGTCTACCATATCGATCCTTTCAACGACCTCCACCACCACCGCCACGAGCTACACCATCAGTAGATCGAGGTCTCCCTTGCCTCCCCCAACTCTCTAGAATGCATCTACGACGGAAAAAAACGCAAGAAATCGGCTAGTTTTGTGTACAAATTTGTGTATTTTCAGGTAAGAGGCCAGGCCGAGTGGGGAGCGGGTGACGTGGCGGCCGCGCAGCCGCCGACCGGAGTGGACCGACATTGAAATTGGCTAGATATGTTAAATAAAATATGTCAGGAGGGCCTGCATTGCACCTTTTTTGTAGACCAAAGAGTAGCGAAAAACATTTGTGCTTTGTGAGATTGGAACTCATGACCCCAAAGGCCCTAACCAGCTAACCTAGCATGTGCTTATGCTAAAAAAATAGGTTCATTATTTAATTAAAAAGTTCCACCTCGACTTTTTGCACGAGAATAAGTCAATTTATATACATATGTAAATTGTGCGGAAATCGGGAAGCCACTTCAAGAAAGGAACAGAGGGAAGGAATTAAATGGATTGGGGCTAGCATGGCCGATTGGCTCTAAATAAATAAAATTGTTGGATTTGCACGGATGGTTGCGTCAATATAAATTAAGCGACTTTGTAAGTAAGACCAGATTTCGAGATTGTTTCTATGAGGGGGAGACCTTATAATTAATCAATTAATCCTTCTGAAGTCCATCAATCTTGCGTTAATAATTCATTTTTAAGACTTTCATGAGATAACCATAACAAACGAGGGAGTAGATTTCAACCTGTTGCCGACAGGCGGCACCGTCCGGATATTGTAGTGTTGCATTGATATACCTTTTGATGGACATGTCAATTACTTCTTCCGTTGCAACACACAGGCATGTGTTATAACACAAAAGTAAACAACACAAAAAGTCTGTGTTATAACACAAAAGTAAACAACACAAGAAGTAAATGACTGAAAATAAGCAATTGTGTGGGGGCCAAATGAAACCCGGGGGTGGGGGTGGATCCGGCGGGGTGCGAAATTGGTCAACGCGGCGGCAGAATGGGATGGAGCGGCGATCGATTCAATTGATTCAGTGGAGCGGCGACCAGGCGGAGGGGGCGGTGGCTTCGACAATGGGGCAATGCGATAGTGGTGGCCGGATTCGGCCGAGGCGGCGACGACAATGCGGCAATGCGATAGTGGTGGCCGGATTCGGCAGAGGCGACGACAACAAGGATGAAGTTTCACGCCACGGTTGGATTGTGCGTGGCTGCAGGGTTTGTTTTGCGCCAACCGTGCGGCTACTGTATATTTGCATAACGCGAAGCCAGAATATGTGATTGCCCTAAAATATTTGCAGCACGGTTTAGGGATAGGGCGCCAGAGCACCATTTTTTCGGTCCAAATGCCCTAAAGACAATGTTTTGGCAGCTGACCATATTATACATCATTTGTTGGAGATACTAATAACAAAAGTAGCCTAGCTGCAATTTTTCCCTTTAAAAACAACTGTCGAAATAGAGAAACAAACTAGAATATTGATTTCATATTTGAAAGAGGTTCAACTCATACTATTGTTGCTACATACTCCCTCCGTCCTTCGTCCCAAAATAAGTGACTTAACTTTGGGCTACTGAGGGAGTATTTTATTAGTTAAGTCTATGATAAAACTTTGACCCAGAATTCAAGGGAACTAATACTATGGAGAAAGTAAAATTTAAGTCAGGTGCCTATGTTAACAAAATGGGAATCTTCCATCCGCACTACCAACGATCATGCACAAAAACAGAACCAAAATTCCACACAGCAACATCTGCTTACTAACAATTTTAGCTAAACGGTGTACGAAATAAATTATAACAAAATAAAAGAGCAAAAACATTTCCAACAACTAACACGAAGAATTCACTTGCATACCAAGCATACTATATCTTACGATAACAGGGCATACCTGAATTAAGATAGTTATACGAGTCACGGACACAAACAGCACATAGTTGTTACCCAATATAACTCTGAATACTGGACGACTAACACGGGAACATGAACGCTAAACTGAGAAAACCAAATGCAAAAGGCATTTGTGATGAAGGCTTGCTACTATGAACAACTTTGAGCAGGCAATTGCATGATGGACAAATCAGCAGCAGACACCACACAAATGCGGAAAATCTTGCGCATGGGACTTGGTGAAAGGAGACGACTGGCTAGACCAGCCCCCAGTCCGTATCGATGAAAATGCCACCATTATCATTATCCTGCATTAAGAAGTATGGCATGGTTAGATGGTCATCCCCTGTTAAAAGTCGTGAATTTAACATGAAAGATATAGTAAGTACTACAAGTCCCCAAAATGGCAGATCAGATAAAGATTAAGTAAACAGTGGGAGTGTAAGCTAGATGTATATGTTCAGTGCAATCATGCAGATAATATTAAGTACCTCAGTGTACTGTTAGTGTACTTTCCTATAATAATGTTACAGGAATCAAAAGTACTACTACCAAAATAAAAGGTACATCTTATCTTAAAAGGAATAGAACGCCACACATGCATGTGGGTTCCATATGAAATAAAAAATGCATGTCCGGCTTCAGTGAAGTGCATGCACCACCATAAAAATGATGAGCCAGTGAGAAAATAGTTTGTCAAGATTACTATTTTTTCTAAGCTAGTCAACATTACTATGCAGATGCAAAATAGAAGCAAAATAGATGAAAGTTTGGCATTAAGATATATTCTGCTGAAAATGAAATACAAGAGAGGATCATACCGGCCTGAACATGTCAACAACAATGTCATCCAGACCACCACTGAGCTCCCTTTGCAGCCCACTTGTCCCCACGAGATCATTGTTGTTGTAATTGAGCTGATTACCAACAGCTTGCTGATCAATCTTGCCATCCTGCAGAGAGGGAACACCGCCTGTATTCCCGCCATCCAGAGTCTGCCTCGGCACAACCGAATTGTCAATGCGAAGGTTTGGCAATGAAGTGTTGATGCCTGAGTTGCTGAACGCAAGGTTGCTATTGAGCGCCTCTCTCGAGTTTGTGCTGTTTCCAAAGGTGAATGGCGCTGCACCCTGATTGAATACCATTGGAAGGGTATTGCTAGCTAGTGGTGCTACTTGGTTCTGCATATCATTTCCCAGAGATGTAATCTGATTTGATGGTGGTGCATAGCTAGAGACAGGTTCCATCCTAAGGCCATTCCCATGCAAGCTTGCTTGGGACATGCTGCCGTTCTGACCAAGTTGCTGAATGTTGGACGGAACTGCAGTTTGCCAGGTGTTACTACTTCTTCCAAGATCTGGAAAGTGGGGAGAATCACTAGCGAATGAGCTAAATGAGTCTGTCGAAGACGAATTTATCCGACCAAGGTGTTGCCTGTTGTTTGATTCAAGAGACTGAACTGCCCTATTTGTAGGAGCCAGTGGTGCACCATTTGAAATGTTTGCAAAAGAGTTACCAGAAGTACCAGTACCCATGGTTGACATGTGTGCACCCCTGATAAGGTTACCATTATTGACACCCAAATCGTTCAGGGAAGTGCCCAGATTATTCTGGGCATGGCCAAGGTGAAGTGGCTGCGACTGTGGAGACAGCAACCCATGCATTCCGTATGCAGAAGGGGAGTTCATCCTTGCAACAAGGTTATTTGACTGGGAATGGCTGCTGGTTGGAACTGGTCGGTATCTACCGTACGCGTTGTTGTAGTGCCTAAAGACATCCATTGAATTCATATTGCTGTAAGCAGGGTTCCTTCCTCCAAGTGCAGCAACGAGGTTGGCCTGCCTACTTGCATCCATACTCATCCTTTTCAGATACAGCCGGTACTTCTGAAATTATGATAAAACAGCAAGAATCAATGAATTAGAATGACATTCAAAAACAAAATAGAGGAATGAAGGCTAAGACATGATCAAATCATCAAATGAACAGTTCCATACAGAACTCAACTGATTGAAAGATATGCTGACAGCAATAACTTTCTTCTTTTGGTAATACTAGGAAACAAACATGGCAATATAAGTTATTTAAAAGGAGAACCAAGCGCTAGCTTGGCCAGCTAGAGCTTACGGGTGTAAGCTCGCCCACACACGTTCAATCTGCAGGGAAGGCTCATTTCTATCTAATAACTAACGCACAGTCAAAAGGAGGGACTCTTACCCCTTTAGCCAACGTTTTCATAAGTTACTTAATACTCCCTCCGTCTCATAATGTAAGACGTTTTTTGGTACTAGTGTAGTGTCAAAAAACGTCTTACATTATGGGACGGAGGGAGTACTACTTAATTGGGGGATCATAAGAAAATAACATGTACCATTATACTGCAAATGAAAATGCTCTTTTAATATTCATCAAAATTCAGAAACAAATCCTCTTTCGACTAGAGATTATGACTGGGATATAACAATTAGAAGTTGGGCTCCATAATAATATTTGTACAGACATAAAAAAAATGGTAACACGCATGGATAGAAACTGAACCTGCAGATGACTAGCAACATTCTCCCTGGTGATGTTCTCTACATTCATGAGGTCCAATATCTTCTTTGGAACAGCCTCTGTGTTTATGAACAGAGATATGTTATTGCAGATGACATAATGAACCCAGAAAACAAATAGCTTTTATTAATGATGACGACAACATGAAGTGAGTTCTTACTGTCAATGCCAAGCTGGTTGACAGCAGCAACAAACTTCCGGTGCAGCTCCACAGACCAGACAACCCTTGGCTTCTTCTGGGATGACGAGTCGCCGTTGTCATTACTGTTCTCATCAGAATCGTCACCATCATCTCCATTGTCATCTCTATCCCTCCGTGACTGCCTCTTGTTGCGGTTAGCACCACCATTCTCACCTTCAGCATTCGGCCCCTTCTGACCAGCATCATCATTGTCACTACCACGGTTCTTGGTATTCCGCCTAATCACATGTTGCCATATTGTCTTCAGCTGCTCAAGACGCACCGGCTTTAGCAGGTAGTCACATGCTCCATGAGTTATGCCCTTCATGACTGTCTGCGTCTCCCCATTTGCAGACAACACTGCATGACAGATAGTCATTGATCAGTTCCAGAATAAACGACAAAAAGTTAAAATGCATGACATTATTCACACTTTGTTCATATGATCAGACGCTAACACATATGAAACACTAACTAGGAAACAATTGACCTTTTAGGAAAAATTAATAGCCATTCATTATAGTAGCAGGCCTTCTGTCCTTTCTCATTTCTTCTCCAGTTGTTACACGTGAAGCGCAATAACATGACACAGCCACCGCTCTCAGTTGATACAACGAGTGGTAGAGCAGGTAATCAATTATGCAATATGATCACAGTAATGAACATATATCTAACAAAAGTAGCAGTAGCACATCGAAGAACTATCTGCAATATATTGGAACTGGGAATCTTTCATTGGTTCCCTGACCCATGCACCAAGCTATGAGTAGCCTCAAACAGATCTGAACCACACAAATGAACGAAGACTTTTCATCTTCCTTCCCTAACAAAACTAGCAGTAGCACATCAAAGAACTATCTGCGATGTTTGTAGGTTAGCAGACATAATTCATCTCCAAAGTTCTGGAGCACCAAATGACATGAAATGAAACAAGTAGATTCACTCGACAATCATTTCCCAGCAGTGGTATCTTTTAGAGCATCGGCTACAAAGAGCGGCAGAGGATAAGCAAGTTAGCCTTACTAATGACTGGGAGGTCCATCTCCAGACCGACAAGCTCGAGGAGCTTGAAACCATCCATGTCCGGCATGTGGACATCGCTGATGACGAGGTCAAACTGGTCCTTGTTCTCCCTGAGCATCCTGAGGGCGGTGGCTGCCTGCCCAGTGGTTGTAACTGCAACATCACAGCAGATCGAATCCAAACACATTAGCAAACCACCATAACAACACATTGCACACACATAAATCTAGGTTTCGGAAGAATCATCAACGAGAAGAAGAGGGCCGCACAAGATGAAAGGGGTGAAAGAAAATCCAAGGAAAATTTCCATCAAAAAAACATCAGCAGTTGTCACCGTGGAAATCTAAAACTAAAACCACGAGAAGAGACGTGCATGGGAGATTGTCCGATCTTGCATAGGTATTTGGACGGAAAAACGCAGATTCCAAAGCAAGGTGATTCCCAATAAAGCGGCTACGCGAAAGAAAAAAAAAAGGAAGATGAGAAATCGGCAAACACAATAATGACAGAAATCCAATCATAAATTGACATTACACAGCGCCCTGCAAAAAAGAGAAACTCAGATTTCTCTTTTTTGCTTCTTGATGTATGTTTTGAATTTTGATCTGAATTTTTTAGGGATTATCTTAATATGTGCTGTGAACATGCATGATTTTTTTCAGATTTTTTCGCAATGTTTAAATTTGAATTTGGGCACATGCAAAGGTGCATGTCACCTGATACCTGTCCGCGAAAAATAGACCGACAGGCCAAGTGAAAAATAGGGAGCGTGAATAAATCGCAGAAAACCAGCGGTGTAAATGCAAAACTCGGACGCCAAATCTCGCGAATAGCACGCGCATCAAGCAAACAAGCGATTAAATCTAAGGGAAAAATACACTGTGGTCGAACAGCACGGAACCGGACGGGTCTGTGCTTGAGACTTCGAGAGCGGTACAGATTCATCTCCTCCTACTAGCCCTGGACCACGCTGGAGGGAGGGAGGGAGGATGCATGTTGGCGACAGCTATTCCCGTACCATGGTAGTCGCAGCGGCGCAGGAGGTTCTCGAGGACCTTGAGGCAGGTGGGGTCGTCGTCGACGGCGAGTACGCGCATGCCCACCGGGAACTTGTCCTTGCCGCCGCCGCCGTCCCCCCCGCCGCTGACCCTCCCCTCCACGGTCATCTTCCTCCGCAAGTCCTACACGGCACGGCCGGATCACCTAATGCCCCGGCGAACGGCGCGGGGACGGGCGTCGCTGGATCCTGGAAATCCAAGCGGCGAGCGGCGGCGGGGAAAGGCGTGGCGGGCAGATAAAGCCAGGCAGCCGGCCAGCAGGGTCAAAGCAGGGGAGAGGGGAGGCAGGGAGCAGGGAGAGGGTGGGAGGGAGAGAGAGAGGACGCGAGCGTGGACGCAATAATAAGAGGGAGGGGGTGGGGGCGAATGGGATCGATCAATGGGAAGGAATTCATGCAGTGCAAAGATGGTAACCTTTTCTTTTCTCCCCCCTCCCCCTCGTTTCCCTTTTACGCCTCACCCCTCATTCATGCGGCCATGCCATTTATTCGTACTACCCCATCCATCGCAACGGGACGCATTTTTTTCCCTGTTTCCTTTTCCGCTCGCTCGCTGCGCCCGTGCGGCCGGCCAGTTCCCGATCGCCTTTCGGCAAATTTGACAAATTTAACCTATAGTTGAAATCAAATCATAAAATGAACTGTCCGTGAAACTATTTCACGCGGCTGACCCTTGGCGCCTAACTCTCAGGCACTGCACTAGTGCAACGACCAGGAGCTAGGCGCCGCACTAGTGCAACGCCCAGGAGCCAGGCGCTACACTGTGTAGTGGACAGTGTAGCGCCTAGCTCTCAGGCGCTGCACGCTGACTTGGGCTCATATGGGTGCGACGCTGGCCGTGTAGCGTCTATCTATAAGGCGTTGCATAGTAGGATGTAGCGTCGGCGTGGCAGGCGCTACACAAAAGGGTCAGGGGAGTGAAATAGTTTCGCAATCAGTTCATTCTGTGAAATGATTTCATCCCGAGATCAAAATTGTCAAATTTGCCTCGCCTTTCGGGCTTGCCATATCCGATGCCCCGTGCACGTCCGTAACTACGAGCTTGCCGAGTTTGACATGCTCCGTCAAATCGTTAATCATCAGACACAAAAACTTGCACCCCAAAAAAATGCGTCGTGGCGTGCGTTTGTTGGACGGAATGGTGGCGCCATTGGCCCAACAACTGCTTGGGGGCAGGGACAGCAATGGTTTTGGCGCTGATCTCTTTAACTAATGTTTCAGAGGCTTCTTTTTTTCTAAAAAAAATTGCCTGATGACGGTCTGATGCCGATTTGGGTCGAGCTGGCCGGGGCACAGCGAGCGTTCCCGCTCCATGGGGCTGATTAAACTACGCACATGATAAGATTAGTGATGCACGACAGCTTAGCCATTACTACATCCATCTCTATTATCTCCGTTTGTTTAGTGCATTTCTTTGATCCAACCAGCACGGCAGATTCACAGATCTATACTCTCTCTCCTTTCCTTGAAGTAAAGTATTTTTGCCACTATTCCAATCAAGGAATTTTCTCACTCAATGGCCCAATGATTTCAATATGTTTAATCATTTCATGTAGGTTATCCTTTTTGTTTGCGAACATTTCCGTTGGGTTATCTTCGTTTTAGAAGGAAGAAGGTGCGAGAAACGTCCGGCTTTAAATGAATAAAGCCTCGGCAACGGGCGGGAACAGAGTATCTTACAAAAAATATAAGCACAAGTTCGATTTAGTGCAAGTCGCACTTTCCCAAGTGATTGGATCGTCGTTTTCCAGCCCTAAACCCTCGTAGAACTTACTCCTATAAAGGAAACGGTTTGCCTTTAGTTATGCGATTGGTTTGTCGTTTTGGAGTGGCATTCTTTACATTGTTTCTTCCAAATATACTGGGATTTCGTCGGTTTTGGAAACACTGATCGACCCATCATTTTCCGATCCCCAGTATTCCTATCCCCCTGGTATTCATCTCTCCGTCGATCGACTAAGGTGGCCATGAGCGGACGCGCCACCATACGGATTTTGTCGAAGCCATAGGGATCATGGGATTGGCAAGGCGCTTGACTCTCTCACGGGTCCCTGGTGCGTGCGCTGCCCCGCTGCTTGGCAGTGCTCGGCTAGAGCTCCCGTTGGTCAACCAGTAGACATTGCGACGAGCAAGTAGACTATGCTATTTGTCAGGTGGAGGGCGCGGGCTCGAGCAATTGCAAGACGAGTTATTCGAACCACTAGCCGTCGAAGACACGAGGAAGACGGCGACGGGGCAATGAGGCCGACGATCTCCCCGCTGCTTGCGATGGTCCTGCACCCGGCCTAGTTCGATAGAGGCGACGACATGGTGGGTTTGAGAGCGCATAGGACGGCATGCATCCGGCAAGAAGCCACACTCTTGCACTGGAGCAACCCATATCCGTCGTGAGATCAGCACGAGGATTGTGCGGCGTTGGGATGGATAAGGAATGATGGGTGGAGGAGTGTGCAGGGAGGCAGATGTGTGTGCCGCGTGCTAGAAGTGAGGTGGAGATGTGCAGCGGCATGCTAAAGAGGAGACAACAGTGGGGATCGAGCCAAGAGTGGTGGATGTGTTGATGGCGATGAATGGGCTGCTTTGTCGAACATGTATTCCAAGTTTCCAACCCCTTCTAAAATACCAACTTTTTCGATGGGATAGTAAAATACACCTATACGTTATTTCCGAGCTTATGAGCTTTACATGGCTCCCAGACGGAGCCTTAGACTTAAGAAAATTCTAAATGGATTAGGATTATCAAAACCACTACATTCGTCCCTCCACCACCCCCCACACACGCACTTGTTATGTAGAAAAGTTAGTGAATTCCATGAATTCGTCTTAACATTATATTAGGAGATGTGCTCGTGTGAATGTGAGCGCATGATGTGCATGTATTGTGTTGTGAGTGTAATAAAACTTTACTACCTTACAGTGATATGGTTAGAATTTGCGTGTTCTCAAACCAACGTTGATCTAACACGATTTGGCCCATGGGATCGCCCAAGTCGTTCATACGTTAATAGCAATTGTACTAGTATCTTATGTTAATTTTATCTGCACATGAAATGGCTGCTGTTTTTGTACTGGCCGATCAAGTGCTTGCCCGGCCAGTATATTATTGGTTCACACCCTGTGTTTGTACTTGCGATAATGTACTTTTCCTCCCATTTTATATGCGGAATTATTCTGTGGCAATACTCTAAGGTATCAACTTGCCCTCGCGGAATCTCGTGGACACAGAGCGCTGCAGGTTCTTTTACAAGTTTTAAAAAATAGCCTGGATCATAAAAGAAATCGGGTGTCATTGTCAGGGCAATGAGCAATGCGCCAGCTAGACCAGGATTTTTTTTTCTTTTATTGAGAATCGCTCGAATGGGACTCCAGAACGTGCGAATTGTGTGTACTACTGCTGTGCGTGAGAACAAGTCGTACGTGAGATCAAGGTGACATAACGAGTACGTAGCAAGGACAAATAATACACGGAAAAGACAGCGTGCAATACAATTGAAGCTGTTTAATGCAGTGAATTACTGGAAAATATTCTGTAATGAGGGACTACAATTAATAGCACGGAGCTGTTTAATGCAGTATATTTACTGGAAATATTTTGTAATAAGGCGTTTCTATAGGTTTTTGATTTCTCGTATAGCTGTATGTATAAATTACATAGTATTTATTGAGAATATATTCCATTTACTGCCTTGCATTAATAGTACGAAATAGGCAGAAGCAGGCTTCACCAGCAGTGCCATGGCTACAATAATCCAAGGTATATTTTAAGGACCCCCACTAACCCAACATATCCAGCCCTATATGCAAAGGCCAAAATATCAATGGCCAGTGTGATCTACCAACCGAGAAAGCTCCCTCACATCACGCATTTGAGTTTTTTACGTGTGTGTGTGTCTCTGTGTGTTCTCGTTTATTTGTTTTATCTTCCGCGTGCATGGACCACACATCTCGATCGCCTTTCCGCTGAATGGTAGAGACCGAACCCCTCCATGCATCCTAATCCTAGAGGCCAACGTCACATCTAACACTAACCCATATATTTGTCCTGATGTAGTATCATGCACATGGACATAGCTGGGGTCCCTCTCTCTCATATTCCAAGTGGCATCAGGTCTCTTCTGTGTGCCCTCCACTTCCAACATCAACAGGGTATGTGCGGTGATGAGAAAGATAATGTGCACTTCAACAAAAACTAGAAAACTAAAATTATGATGTGCCTCTGTTTCTCCGTCGGTATGTCTACATCGTGAAAAACTATCTTCTTTTTATGAGTTTGAACGTACACACATATATATCGAAATCCCTTGGAGAAACTATATGTGCTTCCTCTGGGCCGGATGGAAACATAAGTTGGACACGGGTTCTTACTTCTTATGTCTTTATCGGAAAATATATTTTTAGATTCATCATTGAATGAAGTTTCTCATATATATTTTTGTGGCGTATTATGTACGTTTCACCATGCCAGAATTATATTCCCGTCCGGAGGGACATCGTTTCTCCGCATAAACCGTGTATAATTGCTTGGTGGACATGGGTCAGGCTAAGAATATGGCCAATCATATGAAGCAACTGTAATATATATAATTAAACCAAATCAAAGAGAATGGGAGCTCACCGAGGGCTTTTGACGATGCACCTCACCCATGAATTTGGGTGCCCAAGAGAGGAGTGTGGAGGAGAACGCGGGGAAGGAGTCATAAACAATGATTGTTGCCGACCTCTGGTGGAAGAACATGGGCACGAACAGGCTCAGACATGCGGTGGGGCGGAGCTCAGACATCGAAGGGTGGGAAGGAACTCACTGCAGGGGGCGGCGGCGGAGTTGGGGTATCGAACAGCGGGGAGGACCTCGCAAAGGGGCGGCGCAACTCTCAGCTTGGGCAGAGATGCACAAACAGACAACAAGAGGGGCGGCCATCGGAGCTTTGGCTCAAGAACACCTTCCTCCATCATGATGACAGTAGATCGGTTGTCCTTGCACAACCATAGTTGGAGGAGGAGGGCGGGATCAATCTCCCGTAGCGTAGAGTGGTGGCGGCGCAAAGAGGAATCAGGGGAGATCGAGTGGAACATGGGCGTGTAGGATGCGAGGTAATATAGGGAAACAGTGATTGGGGTTCGCTAGTGATATGACGAGAATACCCCTCTACCGGGGAGGAAATCATGGGGTGCCGCCACAGGGTTGTCCCATGTGATCCAGGTCGTCCATAGCATGATCCGCAACCGAAAATCTCAAAGCTCTAAGAATCGCTCTTATTCATCACCTATTAAGAATTAGAGATATGAGGAGGCACTTCTCCTATCTTGAGTCGATCACCTTTTGTTGGTCTAAGGGTTTATCTTCCATTTTGACATCGACCAGCATCTTAGTGCCCCTACCATTATTTTGACAACAAAAAATAGCATGTATAGGTATTCCTAAAACTCAATGATTTGTGTAGGCTCATATTAATGGTAATGGTTGGTTAATTAATGCCCACATTTTGCCACGATTATCTATAATGGCAAAAAATGTGTGGCTAACAAAATGATCATTGCCAGCGTGGCAAAAGTTGACAAGAATAAGCCTATAGGCAAGGTGGACCATATTACTAACATGTATATTATCATATTATGGCAAGCCGTGGTGGTGTGGAAATGCACCAAATATATATTAATTAAAAACTATATCATGGGGAAGAGCATGTAGGAGATATGCTCTAGAGGCAGTAATAACAGTTATTTTGTATCTCCAAGTTTGTAATGAATGTTTATGATCCATGCTATAACTGCAATGATTCTCGAGTCTACAATATCCACGAGGCTCGGAGGGAACTCATATGCACGTGTGGTATAATAAACGGTAAAATATATTCCTAGTCTTGCCTCTAAGACTAGCTCAAGTATTGCATGATGATCCTGTTTTCCTGATCATGGGCATGACTATGCCGGCAATTTTGAGGGCACAATGTTGGTAGAACGCTTGTGTTGAATCAACCCGGATTGATGTTATGCTATGAGATACCTTCGTCACAAGTTTATGGTTAATATCATTGAGATAGTTAAAGTTTGCATAATTCCTTAGACCATGAGAGTATCAAGTTCCTTCGTGCTTGCTTCGTGAACTTTGGGGTTTGTTAAACGTCATCCGTAACTGGGTGGCTATTACGGCAGCTTTCGGGTTCACGGAAAAGTATAGGAAGTAACAAGATAGCTCAAGATTGGGATTTGCTCCTCCGACGATGGAGAGATATACTCGGGCCCTCTCGGTGTAACGGTATCCATCATCGTCTGGCCAGACACATTGTGATTTGATCACTGGGATGCCGGAACACGGAAACGAGAAAAGAGAACAAAACCGGTAACGAGGTAACTTGCATGCTGGACAAATTGTTGATCCACAGGAATGCAATAAATCTCACCTTGGGTGTTTGTGACATATCGCGAAGCAAAAGGAATAGCTCACTGCAACTGGAGGTTCACTCGAATATTTATTCGTGTGGGTATAGGAGTCAATATGGGTGTCCACGGCTCCGATGTTGATCATTGATCGGAAGGGGTTCCGGGTCATGTCTATACTTCACCGAACCTATAGGGTCACACGCTTAAGGGTCATCTATCTGCTGAATACTAGACAGGGAGTATGAGATAAAATCACCGAAAAAGTTTCGGACACCGGAAAGGTTTCGGACAGCGGAATCGTACCGCAGAGAGAGGTCATCGGATAAGTTTCGATGGTACCAAAAAGTTGTTTCGGGATATACCATTAAGTCAGATTGGTTTCGGCAAATGCCTGATAATTCTTGGAGGGTGACAGAATTATTCTGGAAGCTTTTTGGAATTTTCTGAGATAAAAACCGGAAATGTTCCGGAGCTGCCGGAGCCACTTCAGATGCGTTTCGCAGATGAAAATCACTAAAACCGAATTGTTTCGGAACGCGTTGAAAATTATTTTAGTGGGTACTGGAAATGTTCTAAGCCCACATAAATATTTTCAGTTCGAACGGGCGCTGAAAAATGTCGTCGTGAATAGTGAAAGTGCTTTTTGGGATTATTTTGGAGAGCCACCTTTTTGACTTGGTCAAAGTTCTAGAAGGAAGTGGCTTACAAGGGAAGGAACCCCATTTGGGGGGGGGGGCTAGGGGTGGCCGGCCATGGGTGGTGGAGCTCCACATGGCATCCCATTTTGTCCTTAACACCCTCATGTGTGACCTAATGCATGGGGTTTTTTGGTAATTTGTGGAGGCACACTACCCCTTGGTTTTCCTATAAATAGAGGAGGTGAGGGCTGCCATCTCTTCATCCCTTGCTCTCATACACATGCCATGCATTATCTGGCTTCTTCTCTCCCTCCCACGAAAAGAGTTTCGTAGAGCCGTAAGGCTGTCTGGGTTCCGGCAGGAACTAGTTCTGGACGGCGAAGCCCTGCCGGATAGCTGACACCGTATGTGTGCAACCCCGTAGAGAGATTGTAGTTTTGATCTTTTGCCCGAGGGGCTGTTCGAGTGTCCTCCCGAAGGGCTGTCCGAGTCTCCGTCCGAGTTTCGAGGGTCCTCCCGAAGGGCTGTCCGCGACATTGTCCGGGGGACTGTCCGACCGCCTCCCGAAGGGCTGTCCGGAGAGGGAGTACATCCTCGCGGTTGGGAGGTTGTAAATCCTAGCTGCGGGGATCTGCACCGACGATCTACACCGACTCTTCTTCCGCTGCGCTTCGAGTCGGTACGGATCAGATCAAACCTTGTATGCAGTCTCCATAGTGGTCCTGGGCGTGCTCGCTATACCGAAAATTTTCGTTTTCTGTCGCGTTCCCTTACAGTGGCATCAAGAGTCGTGCTATGCGTAGATGCAGGTTACGATCTAGAATACATGGAGATGTATGGGTATTGCATAATATAATTTTGGAGTAGATGAGATCTATTGCTGAAAATTATTTATGCGGGTGACAGATGAAATCTGTTACCCGACGTTCTTGTTGCTTCCCTAGAATTTGCGTTTGCTCAATCTCGAGACAGCATGGTGGAATTTGACAAAGTTCTGGCAATCCGTGATCCTGATTGATCATGGAAGTGCTATCAGTTCTTTGGGTTCTGCCATAGTCAAAAGAAAGATGAAATTCGCAGATGAAAGGGCATTGCAGATATGATCTGCACGGGGGTCATGCGTATGACGAAGTTTAGTATGGGGCTCGAGATTTAATTATCTCGTGTTTCATACACCCCGAGATGTTAATCTAGCAACTTGAATAATCATACTTGATGATAAAACGTTGGTAGCTGCGTTTTAAGTCAAAACCTTAGAAGCCACGTAAAATAAAATTTTGCATAAACCGATTAGAGGCGTCTAACTTGGTTTTGCAGGATGTGCATGTGATGTGGTATAGCAATGCTCATATTCAATTTGATTATGTATGAGATGACTATATGATGTAACTAACATGACCTGCGTGTCATGATTCTGCATGATGGCTGGAGCCATATGATTGCACTTTAATGGCCTGCGTGTCAACCTTAAGTAATGCACTTATTTTATTAGCTATAGAGATAGCAATATTATCTGGTGCATCGACAAGGTGGTGGCAATCTTCGCGAAGGTGAACACCGACGCAAATGCCGAAGACGAAGAATTGAAAGACTTCTCCGTCAGAAAGGGCTATACCATATCATGCTAATTATGAATTGCCTCAGATGTTTATCCCCTATGATGCACCCTTCTTGATTGCGCGGTAGTCGCTTTTATTAGGGTGATCTCTCACTTAAAGATATCAAGTAGATAGTGTTCTCCCAAGTGTAGCACCGTCACGACACCTGTCTTTTCGGGGTGCGCCGTGTCACACGGGTACGAACGATTAGAGAAGTGTGAGGCGGGTGAGTTGAGACCTCGCAGCGAGATCACTTGGTTGTCTTGACGTTCAGGCATGACCGTCATGAGCTCGAAACACACGCATCGAAAGATGAACAAGAGTCACATAGTGATGTGATTGGCAAGTTGGCCTACCGGTTAAGATTTTCGTCATCAGTGGTGTTACACCAATGGCGAACAATCAAGACACGGATCTTGAATCACTCGTAATCAATTTTGAGAGATATTGATTTGAGTGGGAGTGCATTTTAGAATAAAATGTTTATTCACTAGTGCAAATTTCATTATAAACAAAGTCTAAGTGAAACTTGTGTTTTCGTTGTAGATCAAATGGCTCACAACACCGCGTTCAACTTAGGCCCGATGTTAGAGAAAGAGAAGTTAGCTACGACTGGAAACAACTATGCGGACTGGGTCCGTAACCTGAGGATTGTCCTCAGGAGCGCTAAGAAATTGTACGTGCTTGAAACTGCTCTTCCAGCTAAACCGGCGGCAGATGCACCGGTAGATGAACAAAATGTCTGGGCCACTAAGGATGATGATCACAACTTAGTGCAGTGCCTCATGCTAGCTTGCATGAGTCCAGGGCTTCAAAAACGTTTTGAATTCCATAAAGCCCGTGATATGATCCGGGAATTGGATGCTCTATACAAGGAAACCGCAAAGTCTGAACGATATGATATCATGAAGGCTTTGATGGATTGCAAGATGGCTGAGGGTAGTTCAGTTGGCGAACACGTGGTCAAAATGATTGGCTATTCTGAAAGGCTTAAAGCCCTAGAATTTCCACTTCCACCTGGCCATATGATGGACATGTTGCTTTCTTCACTCCCCCTGTCTTACAACGGTTTTGTCATGAACTACAACATGACAGGGATGGAGAAGACGCCGGAAGAGGTGCTCGCCATGCTGAAAACTACAGAAGGAGGACTGCGGAAAAATCGCAAGCAAGTGTTGCTTGTGAATAAAATCGCCAGTTTCAAAAAGAAGAAAGGCAAGCCAAAGAAGGGCAAGGGCACCGGTAAGACCGGCTCCCAAAGCAACTCTAAGGGCGGAGCCAAGAATGAAACTGAGTGCTTCTACTGCAAGGGAACAGGACACTGGAAGAGAAACTGCAAGAAGTATCTGGAAGATAAGAAGACCGGGAAAACCGGAAAAGGTATAATTGTTATACAAGTTAATGTCATTGACGTTTTGCTTGCTAGCGAAAACTCTAAGTCTTGGGTATTTGATACCGGATCGGTTGCTCACATTTGCAACTCGATACAGGGACTTCAGAAGGTGCGCAAGCTAGCAAAGAATGAAGTCGTGATGCGCGTCGGGAACGGCGCTGGGATCGCCGCTCAAGCCATCGGCATTATGCCTCTACGTCTCCCTTCAGGATTTATCTTAGAACTAAGTAACTGTTATTTTGTTCCACTGTTGTGTAGAAACATTATCTCCGGATCATGTTTGGTACACGATGGGTATTCGTACAAGTCTGAGAACAATGGTTGTTCACTTTATTGTAAGGATATGTTTTATGGATTTGCACCCATTGTTGGGGGACTTTTCATACTAAATCCTGAATGTGGAAATGATGTCTTTAACGTGAATGCTAAACACCTTAAGAAGGCTGATACCACCACCACTTTCATGTAGCACTGTCGCCTTGGCCACATCGGTAAGAAACGCATGCAAAGACTCCATAAAGATGGAGTTTTACCGTCCCTTGATTTTGAATCATTTGACACATGTGAAGCTTGCCTGACGGGGAAAATGACCAAGACGCCGTTCACGGGTCATCCTGAACGGGCAGGTGAATTATTGGAAATAATACATAGTGATGTATGTGGTCCAATGAACACAGGCGCACGGGGTGGATATTTTTACTTCGTGACTTTTACTGATGATTTGAGTAGGTATGGCTATATCTACTTAATGAAGCATAAATCGGAAACCTTTGAAAAGTTCAAAGAATTTCAGAATGAGGTAGAAAATCATCGTAACAAAAAGATTAAGTTTCTGCGGTCTGATCGCGGAGGCGAATATCTTAGTCATGAGTTTGGCCAACATCTGAGTGATCGTGGAATCGTTTCATAGCTTACGCCTCCCGGAACTCCACAGAGAAATGGAGTATCGGAACGACGTAACCGAACCTTGTTGGACATGGTAAGGTCAATGATGTCTCTTACAAATCTTCCAATATCTTTTTGGGGTCACGCACTACTTACTGCTGCTCACACACTAAACAAAGCACCGTCTAAATCTGTTGAGATGACGCCACATGAGATGTGGCACGGGAAGAAACCCGACTTGTCGTTTTTCAAAATTTGGGGTTGTGAAGCTTATGTAAAGCGTTTACAGCCAAGCAAACTTGATCCCAGATCAGACAAATGTTACTTTGTAGGTTATCCCAAGGAGACAGTTGGGTATTCTTTCTACCACGCCTCCGAGAACAAAGTGTTTGTTGCAAAACATGGAGTCTTTCTTGAGAAAGAGTTTCTCACTAAAGAAGTGAGTGGGAGGACAGTACAACTTAATGAGATTAGTGAATCTTCGGCAACCATTGATATGGCTAAGGAACCGGAAGAAATTCCGCTAATTATCCCTACAACCGAGCCGGAAGTTGTCGCATGTGATGCGGAGACTTCAGACAATGTTGTAACTGAACCGCGCAGATCAGGTAGGGCTATCCAGCCACCTGAGTGGTTTCATAACGAAATCTTCATTCTTGAAGACGATGAACCTGCGCACTACAAGGAAGCGATGGCGGGGCCCAGCTCAAAAGAATGGCACAAAGCCATGAGATCCGAAATGGAATCCATGTACGAAAACCAAGTTTGGAACTTGGAAGAACTTCCAGAAGGCGTAAAGCCCATTGGTTGTAAATGGATTTTCAAAAGAAAGACGGACGCGGATGGTAACATTACTATCCACAAAGCTAGACTTGTCGCGAAAGGGTTCACACAAGTTCCAGGAGTGGACTACGACGAGACTTTCTCGCCAGTAGCTATGCTTAGGTCTGTTCGGATATTGTTAGCAATTGTTGCTTATTTCGACTATGAAATATGGCAGATGGATGTCAAAACGGCTTTCCTAAATGGAAACCTCAAAGAGGATGTATACATGATACAGCCAGAAGGTTTTGTCATTCATGAGGATGCTGGAAAGGTATGCAAACTTCAGAAAGCCATTTATGGTCTGAAGCAAGCATCAAGGAGCTGGAACATTCGTTTTGATGAAGTGGTCAAAGAGTTTGGCTTCATTAGGAATGACGAAGAATCTTGTGTTTACAAGAAGTTTAGTGGGAGCGCAAAAGCATTTCTAATCTTGTATGTGGATGACATATTGTTGATTGGAAATGACGTGAATTTTCTTAGCGAAATAAAAGACTCATTGAAGAAAAAAATTTCAATGAAAGACTTAGGCGAAGCGGCATATGTATTAGGCATCAGAATCTATAGAGATAGATCAAAACGCCTGATAGCGCTTAGGCAAAGCACGTACATTGACAAGGTGTTGAAAAGGTTCAACATGGAGAACTCCAAGAAAGGCCTACTCCCCATGTCACCTGGCACAGTGCTTTGCAAGAATCAGAGTCCTCGGACTCTGGATGAGCAAGTACAAATGAATGATGTTCCATATGCCTCGGCAGTTGGTTCTATTATGTATGCCATGCTATGTACAAGACCAGATGTTTCCTATGCGCTAAGTGTTAGCAGCCGGTACCAAAGTGATCCAGGGTTGGAACACTGGGCCGCAGTCAAGGGTATTCTTAAGTACCTCAGAAGGACCAAGGATTTACTCCTTGTGTACGGAGGTGATGAAGAGCTCATTGTAAGTGGTTACACTGATGCAGGCTTCATGACTGACCCAGATGACTTCAAATCTCAATCAGGCTACGTTTTCATATTGAACGGCGGCGCAGTTGATTGGAAAAGTTCCAAACAAAAGACTGTGGCGGATTCTACGACGGAGGCGGAATATGTTGCTGCTTCAGAAGCCTCCAAGGAGGCGGTATGGATCAAGAAATTTCTTGAAGACCTTGGTGTGGTTCCTAGTGCCCAGGACCCGGTGGAGATCTATTGTGATAATAGTGGCGCCGTGGCTCAGGCAAGGGAGCCAAGTTCGCACCATAAGACAAGACATATTCAACGCAAATATAAACTCATTCGACATCATGTCGAAGAGGGTTTAGTGAAAGTACGCAAAGTTCACACGGATCTGAACCTGTCAGACCCGATGACAAAGCCTCTACCACGAGCAAAACATGAGCAGCACCGGATATCCATTGGTGTTAGGGAAGCCATGTAACTGGATTATGACTCTAGTGCAAGTGGGAGTCTGTAGGAGATATGCCCTAGAGGCAGTAATAACAGTTATTTTGTATCTCCAAGTTTGTAATGAATGTTTATGATCCATGCTATAACTGCAATGATTCTCGAGTCTACAATATCCACGAGGCTCGGAGGGAACTCATATGCACGTGTGGTATAATAAACGGTAAAATATATTCCTAGTCTTGCCTCTAAGACTAGCTCAAGTATTGCATGATGATCCTGTTTTCCTGATCATGGGCATGACTATGCCGGCAATTTTGAGGGCACAATGTTGGTAGAACGCTTGTGTTGAATCAACCCGGATTGATGTTATGCTATGAGATACCTTCGTCACAAGTTTATGGTTAATATCATTGAGATAGTTAATGTTTGCATAATTCCTTAGACCATGAGAGTATCAAGTTCCTTCGTGCTTGCTTCGTGAACTTTGGGGTTTGTTAAACGTCATCCGTAACTGGGTGGCTATTACAGCAGCTTTCGGGTTCACGGAAAAGTATAGGAAGTAACAAGATAGCTCAAGATTGGGATTTGCTCCTCCGACGATGGAGAGATATACTCGGGCCCTCTCGGTGTAACGGTATCCATCATCGTCTGGCCAGACACATTGTGATTTGATCACTGGGATGCCGGAACACGGAAACGAGAAAAGAGAACAAAACCGGTAACGAGGTAACTTGCATGCTGGACAAATTGTTGATCCACAGGAATGCAATAAATCTCACCTCGGGTGTTTGTGACATATCGCGAAGCAAAAGGAATAGCTCACTGCAACTGGAGGTTCACTCGAATATTTATTCGTGTGGGTATAGGGGTCAATATGGGTGTCCACGGCTCCGATGTTGATCATTGATCGGAAGGGGTTCCGGGTCATGTCTATACTTCACCGAACCTATAGGGTCACACGCTTAAGGGTCATCTATCTGCTGAATACTATACAGGGGGTATGAGAGAAAATCACCGAAAAAGTTTCGGACACCGGAAAGGTTCCGGACAACAGAATCGTACCGCAGAGAGAGGTCATTGGATAAGTTTCGATGGTACCGAAAAGTTGTTTCAGGATATACCATTAAGTCAGATTGGTTTCGGCAAATGCCTGATAATTCTTGGAGGGTGACAGAATTATTCTGGAAGCTTTTTGGAATTTTCTGAGATAAAAACCGGAAATGTTCCGGAGCTGCCGGAGCCACTTCAGATGCGTTTCGCAGATGAAAATCACTAAAACCGGAATTGTTTTGGAACGCGTTGAAAATTATTTTAGTGGGTACTGGAAATGTTCTAAGCCCACATAAATATTTTCAGTTCGAATGGACGTTGAAAAATGTCGTCGTGAATAGTGAAAGTGCTTTTTGGGATTATTTTGGAGAGCCACCTTTTTGACTTGGTCAAAGTTCTAGAAGGAAGTGGCTTACAAGGGAAGGAACCCCATTTGGGGGGCCCCCTAGGGGTGGCCGGCCATGGGTGGTGGAGCTCCACATGGCATCCCATTTTGTCCTTAACACCCTCATGTGTGACCTAATGCATGGGGTTTTTTGGTAATTTGTGGAGGCACACTACCCCTTGGTTTTCCTATAAATAGAGGAGGTGAGGGCTGCCATCTCTTCATCCCTTGCTCTCATACACATGCCATGCATTATCTGGCTTCTTCTCTCCCTCCCACGAAAAGAGTTTCGTAGAGCCGTAAGGCTGTCTGGGTTCCGGCAGGAACTAGTTCTGGACGGCGAAGCCCTGCCGGATAGCTGACACCGTATGTGTGCAACCCCGTAGAGAGATTGTAGTTTCGATCTTTTGCCCGAGGGGCTGTTCGAGTGTCCTCCCGAAGGGCTGTCCGAGTCTCCGTCCGAGTTTCGAGGGTCCTCCCGAAGGGCTGTCCGCGACATTGTCCGGGGGACTGTCCGACCGCCTCCCGAAGGGCTGTCCGGAGAGGGAGTACATCCTCGCGGTTGGGAGGTTGTAAATCCTAGCTGCGGGGATCTGCACCGACGATCTACACCGACTCTTCTTCCGCTGCGCTTCGAGTCGGTACGGATCAGATCAAACCTTGTATGCAGTCTCCATAGTGGTCCTGGGCGTGCTCGCTATACCGAAAATTTTCGTTTTCTGTCGCGTTCCCTTACAGTGGCATCAAGAGCCGTGCTATGCGTAGATGCAGGTTACGATCTAGAATACATGGAAATGTATGGGTATTGCATAATATAATTTTGGAGTAGATGAGATCTATTGCTGAAAATTATTTATGCGGGTGACAGATGAAATCTGTTACCCGACGTTCTTGTTGCTTCCCTAGAATTTGCGTTTGCTCAATCTCGAGACAACATGGTGGAATTTGACAAAGTTCTGGCAATCCGTGATCCTGATTGATCATGGAAGTGCTATCAGTTCTTTGGGTTCTGCCATAGTCAAAAGAAAGATGAAATTCGCAGATGAAAGGGCATTGCAGATATGATCTGCACGGGGGTCATGCGTATGACGAAGTTTAGTATGGGGCTCGAGATTTAATTATCTCGTGTTTCATACACCCCGAGATGTTAATCTAGCAACTTGAATAATCATACTTGATGATAAAACGTTGGTAGCTGCGCTTCGAGTCCTAGCCGCGGGGATCTGGACCGACGATCTACACCGACTCTTCTTCCGCTGCGCTTCGAGTCGGTACGGATCAGATCAAACCTTGTATGCAGTCTCCATAGTGGTCCTGGGCGTGCTCGCTATACCGAAAATTTTCGTTTTCTGTCGCGTTCCCTTACAGAGCAACTATAGAAGAGTCATCGACTGCATAATAAGTGCCATATGGACCATAGACTACAAAAAAAACTCTAGAAGAGTCGCCATCCATCCCTCGGTCGCCATATTTTTTAGAAATACCTCCATATCTGGCCTCTCAACCTCCATGTTTGGAGCACAAAAGGCATACTTTGGAATGCACGCCATAATTTCCAGGGTGTGGCTGGAGGGAAATTTCCTCAACCACCTCACTCAGAATCGAGCATCGCCGCCATAAATGAAATTATCGTTGTAAGAATAAAGTCAACGCCATTGGAATCAAGTCTTTGTCACCGGAATTGCGTCATCGCTCATGTCGCTTCCCACCCTCGCAAAGATTCATGCACATCCGTGATGGAGGCCTTAGAGGCGGATCTTGACAACATGCTCATGAGTGACACCAAGTTCATCAAGATAGTCACTTAGACATGTGTTCTTGAACTCGGTGCCATTGCCGCTTCTGGTGTGCTTGATTTTGACGCCATAATTTGTCATGGCCCGTTTTGAGAATTGTCTGAAGACATCCTACACTTCAGTTTTGTACATGATGATATGCGCCCAGGTGTAACGAGAGAAGCCGTCAACTACGACGAAACCATATAGTGATGTTGCATTGGTTAGTGTGGCATAATGAGTAGGACCAAACAGATCCATATGAAGCAATTCAAAGGGACGAGTAGTGGTCATAATTGTATTCGAGGGGTGCTTTGATCTCGTCATCTTCCTAGTCTCATAAGTACCATAAAGATGATCCTTAATGAATTTAACATGATGTGATTTTTGTTCACATGAATGCTCAAAATCCTCATGCCAGCATGTCCAAGTCGTCGATGCCATAGCCAGCATTCTGAAGCTTTTGCCAATAGACATGTGGCAGGTTGTGGACATGCAGAGAAATCTACAATATACAAGTCACCTCTTCGAAATCCTTCGAAGACTTTGGATTTGTCAGAGTCCAATAGCACAATGCATCAAAATTTGCCAAAGATGACAATCATATCAAGATCACAAAACATTGAGACAGACATGAGGTTGTATCCAAGGGATTAAACAAACATCACTTTATCCATGTGTCGATCCTTTGAGATAGCAACCTTACCTAGACCCAATACCTTGCTTTTCCCTTTGTCAGTGTATGTGATATATGCTTCAGATGTGACGGAGTAAGGGAGCACCAGTGAGTAAATTCCTATCACCGGTCTATGATCTGTGCAGCCACTGTTCATTATCCATTCAGTGGCTTTGGGTGAGTTTTCCTGCAGAAGCATTAGTCCAACTTATGAACTCATATACTTCAAAGTGAAGAATATGACAATCAAATTCGTGAGAGAGAATTTCATCAAGTGATAGTAAGTTTAGCAGCATATAGGACGTGAGAAATGAACAATTCATTTCATCATGATTATTTTGCGTCCCATTAAGCATTTCTCACGTCTCCAGCAATGTCATCACATGTTGAATTTCGTCTGGAGACCTGACCCTGCAGATGAAATTAGTTCTTTTTCTTAACCACCTATATTTGTAGGGGTGGCTGAGAAGCAATGTATCGAAGTGCGCCAATTGAAAATTTAGGCATTGAAGAATATGCATTCTCTTCAGGGGGGGGGTAGAGTACTCAAATGAATATGCCAAAAAAATATTCGAAGATTTCAGAACATAGTGATTCGAAGTATAATGCACATATTCATCGGACTGATGATCATCTCCCTGCGAAACTGAAGCATTAGCACAACCATTAGTAGGCATGCGACTATTTGACGACTATGGTCCATGTGAAGAATTTTCACAAGGGTTTTTCTTCTTCATCGGTGGTGTCATGATGACATTCACCTGAAGATTTTCCAGAAGGCTTTTGGGCACCCAGATTTTCTTCACAAGGGGACCATTCCTGCAATTAGTACTAACAAAACCTGGCAATACTTCACCGTTCTAATTTTTGAACAGTTTATAGTTAGAGTCAAATGAATCATGAGAGGAGTATGAAGTATCACAGTTGTAGCAAAATAAAGTGGATGGATCTACAAGAGGTCCTTCTGTAGCAACCCAGGTGGTTTTGGGTATTGCTCAGGTTTCCAGTAAGACCCGTTGGCATAGAGATTCCTTTGCAATACCCTCTTTCCTAGGGTTTATGTTCAGGATCTGCTTCTTGAGCACATCATAAAGGGTTTGGTGCCCTTTGAGGCTTTTGTACATGCCTGCAACATACAATTCATTCAACCCTACATTTTTGTTAGTAACACTTGTGTTTTCCTCATATGACGTGACTCAGACCATAGAAACAGTTGAAGATATTGCATTTCAGAAGCATTTGAACATTCACCGGAAGAATTTGCATTATCACGTTCAAGGCATTTCAAGCAAGGAGGAACAAATTCTTCCTGAGCGGTATTGATCTAATGAGCAAGTAATGAATCGTTTTCCTTTTGAAGATCATCATGAGAGGTTCTCAGTTTTTCAAGATCTTGCTTCCTTTGAAGAAATTCATAGGAAAGCTTCTCATGATCGTCTGAGAGGGCCACATGTCGACTTTGAAGTTCGTCATACTTTGATTAAAGACTTTTGAGATCTCTAGTCAAAGCTTGATTGTGATCCATTTCATTGTTCAACAGGTCATCACTTTTTTCTAACAACTTTTGAATACTTTCCATAGCAGTTTGTTGCTTAGTAGCAATGTTGCCAAGTTTGGAATAACTAGGTGTCAAATTTTCATCAGATTCACCTTCACTAGAGGAAGATGAGGGACGTTGGAGTACCTTAGCACCTCTTGCCATGAGGCAGAGTACGGAAGAATTTGTAGCAGGGCTAGCCTCCTCAGAGTTGAGGGAATTCCTGAAATCATCAAGCCAAGGATCTTGACGAGTGAAGGCTCCCCTCAACGATGTCAGAATCCTGTCCCAAATAAGTTTTGCCGAGCTCAAGCTGTATACACGACTGAACTAATATTTGGACAGATGAGCACATATGATGTATTTCGCCTAAGCATCCAGTTGAATGAATCTGGGAATGTCATCAACACTAGCATTTTTACAGAGCTCTGAGATGCCATGTCCAGCAATAGTCCATGGATCATAATTCGTCACTTGGAGATGTTTGCGCAACATAATCTTCCAGTAGGGGTAGTCCGTGCCTTAGAAGATTAGGCACATAGCGGAGACCTTGATCATACCCGCGATCGACATAACTAAAACTCCAGGTGCTTAAACCAAAATCATATAGAACAAGGGAGTGCCTTGCTCTATACCAATTGAAAGTGTAGGTTATCTCCTAGGGGGTGAATGGGATATTTCTAGAACTTCATCAAATTTTGATGAATTTGACGAAGAATAAATTGAAGAAATAGAAACAGAGGCGAGACTAAATCATCACACAGAAGTAAAACATGTATACCTGATAGATGTGAATGAAGAACATGTAGTTATATATACATTCAAGCATAAATACGATGAATTGAAGAAATGAAAGGCATCAAGATGAAAGCCTTCAGTTCAAAATCTTCAGTATGCAGAACACAAATTCTTCAATAGAGGAAGTACTGAAAGTAAAGGGATGAAAAATTTGAAACCATGTTGGATTGATGATGACACAACGATTTGGTAGACCGTTCCAGTTGCTGTATCAATTGTACGTCTGGTTGGAGCGGCTTGAGATTCAACCCAGAAGACACTTAGTCTTCATCGTATTCTCTTTGAGCTAAGGTCATTGTAGACCTCACCCAATCATTCGTCGTAAGTCTTCAAGGTCGACTTACAAAATCTTCACGGACTTCTTCACTGGCAATCCACAATGACTCTTGGATGCTCAGAAGTTGACGCCTAACCATCTAGAAGAATGACAGTCTTCAAAGGTAACAAGCGTGGGATCACACAGATCAATCTCTTCAGCGATGCTCAATCACTTTGGCTCTTGTTGTGTTTTCACAAAATCGTCGGAGGACGGGTTGCTCTCAAATGACAAGCGTCAATCTCTCTCTTGGAGCAGCCAACCAACAAATGGTTGTGTGTGGGGTGGGGGCTATTTAGAGCTAGGGCAACCCGACATGAATTGTCATAAATGCCCCTATGAACATGACCGTTGTCAGGATAAGTATCCACTCGACAGCTAGCGCTAGCACAACAACTGTCAAAAATTTGGACTGCCATATTTGTCGGGGCACTCAATTTCTTCACGATAGGCAAGTCGCACTGGCGAAATCCTAACTCCACGGCCAGACAAATTTCGTCAACGACCAGAATAACTTCGTCTCTGTCGCTAATGAACTCAATTGCACTGTAAGATATATCCAAAGTCTTCAAGTCCAAAGTCTTCAACTTGAAGAAATAGATAGTATTAGGTTTTGAGCATCACTTTGGAAATATGCCTATGTATCACCTAGACCCCTTTAATAGTACATTTTTTCCTATGAATCAAAATAAGAAGAAAGAAACTATGAAAAATAAGTCTTCAAGCTTCAAATTCTTCACATTAATTTCTTCAAAGGATGCACTAAATTCTTCACTTGAAGAAATACATTTTTAGGGGTCATTTTTCGTCGGTTAAACCAAATCTTCAGGGACTATAACTCCTGTGTACACTCACAAAAACATTAGTCCCTTAACCCATTTGTCTTCAATACTCCAAAATCACTAAGAGGCACTAGATGCACTTACAAGGTCACCACTGGTGAGAAGTGATGGTCACATTTTATGTTGTTTGTCTAACAACAGCGACGCGGGCAACAAAACATCATGGTAGAAATTTCTTCCCTGGTGCACGGAGCCTAATGCAGGCAATCAAACTACATGCAGATATTGTTTTTTAGCCTACATTAGCTCAAACAAGCCCAACTCGAGCAAGTATGGTAAATGCCCTAAAACAGAGATGTCAACCAAACGCACCCTTTGCGGACCCAGGCTGTAGATGCTCTAAAGAAAGTATGGCCTTATTCATGTCATCTTAGTAACAACTCTGGTTATAACTTATAAGGGCCTCTTCAACGAGACCCGCAAAATTCCCGCATGTGGTGTCCAGACAATTTTTTTTACAATTTAATGGAGATCTGTATCGGTCCGTGAAACTGTTTGGACGTCCAAATTCCGGTATTATGGAGACAAACATGAGAGAGTTTTGCCGGAGTTCGGACATGCACTTGGCCAATCACATGCATGTCCCTCTCTTCTCTCTCTCCTCCCAACCGCACATGCATAGTCTCCCTCTTCTAACTCTCATTCCGACCGGATACTTTGTAATTACCGTTGCATGGCTCCCTCCCGTATCATGTCCGCGGACTACATCCGGACATAAAACAGACATATATCGGAGGAATTTGCGGGTAGGCATTGGAGATGCCCTAAGGGCAACTCCAACGCGCGACCCCAAATCGTCCGGGTCTGTCCGTTTGGGCACACAAACAGATGACCCGGCCAAACGTGCGCCCCCATCTGCCAAAACTGTCTGTTTCTGGTCTAGCTCGCCCCATCATGGGTGCAAACTTGGTTTGGCTATGTGGTCAAATGGACAGAGAACGGATGGGCACACAGCCTCGCGGTGTCCGCCTCGGGCCCGCGTGTCGGTCGTCCAACTACCTCCTACGCACCCCAGTCAATGCACACGGATGGGAGGGCCTGCATGTCAGCCAGCCATACGGCCCCGACCACGTCCTTTTTTATGGCGAAGTTGTGGACTTGCACTTCCACTTCCCCACCATCTTCATTGCTCCCTGCGCCGCAGACACCAAAACCTAGCCTAGCGCTGCCGCCCACCTCGCTCCCCGCTGGCCATGGGTTCTGGAAGTGGAACCCCGGCAAGAAGACCAAGCACGACCTTGACGCGGGGCCGTCGTCCGCCTCGTCTGGAAGCACGACAGCCACTCCACCTCCCCGACATCTTTCTCCATCTCCCCTCCGGGGTCACGCCACGCATGAGGCTGTACGTCAAGGTCATTGTCTACCACCGGCACTGGGAGACCGGCACCCCACTACCCTGGTTAGATGCCCACCTCCCCAATGGGTGGCATATGATCCCGGATCGTGTGCCCATTCCCCCGTCCCGACGAGCGGTCGTTCTCGCCTGGAAGAGATCGCCTGTCATCGCGCCCGGGTTTTGCGCCAGCACCTCGCTGACCGCAGGTACGATGTCGACTCTCCCCTCTGGGACACTGATACGTCTCCAACGTATCTATAACTTTTTATTGTTCCATGCTATTATATTATCAATATTGGATGTTTTATATGCATTATTATGCTATTTTATATCATTTTTTGGGGCTAACCTATTAACCTAGTGCAAAGTGCCAGTTGTTATTTTTACCCTTGTTTTTGCCTTTTCATAAAATCAATACCAAACGGAGTCCAAGTGGAACGAAACTTTTTGACAATTTTTCTTGGACCACAAGACACCCTAGAAGCTTTGGGAGGAGGCCACAGGAGCCACAAGCTCGTAGGGCGCGCCCCCAAGCTTGTGGGCCCCTCGCAACCCCTCTAACCCTAATTATTCTTCTATAAATATTCCCCATAGACAAGGGGCACACCAAAAATACTTTTCCGTCGCCGCAAGTTTCTGTTCTCGCGAGATCCCATTTGGAGGCCCTTTTTGGTACTCTGCCGGAGGGGGATTCGACCATGGAGGGCTTCTACATAAACCTTGTTGCCCTTTCGACGATGTGTGAGTATTTTACCACAGACCTATGGGTCCATAGCTAGTAGCTAGATGGCTTCTTCTCTCTCTTTGATCTTCAATACAATGTTCCCCTCGATGTTCTGGGGGATCTATCCGATGTAATCTTCTTTTGCAGTGCGTTTGTTGAGATTGGATTGATTGTGCATTTATGATAAGATTATCTATGAATATTATTAGAGTCTTCTCTGAACTCTTTTACGCATGATAAGATATCTTTGTATTTCTCTCTGATCTATTGATTTGGTTTGGCCAACTAGATTGATTTTTCTTGCAATGGGAGAGGTGCTTTGTAATGGGTTCAATCTTGCGGTGCTTATTCCCAGTGACAGAAGGGGACATGATGAAGGAAATATGCCCTAGAGGCAATAATAAAGTTGTTATTTTATGTTTCCTTATTCATGATAAATGTTTATTATTCATGCTAGATTTGTATTGATCGGAAACCTAAATACATGTGTGAATACATAGACAAACATGGTGTCCCTAGTGAACCTCTACTTGACTAGGTTGTTGATCAAAGATGGTTAAGGTTTCCTAACCATAGACATGGGTTGTCATTTGATAACGGGATCACATCATTAGGAGAATGATGTGATGGACAAGACCCATTCGTTAGCTGAGCATAATCACTACAAAAAAAGACACTTCCATGATGATACATGTTTGTCACAGTAGGTCACGTTTTCTGCCATGCATGTACATCCATGACGATTTTATGACAGAATCAAGATAGTCATACCTATGCTGTCGTAGAAGTGTTCCATGACATTACCAAAATTATCATCACGGAAGTGTCCACTTCCATGACGATAAATCGCGCGTCATAGAAGTGCTTTCGTCAAGGGTAACCGACACGTGGCATCCACCGTAACGGGTCGCTGTTAAGCTATCAGTCCAGTTTTGGATCCGATAACCTACCAATGAGGATTTTCCACGTGTAAAATTGTCATTGGCCGGAGGAAACATGTGTTGGCTCACCGTTGGGACATATGTCATCCATTCATTGGAAAGGAGGTGCCTATGATACGTCGACACATGGCACGACCCAACAGAGGCCCATTCCGGTGAAAAGGCCGGCCCATTTGACTTGGTCAACCGGTAACGGGCCAGCCCACGGAAAGCCTGTTAACGACCTGTTCGTATATAGCCCATTTACGGCCCGCTAACTCACGTCCCTTTACGGCCTACCGGAATTAAGCCCAGTAGCTTCATCTGGGCCGTCCAATATGATTCCAGCCCGTTGTAACTTCCGGCCCATGTATGGCCATGATTTCTTTCGGCCCATACGGAGGGCATTTGTAACTCTTGGCCCATTAAAGGCCCGTGGTGAATCTGGCCCGCAATGAACAGTGTACCGCTTTATACCCATTAACGGCCCATTATTCCATTGGGCCGTTTCCAACCCATGTTATCTTTCGGCCTTCTCAGGGCCCATTTATTCTTGGTCTTATTTCCAGCATTCGGTTACTTACGGCCCGTTACTGGCCTTTTCTGCTTGTGGGCCAAATTCAGCCCGTGGTTACAATCGGCCCGTTTGCGGCCCGTTAATCGGTTGGGCCGTTTTTGTAGTGTGATCAAATACGGCAGATTGACGATGGCCCATGAATGGACAATTCCAAATCTAGCCCATTTACGGCCCATAATGCGGTCTGTTATTGGCGCATGTTTGGCCGATTGATCATACGGCCCGTAGAAGGCCCATTGATGCTATGGCCCTTAGAAGGCCCATTGTTTCTACGGCCCATAGGAGACCCATGGTCACTATAGTAAATATGTAGCCCATGGTTATTGTGGACTAGTTTTAAAAAATAGGTTATTGCGACCACTAGCAAACCGTGGAAAAAGAACTGCACTGACTACAAGCAAACAAATAAACAAGACAACAAGGAAATAAATAAGCAAGCAACTTACGCTAGGCTATCACACTTATTACACATATTACATCCACTAGGCATCAAAGTTCGCCACCAGTGCAAATATAGGGAACAAAGCCGCATATCATATACACTGGTTGTCAAAGTTGGCGACCAATGCAAATAAACGCCGCGGCAAAACAAGTCCAGAACTGAAACCACTTCAGAAGAGCTCAGAAACAATATCCTGGGTACCCATAATGCTGGCAAGATGCTTAGCAAGCTTATTAACTTTCTCTTGTTTGGCGCTTAAATCCTCCAGAACTTGCTGTTGCACAAGAAAGTATGCATCTGAATTCTGCAGGGACTTCCTCAGTCCTTCGGCTTCTTGCCGTAGCACAGCTGACTGATGCCTTTCAGCTTGTAGCTGAGACTGAAGAAGCCGAAGTGATTCAGGCAGCGAGTTCGAAGATCTTGTGCCGGCGGTACTGGCCAGTAACTCGAACACTACATCAACACAAGACCGTGGGGTTTTCTCACTGTCTACAAGATCGTTTTTATCACCTTTCTTGGAGACCAACTGGGCTGTCTCACTATCTTGAACCTTATCTGCATTACTTTCTGTACCATTGCATAGTGGGGTGCTCTTCTCCAATATTCTAATTGCATACTACAAGAGAAACAAGCAAACACATCACAGGTTTAACATGTAGTATACGAAACTCATTTTGGTAAACCGGTTCGGTAGTAAGGTGGAGAGGATAACAACATGAAACAAACATATATCTATGTACTATGGTCACTGTATTGTCCATATCATTCTAGTTTATGTTGCCAAATCAAGATAGAGACACAGCTGAACTCATATATTTTTAAGAAACAACAGCATAGATAGAATATAAGTGTGAGAAACTACACGGCATTGTCAACACTTGTAATGTGCATCACATGAGAACATAACTATTTATACAACTGAAACTGAAATCAACATAGAGCTAGAAGTTAGAACATCAATCCAATTAAAGAAATAGGTTTAGAACATACCTGTTGCGCCATTGGAGTTTCAATTGGATCCTTCAAATTCAAAAGTAGTTCGTATGAGTAAATTCAGTGATGCAACAGCAAAGGAGTATGGACCATAGCTACGGAATCTGACCTGAGAACAGTTGCTCTTCTGCTTTAAACGTGCAGTTTGGGTTCGCTGTGGTGGTCTTCGTGCTTTGGGCACTGCAGTTGCTTTTAAAAACTGCTCGTGTGGGGGTACTCTGTGGTGGACATGGTGCTTTGTCAACTAGAAGTGGGTTACTATCCGCTGGGGTTGGGGTTAGATGGGTTGTAGTTGGTTCTCTGCCCAACGGTATAAGTGTGCAATCTGGAAGAGTCTCGATTATGTGTGGTGGGGCTAGTTTGTGGGCCAGTACAACCATGGTTCTATCTACATTGACGGGTAGCACTGTCTTTTGTGAAGAACGGGTTTTTGCTCCCTTAGATACTGCCATCACCCCCTTCAATTCAAATGGCTGATAAAGAAGAAAAGAAATTGAACGTACAGACATTGTATGATAGACAAATGTGGTAATTCACATATATGTTGTCTAACCAAACAGGACAGCATGACACAATTTCACATATATGATTCCTAACTAAACAGGATAGCATGACACAGTTTCAGATATATGATGGATAACTTAACAGGATTTAATGGCAGAATTCAACATATGATGAGAATCTAAACAGGATGACATGACAAAACTATATGATGTCTTTCTAACATAGGTTGGGATGAAATAATTCACATACATGTTGTCTAAGTATACAGGATGGCATGATACAATTGACATAATTGATTCATATACTAAGCAGCTGGCACTCGCATATATGATCTCTAAACTAAGCAGATGGAATTCAATATTGTGCATATGATGTCTAAACTAAGCAATGTAAGACACCATATGCATGATATGAGAAATATAAACATTGCAACTTAGATCATACACCTCAGGTGGGATATAGGATTGGTCATCTGTCTCTGAATCCTCCTCTGAGGAGCTCCCTGTAACCATTGAGATATATGCTTTAACAGGTACCATTGCCTGCTCTGAAGACCTTGTTTTCACTCCTGATTTTTCCATAACCGGCTCAAATGGCTGATACACATGAAGATTAGTTCAATATACACAGATTGTCGACAAATGGAATACGTAATGAAAAAAAAGATGGCATCAAATAATTCACATATATGATGCCTGGCTACATGGCGGTGCATAGTTCACATATATGATAACTGGCTGAAAAACATGGCATTGCATAATTCACATATCTGATATAGAAAGCAAACATGAGGCATTCACACAAAGCATGTCTAATCTAAGCAGATGGCATGGCAATGCAAGACACCATATGCATGATATGGGCAATATAACCCTGCCAAGTTAGAGCATGCACCTCGGGGGGGGGGGGGAATATGACTGGTCATCTGTCTCTGAATCCTCCTCTGAGGAGCTATCTGTAACCAGCAAGAAATCTGCATCGACAGGTAGCACTGACTGCTTAGAAGACCATGTTTTCACTCCAGATTTTCCCATGACCGACTCAAATGGCTAATGCACAGGAAGAGTAGATGGATGTATAAACATTGTTGACAAATGGAATACATTATGAAAAAAATATGGCACGATACAATTCACATATACGATGACTGGCTAAACAGGATGGCATTGCATGATTCACGTATATGATGCCTGGCTAAAGAACATGGCATTGCATAATTCCCATATACTCCCTCTGTTCCTAATATTTGTCTTTTTAGAGATTTCAAATGGACTACCACATACAGATGTATATAGACATATTTTAGAGTATAGATTCACTCATTTTGCTTTGTATGTAGTCACTTGTTCAAATCTCTAAAAAGACAAATATTTAGGAACGGTGGGAGTATGATAGAGAAACCAAACAGGTGGCATTCACACAAAGCAAATCTAAACTAAGCTGATGACATATAAGATGTATAATGTAAGCAATGCAAGGCGCCATATGCATGATAGGACAAACACCAGCATGCCAGGTTAGAGAAAACACCTCAGGTGGTAAATAGGAGTGGTAGGCTCCCTCTGAATCCCCATCTGAACAGTTATCTTCCTCTGGAATACAATCTGGAACGGCGGGAGGGGCCCCACTTCGCCCACCATGGAGCGGCGTCTGCATGACATTATATTCCCACGCAACGGTCTTCTCTTTTTCTCAACATGTTCAGTACGATTGTGTACAATTACTGACATGCATAATAAAAAATAGTTAGATTTTGTAAGGCCTAAGGGGTGCATGCAGAAATCAAGACAGATGGTAGCAAATGAATCGATGGATCCAAAACTAATGATAGCAGGTAGATTATAGCTTCAGTTTTAAAAATATAGAGAATGGATCATCTACTGTTTGTTGCCCACCCAACATGAACCACATAGAAGACCCCAGATGAACCAGATAGTAGAGAGATACTATTCTTTCATGCCTCGATATGAGACCCATGGGCATTTTAAAACTCAAGTTTGAACGATAAAGTAGCAGGTAATAATAACCGATGTATAACGTAAGCAAACACAAAAGACTGTGACATCTCTTCCGGAACTGTGTAGTCCTCAGGTTCATCTGCTTAGTCGATGATGGTAATGCAGTTGGCGTGGCTGCCGGCAACGAGGAAGATGATCTGAGGCGGCGAAAGAAAGTCTGCAGGGGGAATCTCCGCTGCAGTGAACGCTTCTGTCGATGGTGCACCTCTGGTGGGGTGGATGACGGCACGGCAGGAGCAGGACATAACACACATAGTTTTCTTTCACGCCTATCTGAAAATGAAGTAAATCTGTAAGGGCTCCTTAGAATTGGAGGATTCTATAAACGCAGGGACATGAAAAACACAGGAGTAGGATAGGAATGCACTTGCAAAACAGAGCATTTGGAAACATAGGATTTCTGTCAACCTGGGTGTTTGGTTCACATGAATTGGAAGAACACAATAATGGAGAAACATGGTCAAATTAAAGTCAAACCACTTGAAAATGAAAAAAATAAGAATCTTATTATGTCAGTAATGCAATTAGTCCTGTTCTTCATGCATATTAATTTGAAAAGGACGTCCAAGTGGATATTAAAATTCCTACGTTTTTTCTTTGAAAGAGACACCAAAGGAAAAAAATCCTCCAGTTTTGCTTTGCTCCACTCCTTCTAACCAAAATGCACGAATAGTAGTACCATAGCAAAGGATCCCTGAGGGATCGACATGAATGCAGAGTAACAAAGTGATGCAACAAGTGTACAACCTCTTTGGCATAGCCTTGTCGACCTCAACATCATTGGGTTGGACGTGGAGGATGGTGATGTTGGTGTGATTGTCGGAGGCGGGGAAGAAGATCTGAGGCCTCTGGAAATGGCGCTGAGGGTACTGCTCCACTGTGATGGACGGTTCCATCGTGGGAGCAGCTCCGATGAGTTGTACGGCGGCGAGGCTGAAGCAGGACAATACAGACAACGTTAATCTGAAGTGGGACTCTAATATCATCTGCAATAGATGATGTAAAATACATCACCAAAAAGTGCTAGATGTAAAACGCATCAGCCGCACCACGGCCGCTCCGACAGATGTTGTAAATACTGTTCACTCTGAACTTAACTGAAGAAACTGAACTTTACAGTCGAAACTGAAATTTACTCGAAACTGATTGAACTAGTAGCAGAGCATTGCAATAGATGTTTAGGGCGTTTGAGCACTAGTAGCAGAGAAGTAGTGATCTAAATCAGCAGACGCTCTAGCAGGGAATGCACTAGCAGAGAGCAAGTCGTGCAGCAGCACCGCGAGCGAGTGCTAAAGCAGCAACTCCTGTAGCTGCTGGAGGTCGTGGAGCAGCAGCAGCAGCACGAGCGAGAGCAAGAGCAGAGAAGCAGCACGAATGAGAGCAAGAGCGGAGCAGCAACGCGACCGACAGCAATAACAGAGAAGAGCAGCAGCACGAACGAAAGCAAGAGCAGTGTAGCAGCGCGACCGACAGCAAGACAGAGCCGCAGCGTGAGCGAGAGCCGGAGCAGCTGCAGCTAGTGCCGACGTGGAAGTCGCCGCCGAGGAAGCAACGACATGGGGGAGAGACGCCGTGGATGAAGTGGCCGGCGACGGCGCCGTCGATGGAGACCCGCCATGGCCGCTCGGTATCGAGCACCGGCAGCCCTGTAAGATCGAATAAAAGATAAAATGCAGTGCTGAGTGCAGAACCTCCTTGGTGGCGCCGAGTGGGCCTCGGCTTCATCAAAGGAATTGGTGAGGGTGCTGCGGTTCTGGTGGGGCAGGTCAAGACGGCGCTGTGGGGATGGAGGTGGCGCGATAGACGAGGCGAACATTGGGGCAGCTCCTTGGGGGTGGAGGACGGGGCGGCTGATCCGGCGGGACGGCGAGATCGACGACGGATCCTCATCCGGTGCGGTGGATGAGGCACGGTGATACGTCTCCAACGTATCTATAATTTTTTATTGTTCCATGCTATTATATTATCTATTTTGGATATTTAATGGGCTTTAATATGCTCTTTTATATTATTTTTGGGACTAACATATTAACCAAAGGCCCAGTGCAAATTGCTGTTTTTTTGCCTATTTCAGTGTTTCGCAGAAAAGGAATATCAAACGGAACAAAACATTCGCGAGGATCTTTCTTGGAACAAACGCAATCCAGGAGACTTGGAGTGGAAGTCAAGGAATCAACAAGGCGGCCACGAGGCAGGAGGGCGCGCCCAGGGGGTAGGCGTGCCCCCACCCTCGTGGGACCCTCGTAGTTCCACCGACCTACTTCTTTCGCCTATATATATATTCTTATACCCTAAAAACATCCAGGGGAGCCACGAAACCACTTTTCCACTGCCGCAACCTTCTGTACCCGTGAGATCCCATCTTGGTGCCTTTTTCGGCGATCTGTCGGAGGGGGATTCGATCACGGAGGGCTTCTACATCAACACCATAGCCTCTCCGATGATGTGTGAGTAGTTTACCACAGACCTTCGGGTCCATAGTTATTAGCTAGATGGCTTCTTCTCTCTCTTTGGTTCTCAATACAAAGTTCTCCTCGATATTATTGGAGATCTATTTGATGCAATCCTTTTTGCGGTGTGTTTGCCGAGATCCGATGAATTGTGGGTCTATGATCAAGATTATCTATGAACAATATTTGATTCTTCTCTGAATTCTTATATGCATGATTTAATATCTTTGCAAGTCTCTTCGAATTATCGGTTTAGTTTGGCCTACTAGATTGATCTTTCTTGCAATGGGAGAAGTGCTTAGCTTTGGGTTCAATCTTGCGGTGCTCGATCCCAGTGACAGAAAGGGAACCGACACGTATAGTATTGTTGCCATCGAGGATAAAAAGATGGGGTTTATATCATATTGCTTGATTTTATCCCTCTACATCATGTCATCTTGCCTAATGTGTTACTCTGTTCTTATGAACTTAATACTCTAGATGTATGCTGGATAGCGGTCGATGTGTGGAGTAATAGTAGTAGATGCAGAATCGTTTCGGTCTACTTGACACGGACGTGATGCCTATGTCCATGATCATGCCTGGATATTCTCATAACTATGCGCTTTTCTATCAATTGCTTGGCAGTAATTTGTTCACCCACTGTAATATATGCTATCTTGAGAGAAGCCACTAGTGAAACCTATGGCCCCCAGGTCTACTTTACATCATATTAGTTTCTCATCAACTTGCCAATTTCTATCGCCATTTATTTTGCACTCTTTACTTTTCAATCTATACAACAAAAATACCAAAAATATTTATCTTATTATCTTTATTAGATCTCACTTTTGCAAGTGGCCGTGAAGGGATTGACAACCCCTTTATCGCGTTGGTTGCAAGGTTTTTGATTATTTGTGCAGGTACTAGGCGATTTGCGTGTAGTCTCCTACTGGATTGATACCTTGGTTCTCAAAAACTGAGGGAAATACTTATGCTACTTTGTTGCATCACCCTTTCCTCTTCAAGGGAAAACCAACGCATGCTCAAGAGGTAGCAAGAAGGATTTCTGGCGCCGTTGCCGGGGAGATCTATGCACAAGTCAAGACATACCGAGTACCCATCACAAACTCTTCTCCCTCGCATTACATTATTTTCCATTTGCCTCTCATTTTTCTCTCCCCCACTTCACCCTTGTCGTTTTATTCGCCCTTTTTTCGCCCGCCTCTTTTTGCTTACCTTTTGTGTGTTCGCTCTTTGTGCTATTTGTTGCTATCATGTCTGAAACT
The DNA here is from genome assembly GCF_018294505.1 of Triticum aestivum. Taxonomy (NCBI): domain Eukaryota; kingdom Viridiplantae; phylum Streptophyta; class Magnoliopsida; order Poales; family Poaceae; genus Triticum; species Triticum aestivum. Next base: position 125,002,277 of record NC_057811.1, on the reverse strand, counting down.
GGGGATGTTATCATTGATAAGGATAATAGTAATAACGGGGGAAACTTTGATGCTTTTGATGATCCTCATGAAGAACCTACTATTTTACACACTAAAAAGTTTCGGATTGGTAGTGGTAATATTATTGGAAAAGGAGTTATTCAAAATTTCTTTACTTGTGCCGGTGCCCTGCCCACTATGGGTGGGTCTATTCTTCATAGAACTAGTAGTCTTGCGGATGCTATATCTTTGCTCTTAGTTGAACTTGAAAGACAGTTTATTCATATCCATCCTTGCATACAAAGGATTTTTCTAGAATTTTCCAATATTGAGCATTCTTCTGTTAAGCGAGCAGCTACTATCTTTTTAGCACATGAGTTCAGATTTATAATGAAAGATGAAATTTTTGCGCATTATAGGGTGGACGCTGGCCGTCCTCCCATAGAAGCTATTCTTTTTAATCAAGAAGACATAATGCGTTTATGATCTTTAGATCATGTTGCTTATAATGAAAACCTTAGAAAGAAGGTTCCTACCGATGTTCTAGTTGATAGAATCTCTGAACTTAATGATATGACAATGCTACTATCCTTTTTTTCCACACTTGTGCTTCAAAGTAGCACCATGATCTTCGTGATAGAGAGTTTCTTATATTGTCACATTCATATACTAGTGGGAATTTTTCGTTATAGAACTTGGCTTGTATATTCCAACAATGGGCTTCCTCAAATGCCCTAGGTCTTCGTGAGCAAGCAAGTTGGATGCACACCCACTTAGTTTCTTTTGATGAGCTTTCATACATTTATAGCTCTAGTGCATCCGTTGCATGGCAATCCCTACTCCTCACATTGACATCAATTGATGGGCATCTCCATAGCCCGTTGATTAGCCGCGTCGATGTGAGACTTTCTTTTTTTTGTCTTCTCCACACAACCTCCATCATCATATTCTATTCCTCCCATAGTGCTATGTCCATGGCTCACGCTCATGTATTGCGTGAAAGTTGAAAAAGTTTGAGAATACTAAAGAATGAAACAATTGCTTGGCTTGTCATCGGGGTTGTGCATGATGAGAGCATTTTGTGTGACGAAAATGAAGCATAGCCAAACTATATGATTTTGTAGGGATGAGCTTTCTTTGGCCATGTTATTTTGAGAAGATATAATTGCTTAGTTAGTATGCTTGAAGTATTGTTATTTTTATGTCAATATTAAACTTTTGTCTTGGATCTTTCGGATCTGAACATTCATGCCATAATAAAGAAAATTACATTGAAAATTATGTTAGGTAGCATTCCACATAAAAAATTCTGTTTTTATCATTTACCTACTCGACGAGCAGGAATTAAGCTTGTGGATGCTTGATACGTCTCCAACGTATCTATAATTTTTTATTGTTCCATGCTATTATATTATCTGTTTTGGATGTTTAATGGGCTTTAATATGCTCTTTTATATTATTTTTGGGACTAAACTATTAACCAAAGGCCCAGTGCAAATTGCTATTTTTTTGCCTATTTCAGCGTTTCACAGAAAAGGAATATCAAACGGAACGAAACCTTCGCGAGGATCTTTCTTGGAACAAACGCAATCCAGGAGACTTGGAGTGGAAGTCAAGGAAGCAACAAGGCGGCCACGAGGCAGGAGGGCACGCCCACGGGGGTAGGCGCGCCCCCACCCTCGTGGGCCCCTCGTAGCTCCACCGACCTACTTCTTTCGCCTATATATATTCTTATACTCTGAAAATCTCCAGGGGAGCCACGAAACCACTTTTCCACCGCCGCAACCTTCTGTACCCGTGAGATCCCATCTTGGGGCCTTTTTCGGCGATCTGCCGGAGGGGGATTCGATCATGGAGGGCTTCTACATCAACACCATAGCCTCTCCGATGATGTGTGAGTAGTTTACCACAGACCTTCGGGTCCATAGTTATTAGCTAGATGGCTTCTTCTCTCTCTTTGGTTCTCAATACAAAGTTCTCCTCGATATTATTGGAGATCTATTTGATGCAATCCTTTTTGCGGTGTGTTTGCCGAGATCCGATGAATTGTGGGTCTATGATCAAGATTATCTATGAACAATATTTGATTCTTCTCTGAATTCTTATATGCATGATTTAATATCTTTGCAAGTCTCTTCGAATTATCGGTTTAGTTTGGCCTACTAGATTGACCTTTCTTGCAATGGGAGAAGTGCTTAGCTTTGGGTTCAATCTTGCGGTGCTCGATCCCTGTGACAGAAAGGGAACCGACACGTATTGTATTGTTTCCATCGAGGATAAAAAGATGGGGTTTATATCATATTGCTTGAGTTTATCCCTCTACATCATGTCATCTTGCCTAATGCGTTACTCTGTTCTTATGAACTTAATACTCTAGATGCATGCTGGATAGCGGTCGATGTGTGGAGTAATAGTAGTAGATGCAGAATCGTTTCGGTCTACTTGACACGGACGTGATGCCTATGTCCATGATCATGCCTGGATATTCTCATAACTATGCGCTTTTCTATCAATTGCTTGGTAGTAATTTGTTCACCCACTGTAATATATGCTATCTTGAGAGAAGCCACTAGTGAAACCTATGGCCCCCGGGTCTACTTTACATCATATTAGTTTCTCGTCAACTTGCCAATTTCTATCGCCATTTATTTCGCAATCTTTACTTTTCAATCTATACAACAAAAATACAAAAAATATTTATCTTATTATCTTTATCGGATCCCACTTTATCGCGTTGTTTGCAAGATTCTTGATTGTTTGTGCAGGTACTAGGCGATTTGCATGTAGTCTCCTACTGGATTGATACCTTGGTTCTCAAAAACTGAGGGAAATACTTATGCTACTTTGCTGCACCACCCTTTCCTCTTTAAGGAAAAACCAACGCATGCTCAAGAGGTAGCACACGGCGAGCTGTTGCAGTGGACGATGTCGTCGGGGAAGAGTCTCCGGCTGGGCGGCGGTCGAGGGGCCGACGGAGGAGCGTGGGGTTTCGCGGGTTTTGGCGGCCTCGGTGTACGAATGGGGGGACGAAGGGAAAGGTAGGGGGAGCCATGGCTTAGGGACTGATACGCCCATTTTGCATCATGCTTTTATATCGATATTTATTATATTATGGGTTGTTATTACACATTATGTCACAATACTTATGCCTATTCTCTCTTATTTTACAAGGTTTGCACGAAGAGGGAGAATGCCGGCAGCTGGAATTCTAGGCTGGAAAAGGAGCAAATATTAGAGACCTATTCTGCACAACTCCAAAAGTCCTGAAACTTCACGGAGGCACGTTTTGGAATTAATAAAAAATACTGGCGAAAGAATCAACCAGAGGGGGCCCACACCCTGGCCATGAGGGTGGGGGCGCGCCCTACCCCCCTAGGCGCCCCCTGTCTCGTGGGCCCTCTGGCAGGCCTCCAGTGCCCATCTTCTGCTATATGAAGTCTTTCACCCTGGAAAAAATAAGAAGGAAGCTTTCGGGACTAAACACCGCCGCCACGAGGCGGAACCTTGGCGGAACCAATCTAGGGCTCCGGCGGAGCTGTTTTGCCGGGGAAACATCCCTACGGGAGGGGGAAATCATCACCATCGATCCTCTCAGAGGGAGGGGGTCAATCTCCATCAACGTCTTCACCAGCACCATCTCATCTCGAACCCTAGTTCATCTCTAGGATCCAATCTTTGCCTCAAAACCTTAGATTGGTACCTGTGGGTTGCTAGTAGTGTTGACTACTCCTTGTAGTTGATGCTAGTTGTTTTATTTGGTGGAAGATCATATGTTCAGATCCTTTATGCATATTAATACCTCTCTGATTATGAACATGAATATGATTTGTGAGTAGTTACGTTTTTTCCTGAGGACATGGGAGAAGTCTTGCTATAAGTAGTCATGTGAATTTGGTATTCGTTCGATATTTTGATGAGATGTATGTTGTCTCTCCTATAGTGGTGTTATGTGAACGTCGACTACATGACACTTCAACATTATTTGGGCCTAGAGGAAGGCATTGGGAAGTAATAAGTAGATGATGGGTTGCTAGAGTGACAGAAGCTTAAACCCTAGTTTATGCGTTGCTTCGTAAGGGGCTGATTTGGATCCATATGTTTCATGCTATGGTTAGGTTTACCTTAATACTTCTTTTGTAGTTGCGGATGCTTGCAATAGGGGCTAATCATAAGTGGGATGCTTGTCCAAGGAAGGGCAGTACCCAAGCACCGGTCCACCCACATATCAAAGTAACAAACGCGAATCATATGAGCGTGATGAAAAGTAGCTTGATGATAATTCCGATGTGTCCTCGGGAGCGTTTTCCTTCATATAAGAGTTTGTCCAGGCTTGTCCTTTACTACAAAAAGGATTGGGCCACCTTGATGCACCTTGTTTACTTTTGTTACTTGTTACCCGTTACAAGTTGCCTTATCTGTTACCGATAATTTCAGTGCTTGCAGAGAATACCTTACTGAAAACTGCTTGTCATTTCCTTCTGCTCCTCGTTGGGTTCGACACTCTTACTTATCGAAAGGACTACGGTAGATACCCTACACTTGTGGGTCATCAAGACTCTTTTCTGGCACCGTTGCCGGGGAGTGAAGCGCCTTTGGTAGGTGGAATTTGGTAAGGAAAAATTTATATAGTGTGCTGAAATTTACTGTCACTTGTTACTATGGAAAGTAATCCATTGAGGGGCTTGTTCAGGGTATCTTCACCCCGACCAGTAGAGGAAAGAGTTGCTCCTCAACCTACTGAACCTACTGAAAATGTTTACTTTGAAATTCCTTCGGGTATGATAGAGAAACTGCTAGCTAATCCTTTTATAGGAGATGGAACATTGCATCTCGATTTGCACCTAATCTATGTGGATGAAGTTTGTGGATTATTTAAGCTTGCAGGTATGCCCGAGGATGTTATCAATAAGAAGGTCTTCCCTTTATGTTTGAAGGGAAAGGCATTGACATGGTTTAGGCTATGTGATGATATGGGATCATGGAACTACAACCGATTGAAATTGGAATTTCATCAGAAGTTTTATCCTATGCATCTTGTTCATTGTGATCGTAATTATATATAATTTTTGGCCTCGTGAAGGAGAAAGCATCGCTCAAGCTTGGGGGAGGCTTAAGTCAATGTTATATTCATGCCCCAATCATGAGCTCTCAAGCGAAATTATTATTCAAAAATTTTATGCTCGGCTTTCTCTCAATAATCGCCCCATGCTCGATACTTCTTGTACTGGCTCTTTTATGATGAAGACTATTGAATTCAAATGAGATTTATTGGAAAGAATTAAACGCAACTCTAAAGATTGGGATCTCGACGAAGGTAAGGAGTCAGGTATAACACCCAAGTTTGATTGTGTTAAATCTTTTATGGATACCGATGTTCTCCGTGAATTTAGCACTAAATATGAACTTGACTCTGAGATAGTAGCTTCCTTCTGTGAATCCTTTGCTACTCATGTTGATCTCCCTAAGGAGAAGTGGTTGAAATATAATCCTCCCATTGAAGTAAAAGTAGTTGCACCTATTAAAGTTGAAGAAAAGACTATCACTTATAATGTTGATCCTGTTCTTCCTACTGCTTATATTGAGAAACCACCTTTCCCTGTTAGAATAAAGGATCATGCTAAAACTTCAACTGTGGTTCGTAAGAGTAACACTAGAACACCTACACCCCTGGGCAAATTAAAGTTGAACCTAGTATTGCTATGGTTAAAGATCTCTTGGCTGATAATACTGATGGGCATGTTATTTACTTCTGCGATGAAGCTGCTAGAATTGCTAGACCTGATACTTAAAATAAACATAGACCTGTTGTAGGCATGCCTGTTATTTCTGTTAAAGTAGGAGATCATTGTTATCATGGCTTGTGTGATATGGGTGCTAGTGCAAGCGCAATACCTCATTACTTATACAAAGAATTATGCATGATATTGCACCTGCTGAGATAGAGGAAATTGATGTTACAATTAAGCTTGCCAATAGAGACACTATTTCACCAGTTGGGATTGTTAGAGATGTTGAAGTCTTGTGTGGGATCCTGCTGATTTTCTTGTTCTTGGTCCCCCACAAGATAACTTTTGTCCCATTATGTTTGGTAGACCCTTCTTGAATACTGTTAATGCTAGGATAGACTGCAAAAAGGATGTTGTTACTATTGGTTTGGGGGATATGTCTCATGAGTTTAATTTTGCTAAATTTCATACACAACCCCATGATGAAGAATTGCCTAGTAAAGATGAAATTATTGGTCTTGCTTCTATTGTCGTGCCTCCTAATGATCCTTTAGAACAATATTTGCTCGACCATGAAAATGATATGTTTATGAATGAAATAAGGGAAATAGATGAAGTATTCTTTAAATAGGGACCTATTTTGAAACACAACTTGGCTGTTGAAATCCTAGGGGATCCTCCTCCACCCAAGGGTGATCCCGTGTTTGAGCTTAAACCATTACGTGATACTCTTAAATATGCTTATCTTGATGAGAAAAAGATATATCCTGTTATTATTTGTGCTAAACTTTCAGAGCATGAAGAAGAGAAATTATTGAAAACTCTGAAGAAGCACCGTGCTGCTATTGGATATACTCTTGATGATCTTAAGGGCATTAGCCCCACTTTATGCCAGCACAAAATAAAATTAGAGAAAGATGCTAAACCGGTTGTTGATCACCAACGACGGTTAAATCCTAAGATGAAAGAAGTGGTAAGAAAAGAAATACTAAAGCTTCTGGAGGCAGGTATAATTTATCCCATTGCTGATAGTTAGTGGGTAAGTCCTGTCCATTGTGTCCCTAAGAAGGGAGGTATTACTATTGTTCCTAATGATAAAGATGAATTGATCCCTCAAAGAATTGTTACAGGTTATAGAATGGTAATTGATTTCTGCAAATTAAATAAAGCTACTAAAAAGGATCATTACCCTTTACCTTTTATTGATCAAATGCTAGAAAGATTATCCAAACATACGCATTTTTGCTTTTAGATGGTTATTTTGGTTTCTCTCAAATACCTATGTCAAAAGAGGATCAAGAAAAGACCACTATTACTTGCCCTTTTGGTACCTTTGCTTATAGACGTATGCCTTTTGGTTTATGCAATGCACCTGCTACCTTTCAAAGATGCATGATGGCTATATTCTCTGATTTTTGTGAAAAGATTGTTGAGGTTTTCATGGATGATTTCTCCATATATGGAACTTCTTTTGATGATTGCTTGAGCAACCTTGATCGAGTTTTGCAGAGATGTGAAGAAACTAATCTTGTCTTGAATTGGGAGAAGTGCCACTTTATGGTTAACAAAGGTATTGTCCTGGGGCACAACATTTCTGAAAGAGGTATTGAAGTCGATAAAGCTAAAGTTGATGCTATTGAAAAGATGTCGTGTCCTAAGGACATTAAAGGTATAAAAGTTTCCTTGGTCATGCCGGTTTTTATAGGAGGTTCATAAAGGACTTCTCTAAAATTTCTAGGCCTCTGACTAATCTCTTACAAAAAGATGTTCCTTTTGTCTTTGATGATGATATTGTAGAAGCATTTGAAATACTTAAGAAAGCCTTGATTTCTGCACCTATTGTTCAGCCACCTGATTGGAATTTACCCTTTGAAATTATGTGTGATGCTAGTGATTATGCTGTAGGTGTTGTTCTAGGAGAAAGAGTTGATAAGAAATTAAATGTTATTCAATATGCCAGTAAAACTCTAGACAGTGCGCAGAGAAATTATGCTACTACTGAAAAAGAATTTTTAGCAGTTGTATTTGCTTGTGATAAGTTCCGACCCTATATTGTTGATTCTAAAGTAACTGTTCACACTGATCATGCTGCTATTAAATATCTTATGGAAAAGAAAGATGCTAAACCTAGACTTATTAGATGGGTTCTCTTGCTGCAAGAATTTGATTTGCATATTATTGATATAAAGGGAGCTGAGAACCCCGTTGCAAATAACTTATCTAGGTTAGAGAATGTTCTTGATGACCCACTACCTATTGATGATAGCTTCCCTGATGAACAATTAGCTGTCATAAATGCTTCTCGTACTGCTCCATGGTGTGCTGATTATGCTAATTACATTGTTGCTAAATTTATACCACCTAGTTTCACATACCAGCAAAAGAAAAAGTTTTTCTATGATTTAAGACATTACTTCTGGGATGACCCACACCTATATAAAGAAGGAGTAGATGGTGTTATTAGACGTTGTGTACCTGAGCATGAACAGGAACAGATCCTACGCAAGTGTCACTCCGAGGCTTATGGAGGACACCACGCCGGAGATAGAACTGCACGTAAGGTATTGCAATCCAGTTTTTATTGGCCTACTCTCTTCAAGGATGCCCGTAAGTTTGTCTTGTCTTGTGATGAATGTCAAAGAATTGGTAATATTAGTAGACATCAAGAAATGCCTATGAACTACTCACTTGTTATTGAACCATTTGATGTTTGGGGCTTTGATTATATGGGACCGTTTCCTTCCTCTAATGGGTATAGACATATTTTAGTTGTTGTTGATTACGTTACTAAGTGGGTAGAAGCTATTCCAACTAGTAATGCTGATCATAACACCTCTATTAAGATGCTTAAAGAAGTTATTTTTCCGAGGTTTGGAGTCCCTAGATATTTAATGACTGATGGTGGTTCACATTTTATTCATGGTGCCTTTCGTAAAATGCTTGCTAAATATGACGTTAATCATAGAATTGCATCTCCTTACCACCCACAATCTAGTGGCCAGGTAGAACTTAGTAATAGAGAGCTCAAATTAATTTTGCAAAAGATTGTTAATAGATCTAGAAAGAATTGGTCGAAAAAACTTGATGATGCATTATGGGCCTATAGAACTGCATATAAAAATCCTATGGTTATGTCTCCGTATAAAATGGTTTATGGAAAAGCATGTCACTTACCTCTTGAACTAGAACATAAGGCATATTGGGCCATTAAAGAGCTCAATTATGATTTCAAACTTGCCCGTGAGAAGAGACTATTTGACATTAGCTCACTTGATGAGTGGAGAACACAGGCCTATGAGAATGCCAAACTGTTTAAAGAAAAGTTTAAAAGATGGCATGACAAAAGGATACAAAAGCGTGAGTTTAATGTAGGTGACTATGTGTTGCTATTCAACTCTCGTTTAAGATTTTTTGCAGGTAAACTTCTTTCTAAATGGGAAGGGCCTTACGTTATCGAGGAGGTCTATTGTTCCGGTGCCATAAAAATCAACAACTTCGAAGGCACAAATCCGAAGGTGGTGAACGGTCAAAGAATCAAACATTATATCTCAGGTAATCCTATAAATGTTGAAACTAACGTTATTGAAATCGTAACCCCGGAGGAATACATAAGGGATACTTTCCCGAACGTTTCAGACTCCGAAAAGGAATAGGTATGTGGTACGCTAAGTAAACTGACTCCAAAATAGTTCTAATGGTAATTTTTCTCCGTTTTGGAATATTTAAGAAAATAGGAAAATAAGAAGTAGTCCCAAAGGGACAGGAGGCATCCACGAGGGTGGATGGCGTGCCCTACCCCCTGTGCGCGCCCCCTGCCTCGTGGGCACCTCGTGTGCTCTCCGGACTCCATTTTCTTGCACGATACTTCTTTTGGTCAGTAAAAATTCATTATATAATCTCCCGAAGGTTTTGACCCTCGTATCACGCAAATATCCTCTGTTTTTGTTTTGAGCTGTTTTCTGCCTGAGTTGTCAAGGCTAGACATCATGTCGTCCCCCTCCTCCAACAATGAGGGCAACAATGCTTGGCTAATGAAGGTAGATCTGAAGAGAGAAGAACCCTGGGAGATCAACAAGGATGATGGGATCAAGAAGGCCATCGAGGATCAAGCTCCGGCAGCAGAAGACGAAGACATCCTTCAACCTCATTACAATCTTCTTACCCCAACGGAGATTGAAGCTTTCAAGATGATTGAGTAAGCTCGCATACAAAATAAGTATCTCACACGTGAAAATATTTTGTTGAAGGAGCATATCACCGCACTCAAGGGCATTATCCGCAAATTGGAGGATCTCTTACGCTCGATGTGTGACTATCCATCATCACCACCATCTTCTTCACCAGCAAAGGACAACTGAGTATCTGGTATGGGCACTCTCCTTGGCAACTGCCAAGCTTGTGGGAGGTGCCCCGGTATCGTATCACCATCACACTCTTATCTTTACTATTTTTCTTAGTTCGATCCTTTTGGTAATATCTTGATCTAGTATAATAAAGTTTTAGTATGATCCAGTTTTGAGCTTTGCTTTATGATCCTTCTATGTAATCGAGTCCGTGAGCTATATATAATAAATATTAGTTTTGAGTCAAGGGCTTGATTATCTTGCTATGATCGTGAGGGAATAAAATGAAAAAAAGAATAAAAAGAAATAAAGAGATCATATTGATCTTATGGAGAATAATGACTTCACATATAAAAGAGTATGATAAATAAAAGTTGTTGAGAGTTGACAAACATAGTTTTGGTCATCGTTGCAATTAATAGGAAGTAATAAAGAAAGAGAGGTTTTCACATATAAATATACTATATTGGACATATTTTATGATTGTGAGCACTCAATAAAATATGACATGCTAAAGAGTTGATGTTGGACAAGGAAGACAACGTAATGGGTTATGTTTTCTTATATCCGAAATAAAGTATATTGTCATGGATCATCCAACATGTTGAGCTTGCCTTTCCGCCTCATGCTAGCCAAATTCTTTGCACCAAGTAGAGATACTACTTGTGCTTCCAAATATCCTTAAACCCAGTTTTGCCGTGAGAGTCCTCCATATCTACCTATGGATTGAGTAAGATCCTTCAAGTAAGTTGTTTGATTTCCTGCGATGTAAAAAAATGGAAAAAACAGCAACTGGCACTTGGCACTATGTCAATAGGTTAGTACAAAAAAGATATAAAATGACTATAAAATGATTATAAAACATGCAAGACTGATAATAAAACAGCATGGAACAATAAAAAATTATAGATACGTTGGAGACGTATCAGCATCCCCAAGCTTAACTCCTACTCGTCCTCGAGTAGGTAAGTGATAAAAACAGAATATTTGATGTGGAGTGCTGTTCATCAAGTCATAACATATTCTTTTCTTTATACACTGGTGCGCGTCGGTCCTAAACAAACGGTTTTTTACCCCTTTCCACGACGGCATTTGGAACCATTGCCAAGTGAGTGTGGGCGATAGGGGGGTCCTTCCCACATGACCCAGAAACCGTCGGGGATATGCCCTCCTGGCACACACGTTCGGCAAAATGAGGTCGTGTGTGACCGGCGAGCGCTCAAATACGGAAATACATACAGTAGATCTAAAAAAATACAATTATACGGCAAAATTGTTTCAGGTCGCAAGTACATCCCACACAGTCAGTCCCCGCTAAACGTTTCCGTTCGTATGTGCATCCCACATAGTCGCTCCAAGGAAAACGTTTCCGTTCACAGGTACATCACACACAATTTTTCCTGTTAAATTGTTTGCGTTATGGAATGTAGCACACACGGTCCATAGAAGAAACTGTGTGGCAAAGGTTGTCCATGACACATAGTTTTTATGTGGTAAACATTTGCGCAAGGTGGCCTAACGCAAACAGTTTTCAAGAGAAAGTCGTGTGTGATTGTTCATTGATCCAACACGGTTTATTCCTAGAAACTGTGTGCGTTGCCTAAGGTCATCCCAATTAGCAGGCTAATTCGCCATTAGCAGGCTAATTGCCCTATTATTAATAATCCATTTATTAATCTAATTGACATTCATATTAAGCACACAATATATTTCATTTCCATATTAAGGAAGCAGAATTTCATAATTGAAATACATCAGAGTACAACTTGATATAGCTTCAGCACTCAGCTACCCCATTACACAACTGCACCAGCAGCAAGTTCCACATGCAACATGTAGAACCTTTCAAAATTAGCATCATAGACGGTATATAGACAGATGCATCTCATCTGGAAAATTGCTGAAGCGGAAGGCGAATATTGAGCATTCATTCATGTTGAAGGTCTTTGCAACTTTAGGCCAGTGCCTGTGGATGATTGACCGTCCGTCCTTCCACTACAAAAAATACACTTCCGTGATGATACGTGTTTGTCGCAGTAGGTCATGTTTTCTGTCATGCATGTACATCCATGACGATTTTATGACAGAATCAAGATAGTCATACATGTGCTGTCGTAGAAGTGTTCCATGACATTACCAAATTTATCATCACGGAAGTGTCCACTTCCATGGCATTAAATCGCGCATCACAGAAGTGCTTTCGTCAAGGGTGACCGACACATGGCATCCACCGTAACGGAATGCCGTTAAGCTATCGGGTCCGGTTTTGGATCCGATAACCCGTTAACAGCCCCGACCAATGGGGATTTTCCACGTGTAAAATCATCATTGGCTGGAGGAAACACGTGTCGGCTCACCATTGGGACAGATGTCATCCACTCATTGGACCCAAAGCGCCTATGATACGTCGACACGTGGCACGGCCCAACAGAGGCCCATTCCTGTGAAAAGGCCGGCCCGTTTGACTTGGTCAAAAGGTGGCGGGCCAGCCCACGGCAAGCCTGCTAACGGCCTATTAGCATATAGCCCATTTACAGCCTGCTAACCCAGGGCCCGTTTACGGCCTATCCGAATTAGGCCCAGTAGCGTCATCTGGGCCGTCCAATATAATTCCAGCCCGTTTTAACTTCCGGCCCATGTATGGCCCATGACGTCTTTCGGCCCATATGTGGCCCTTAGTAACTCTCGGCCCATTAACGGCCCGTGGTAAACCTGGCCCGTAATAAACAGTGTATCACTTTATACCCATTAACGGCCCGTGGTGAAACTGGCCTGTAATGAACAGTGTATCACTTTATACCCATTAACGGCCCATTACTCCGTTGGGCCGTTTCCAGCCCATGTTATCTTTCGGCCTTCTCAGGGCCCATTTATTCTTGGGCTCATTTCCAGCATTCGTTTACTTACGGCCCGTTACTGTCATTTTCTGCTTGTGGGCCAAATTCAGCCCGTGGTTACAGTCGGCCTGTTTGTGGCCCGTTAATACGTTGGGCCGTTTTCATAGCGTCATCAAATACGGCCGATTAACGACGGCCCGTTATGGTCGGCCCATGAACGGACGATTTCAACTCTTGCCCATTTACGGCCATAATGTGGTCTGTTATTGGCCCATGTTTGGCCAACCGATCATACAGCCCGCAGAAGGCCCATTGATGATACGGCCCGTAGAAGGCCCATTGTGTCTACGGCCCGTATAAGGCCCATTGTTTCTACGCCCCGTAGAAGGCCCATTGTTTCTATGGCCCGTAGGAGGCCCATGTTAACTACAGTAAATATGTAGCCCATGGTTATTGTGGACTAGTTTTAAAAAATAGGTTATTGCGGCCACTAGCAAACCGCGGAAAAAGAACTGCACTGACTACAAGAAAACAAATAAACAAGACAATAAGGAAATAAATTAGCAAGCAACTTACGCTAGGCTATCACGACTATTACACATATTACATCCAATGGGCATCAAAGTTCGTCACCAGTGCAAATATAGGGAACAAAGCAGCATATAAACGCCGCAGCAAAACAAGTGCAGAACTGAAACCACTTTAGAAGAGCTCAAGAAACAATATCCTGGGTACCCATAATGCTGGCAAGATGCTTAGCAAGCTTATTAACTTTCTCTTGTTTGGCGCTTAAATCCTCCAGCACTTGCTGTTGCACCAGAAAGTATGCATCTGAATTCTGCAGGCACTTCCTCAGTCCTTCGGCTTCCTGTCGCATAACATCTGATCGATGTCTTTCAACTTGAAGTTGAGACTCAAGAAGCCGAACTGATTCAGGCAGCGAGTTCAAAGAGCTGGTGCCAGCAGTAGTAGCCAGTAACTCGAAAACTACATCAAGACAGGACTTTGGGGTTGTCTCAGTGTCTTCAATATAGTTTTTATCAGCTTTCTTGGAGAACAATAGGGATGTCTCACTATCTTGAACCTTATCTTCATTACTTCCTTTAGCATTGCATGACGGGGTACTCTTCTACAATATTTTATCCGCGTTCTAAAAGAGAAACAAACAAACACATCACAGGTTTACAACTTAGTATATGAAACTCATTTTGGTAAACCAGTTCAGTAGTAAGGTGGACAGGACAACAACATGAAACAAACATATATCTATGTAGTATGGTCACTGTATGGTCTATATCATTCTAGTTTATGTTGCCAAATCAAGATAGATACAGTTCGAATCATATCTATTTAAGACAAAGCAGCATAGACAGAATATAAGTGTGGGAAACTACACAGCAATAACAACACTTGTAATGTTCATGGCATGAGAAATAACTGTTTATTCAATTGAAACTGAAATCAACATAGAGCAAGTTACAACAGCAAACACGTTAAAGAAACAGGTTTAAAACATACCTGTTGCGCCATTGGAGTTTCAATTGCATCCTTCAAATTTGGAATTAGTTGGTATGTGTAAATACAGTGATGCAAGAGCAAAGTAGTATGAACCATAGCTACGGAACCTGACCTGAGAACAATTCTTCTTCTGCTTTAAGCGTTGACTTGGGGTTCGGAGTGGTGGTCGTCGTGCTTTGGACACTGCAGTTGCCTTACTAACTGCTCGTGTTTGGGTGCTCTGTGGTGGAGACGGTGCTGTGTCAACGGGAACTGGGTTACTATCTGCTGGGGTTGTGGTTAGAAGGGGTGTAGCTGGTTCTCTGTCCAACTGGGTAGGGGTACAATCTGCGTGAGTCTGAGTTATGTGTGGTGGGGTTGGTTCTTGGGAAAGTACAACCGTGGTTCTATCTCCATCGACAGGTAGCACGATCTTTTCTGAAGACCGTGTTTTTACTCCCACGGATACTGCCATCACCCCCTCCAATTGAAATGGCTGATAAACAAGAAAAGTAATTGAATGTACATACATTGTAAGATAGACAGGTGCAATGGATAGTAGGGAAGAAAACAGGGCATGAAATAATTCACATTTATGTTGTCTAACCAAACAGAATAGCAGGACATAATTTCACATATATGATGGCTAATTAAACAGGATAACATGACACAATTTCACATGTATGATGGCTAACTAAACAGGATAGAATGACATACTTCAAAATATGATGACTATGTAAACATGATGACATGATATAACTATACGATGTGTCTATTAAAGTGGTTGGCATGCCATAAATCACAAACATGCCGTCGATGGAAACATGATGGCATGATATAATTCACGGATAGAATGACATAATTCAAAATATGATGACTATGTAAATAGGATGAGATGATATAACTATATTATGTCTTTATAAAATGGGTTGGCATGCCATAATTCAGATACATGCTATCTATGTAAACATCATGGCATGATATAATTCAAATATATGATTTATATACTAAGGAAGTGAGTAGAGGGCAATCTCCTATATGATGTGTCAACTAAGGAGATGGCATTCAATATCGTGTATATGATGTAAAAACTAAGCATTGCAATACAACATATGCATGATGTGAGTAATATAACCCTGCCAAGTTTGAGCATACACCTCAGGGGGATAATAGGACTGGTCATCTACCTCTGAATCCTCCTCTGAAGAGCTATCTGTAACCAGCAAGATATCTGCTTCAGCAGGTAGCATTGTCTGCTCTGAAGACCTTGTTTTCACTCCAGATTTCTCCATCACCAATTCAAATGGCTGATGCACAGGAAGAGCACTTGAATATACAAACATTGTCGACAAAAGCAATGAGAAATACAAAAAAAGGACGACATGATATAATTCACATATATGACGCTTGGCTAAACGGCATGACATTGCATATTTCACATATATTATGCCTTGCAACAAGATAGCATTGCATAATTCACATATATAATGTCTTGCAACAAGATGGCATTGCATAATTCACATATATGGTAATTAGACACTAAACAGGTGGCATTCACACAAAGCATGTCTAAACTAAGCAAATGACATAGCAATGCAAGATACCATACGCACGATATGAGCAACATAACCCTACCAAGTTAGAGCATGCACCTCGGGGGGGGGGGGGAATAGGACTGGTCATCTATCTCTGAATCCTCCTCTGAGGAGCTATCTGTAACCGGCAAGACATGTGTTTCGTCAGATAGCATTGTCTGCTCTGAAGACCTTGTTTCCATTCAGATTTTTCCATGACCGTGCCGAATGGCTGATGCATAGGAAGAGTAATTGAATGTACTAAAATTGTTGACAAATTTAACACGTAATAAAAAAATGATGTCATGATATAATTCACATATAAGATGACTGGCTAACCAGGGTGGCATTGCAAAATTCACATATATGATTCCCGGCTAAACAAGATGGCATTGCATGATTCACATATACGATAAAGAAACTAAACAGATGGCATTGACACAAAGCATGTCTAAACTAAGGAGATGACATATTTGATGTATACAGTAAGCAATGCAAGGCACCATATGCATGATATTACCAACATCAGCATGCCAAGTTAGAGCGAAGACCTCATGGGGTAAATAGGAGTGGTCTTCTGCTTCTGAATCCCCCTCAGAACAGTTATATTCCTCTTGATTACGATCTGAAATGGGTGGAGGGGGGCTGCCTTTGCGCCCACCATGGAGCGACGTCTGCATGAAATTTTATTGCCACGCAAGGCTCGTCTCTTTTGCTCTACATGTTCAGTTCCATTGTGTACAATAACTGACATGCATAGGAATAAAACATAGCGAGATTATGTAAGGAGTGCACGCACAAATCCAGAGTGATGGTAGCAAACTGTGGATAGACCCAAAACCAATGATAGCAGGCAGATAATAGCTTTAGTTAAAAAATACAGATAATGGCTCCTTTAATGTTTGTTTGCACCCAACATGAAACTCATAGTAGACACCCGAGATTAACCAGACAGTAGCCAGATACTACTGATTGCTGCCCCAATATGTACCCCACAACCATTTAAAAACTCAAGTTTCAGGATAAGTTTGGACCTGAATCGGAGTCTAATAGGTGAACACGATGATAAAGTAGCACGTCATCATATTAAGCGATGCATAACGTAAGCAGACACGAAAGAGTGTGACCTCTCTTGCGGACCCGTGTAGTCCTCAAGGTCATCTGCTCAGTTGATGATGCTAATGCAGTTGTCGTGGCTGCCGGCGGCGGGGAAGAAGATCTGAGGCGGCGAAAGACAGTCTGGAGAGCGGATCCCTGCTGTGGTGAACCCTTCCGTTGTTGGAGCAGCTGAGCTGGGGTGGAACACAGCACCGTAGGAGCAGGACAAACAACACAAGGTTTTCTTTGACACATATCTATACCAGAAGTAATTGTGTAAGGGCTTGTTTGAATTTGAGGATTCTAACAATGCAGGGATAGGAAATAGACAGGAATAGGATAGGAATGCACGTGCAAAATAGAGAATTTAAAAACACAGGATTTCTGCCAATCTGGGTGTTTGGTTCACAAGAATTGGAAGATCACAGGATGCAAAGAAGCATGGTGAGATTAAGTAAAACCACAAGAAAATGTACGGTTATAATGCTATTATGCTACTATCTCTTAGTCTTGTGCTTCATGAATAGGAATTTGAAAAGGAGGACAGGAGGAAATTAAAATTCCTACGGTTTTTCTTTCAAGGAGACACTAAAGGAACAAATCCTACAGTTGTCCTTTGCTCCATTCCTTTGCACCAAATTCATGAAAAGTAGTACCATAGGAAACTTTCCAATTCCTATGTTTTTCCTTCACTTTTCCTTTCAAGCACTGGCGATTCTAGTAGGCAGGCTTGAGCAAGGAAAAGCCTACACTAAAAAAATGTTTTTGTGCTACTTCTATTACTTTGGACCCAGGCCACTGCCCTACTAGCTCAGCTCCCAGGGCCATTGACAATTGCACAGCTCAAACGCGCAGAGATAAATAATGATGGCGTTCAAGAAAGTCCATCACAGATAGCTAAGTTGCCTGGTACCTCACTGCTTGTCATATAGTAGGATAAAATAATTGTATTTCCCGTTACTCCGTGTGCTCAGTGAACAATATATATAACATGTAGAGTAAAAAAGAGATGCTACAAGTGTACAACCTCTTTGGTGAAGCCATGTCGATCTCAGCATGATTGGGTTGGCCGGTGAGGATGCTCCGGCTGACTTGGTTGTCGGAGGAGGGGAAGAAGATCTTAGGCGTCTGGTGATGGAGCCCGAGGTACTGCTCCGCTGTGATGGAGGGTTTCATTGTTGGAGCAGCTCCGGTGAGTTGTACGACGCCGAGGCTGAAGCAGGACAAGAGAGACAATGTTAACCTGAGTGGAATTCTAATAGCATCTCCAATAGATGACGTAAAATACATAACCACAAAGTGCTAGATGTAAAATACATCAGCCGCTCATCTCTGAAATTAACTGTCGAAACTGAATTTTGCTGTCGAAACTGAATTTTACTGTCGAAACTGAATGCACTAGAGGTGAGGCTACACGTCAGTCGACTGACTTTTTCATCTCTGCTCAGTCGATTTTGCAGCCGTTGGATACGAAATCAAGGGCCTGCAGTTCATCTTCAACCTCCACCCCCCCCCCCGAGCCGCCAGCCACCACCGGCCAAACAGTCGCCCCCCGCCGCCTGCCCCGAAAACGCTCCCCACCGCCGCCCCGGCAATCCCTCTAGGCCCCCCGTGTCGAGCTTTTTCTCCGGCGATCCCCACGCCACCGCCCCACCACCGCCGGTGACCACCGCCCCCACCCTTTACCCTAAGATAGATAGTGGGGTACCTCTCCGGCGAGCCCCCCTCCCCACTGCGGCTGGTTCTTCCTTAACTCCGGCGAGCCCCCCACCCCCTGAAAATCGACTGACCCAAAAGTCGATTCAGTCGACTAAAGTGTAGCTAAATCGGAGCAGCATCGCAAGTAAGAGCAAGAGCGAGAGCAGCAGCGCGAGCAAGAGCAAGAGCAGACCAGGTAGGGGACCGAGAGCAAGAGCAGAGCAGCAGCGCGAGCGAGAGCTAAAGTAGCAGCAGCTCCTACTGATGTGGACGTCGCCGCCGAGGGAGCGATGCCGTGGAGGAAGTGGCCGGTGACGCCGCCGTGGATGGAGCCGCGCTGTGTTAGCTCGGGACCGAGCGCCGGCAGCACCATGAGATCGAATCAAGAAGAAAATGCGGTGATTAGTGTACAACCTCTTTGGTGGCGCCGATTAGGCCGCAGCTTCATCCGAGGAAACGGTGATGATGATGCTCTTCCGGTGGTGCAGGTGAAGACAGCGGTGTGGGAATGGAGGTGGTGCGAATGACGAGGGGAACGTCGGGGCAGCTTCTTGGAGGAGGAGGAAGGGGTGGCTGAACTGGTGGGATGACCAGATTGACGACGGATCCTCATCCGGTACGGTGGATGAGGGACATCGATGTGTTACTGTGGACGACGTCGTCGGGGAAGATGCTCTGACTGGGTGGAGGACGGAGGAGGGTGTGGGGCTTCGCGGGTTTTCCCGGCCTCGGTATACGAATGGGTGGGTGGATGGGATGGGAGTGGGGAACCATGGCTTAGGGACGCGCTTGTCCAAAATGTGGGGTAAGTTACGAAAGTACCCCCACCGATTTGAGGCGGTTCTTTCGGTTCAGGGGTATCATGGGCATTTCGCATGTCGGGATTTCACAGGAGGTGGGAGTTTTCGCGCGCGTTGTAATTTTGGAATAGCAAGGCGCGGGTTGAGATGGAGGGTGTTGTCGGAGCACAATGAGACAAAGATATATCTTACATATTTCGGGCTAACAAGGCGCAGGTTGAAATTTCCGGACAAGCCTAACGTGTACTGTACCAAATCAATTCGCACTACAAATGTCATTCAAAACTTTGAATCCATGTTATGTTCAATTAAAATATTTCGCTACGTGTATAATGCATGCAACCTACTACTCAAATGAATGTTTTAGTGCATTCAAACGTATATACTACCACTTCAATATGAACTAAATTTGAATTTGTTTCTCTATTTGAATAAGATCTACAATAATGATAGTTGTGAAGTCAAAGCATTTGAATTCGTTTCTCTGTTTTAATAAGATCTACAATCATCATTATTGTCAAGTTAAACCATCATTTGTGTATTATCTTCACAGCACACCACATGATTAGTCTTGAGTTACATATGAACTATGTGTACTATATGAACTCGAACTCAATTTTTTGAATGCACTTTGTGTTGATTTCAAATCACAGTACATTTCAATCTCTAGCTAGATCTTCATAATCTAAACCATGTCTCATATGTATAATGTGTTTATCACATTATGTATGGTGCCCCACCCCCTACGCCTACAAGTATTTAGATGTGAGTTGCAAACACCACACATTACCACAAATTCAAATAAAATGTGAGAATGTTCGATATATAGTATTGTTTAGATTGTTCGATATTTATTTGTAAGATGCAAATGCCACACATTATCACAAATTCAAATAAAATGTGAGATTGTTCGATATATAGTATGGCTTAGATTGTTCGACATTTAGCTGTGAGTTGCAAACGCCATGCATTATCACATTATGGTATAACATGTGCAAAACCGCAACACGCATATCACCGCTATATTCATGCATGCATATGTTTAAAACACTATGATCTCCTATTCAAATATATGAATCCACTTTCATATCAAATTATGATCTTTGCTAGTCTCTTACACCCACACAATCCTCTAACCTTTGTAGCTACCACTAACGTTCTCTTGTGCATGCACACGCCCTCCTCACCCTCCCCCTCCCTCAGCATTCTATCCATCGCGCACATTCATTTTTTTCTTTCGGTCGTTCTCCCACAGTCTCCGTAACTCCTTTCTGACACACACACCAATCGATAAACCTCTCCAGCGATGTCTGCCTACAACATACACACGCACCTTCAATTGAGGGAGTCCTGGACTAAGGGGTCCTTAGGCGTCCGGCTTGTTATCCATGGGCTGGACTGATGGGCTGTGAAGACATGAAGGCCGAAGACTGCACCGTGTCCGGATTGGACTCTACTTGGCGTGGAGGGCAAGCTTGGCGACCGACTATGAAGATTCCTTCTTATGTAACCGACTCCATGTAAACCCTAGATCCCCCCGGTGTCTATATAAGGAGGGGTTTGTCCGGAAAGGGGACATTCATTACCATATACACATAGGCTAGACTTCTAGGGTTTAGCCATTATGATCTCGTGGTAGATCAACTCTTGTAACACTCATATTCATCAAGATCAATCAAGCAGGAAGTAGGGTATTACCTCCATAGAGAGGGCCCGAACCTGGGTAAACATCGTGGTCCCCTGTCTCCTGTTACCATCGATCCTAGACGCACAGTTCGGGACCCCCTACCCGAGATCCGCCGGTTTTGACACCGACATTGGTGCTTTCATTGAGAGTTCTGCTGTGCCGTCGCCAAGAGGATTGATGGCTCGCCTCGTCCTCAAGGATAATATCATCTCCGGAGGAACCCTGGCCCCAGGCCAAACCCTCCGGCTGGGCGGCTTCGTCATGACCGCCGGGTCGGCCCTTAAGCCGACGATGACCTCTCAAGTCATCGAAAATCGCCTCTGTGTTAATCCCGAATACTCCGCCCGGATGGATCCAATGGAGTTATCGTCGTTGAACGAACTCCTGGATCGCATGGCCGCCTTGGGGGTCGCCACAGACTACGATCGGGTTGGGCTTAAACCCGACCAGAGAGAAATTAAAACTCCGCCGATCACCCACCAAATAGCGGTAGTTGAGGAGCGGAGCAACTCTTCTACTATATTGAAGACGAACTATGTTCGGATCTCCGATCTTGAAGGGCCGGATATTCTCCGGCAGAAAGGCACGTTCCATCCCCCGAACATGCAGTTGGACGATGAGCCTAAAAAATCAGTCGATATCTCGGAGCCCGAACTGCCAGGGCCGGTAGATCTTCAAACTTCGGATCCGAAATTGGGTCAGGGTTCGGACTTCGTTCCACCCACCCACCCGGACATAGACGCTCTCATGAGCATCAAACGACAGCCTCATGAAATGGTCCACCACTTCTGAGCCAGATTCCTCCTTGTCAAAGATAAGGTAAAGGATTGCCGTGACGAAGACGCGATAGCAGCATTCTACAACAACTGCGTGGACGAAGGTATCCTAAATGCCATCAATCACCGCCGCATACTAAAGTTCGCTGACTTAACAACTATCGTACAAAAGTACAGCGCGATGGAAAGCGCCTGGAATTCAGGCAGCTCATTGGGAACCTTCGGCGCCAACCCAACTCATCCTACGGGCGAAAAGGACGCACCCCCGTGGTGCGCCCAGCCAAACAGTCAAAAAACATAAACCCATTACGCCGCACGACACCGTTCTGGAGGGATGGCTAAATGGCCCATGCAAAATACATACAACGCCAGATACCGTGGCAACCCACAGCCTTAGAGCATGTTGGATACTCCGGCAGGTAGCCAAGAGCGGCGAGGACATCCTTGTCAAGGACACCCCAGAATAGCACCCTCCAACAAACGACGATACTAGAGTATTAACAGTCTTCGAGACATTTGCTTCAAACAATAAGCATAAAAGGGCACTGCGCGATCTCGCCGAAGTTTGCCAGGTCGCCGCAATTGACCCCTGGAACGGCACGACCATAACCTTTAACGCCAGTGACGAACCTAAACACAGAACAGTCCGAGCGCCAACTGCATTAGTCCTCAGTCCCATCGTGGACGGTTTTCGACTAACAAAAGTCCTCATGGACGACGGCAGCTGACTAAACCTCATTTACGAGGACACGCTCCACAAGATGGAAATAGACAGGAGTCGCATCTAGAAAAGCAGCACAACCTTTCGAGGCATCATTCCTAGTCAGGAAGCGCGGTGTGCGGGAAAAATTACACTTGATGTGGTATTCGGCACGTCGGAGAATTATAGGTCCGAGGAAATAACTTTCCAGGTGGCCCCTTTCAACAGCCGATACCACGCCCTGTTAGGGCGAGAGGCCTTCATGCGCTTTCAAGCCATACCCCATTATGGATATATGAAGCTAAAAATGCCCGGGCCTAATGGAATAATCACCCTCGTTAGCGATCCGGATATAGCACTCCGCGCCGAGAACAAAACAACATCCTTGGCCCTCGAGGCATTATCCGAGGCCCTTGCGGCTGAAGAACTAACTGCACTACGATCCACTGTGGATAGAGACGATGTCATCCTGGACAAACGACCCAAATCTACTTCTTTCAAGCCAGCAGAAGAAACGGTCAAATTTCAGGTCCATCCAACAGACCCAAAGAAGACAGCCTCTATCGGAGTGCAACTCAGCCCCACAGTTGACGCCGCACTGCAGGACTTCTTGCGTGAAAACTGGGATATATTCACCTGGCACCCCTCAGATATGCCAGGAATCCCACGCGAGTTGGCCGAACACAGCCTCAACATACTAAAGGGATATAAGCCGGTCAAACAAACATTGCGGCGCTTTTCCGAACCCAAACGACAAGCTATGGGGGAGGAGCTAGCCAAACTCATCGAGTCCGGATTCATCAAAGATATTAAACATCCGGACTGGCTAGCAAACTTGGTAATGGTACCAAAGAAGGATAAATCCTGGCGACTATGCGTCAACTTCAAAGACCTCAATAAGGCTTGCCCTAAGGATCCCTTCCCCCTTCCTCGCATTGATCAAATCATTGACGCTACCACTGGACACGACTCGCTGTGCTTCCTTGATGCATATTTCGGATACCATCAAATCAAAATGAAGGAGTCCGATCAAGCCGCAACAGCATTCATTACACCATACGAGCCGTTTTGCTTCAACACCATGCCTTTCGGACTCAAGAACGCCGGCGCCACCTATCAGCGCATGATTCAAACATGCCTCGAGAAACAGATTGGCAAGACAGTGGAGGCCTATGTGGATGACGTCGTCATCAAAACTAGGCACGTCGAAACACTAATAGACGACTTGCGTCTCACATTCGACAACCTCCGCACATATAACATCAAGCTTAACCCGGAAAAGTGCGTCTTCGGCGTCCCCGCCGGTAAACTACTGGGCTTCATCGTTTCCAATAGAGGAATTGAAGCAAATCCAGCCAAAATCCGAGCTCTGTCACAATTGGCCACGCCAACCGAACTCAAACAGGTCCAAAAACTTGTCGGGTGCGTGGCAGCTTTAAGCCGCTTTATCTCCAGGTTGGGGGAAAAGGCGCTGCCCCTTTATCACCTCCTACGGCGCACCGATAACTTCGAGTGGACAGACGCGACAACAGCCGAACTGGAGAAATAAAAGCCCTTTTGGCAAGCAACCCAATCCTGGCCGCGCCAAACATCGGCTAACCAATGCTCCTACATATATCAGCAACACACCAGGTGGTGAGCGCCGTACTCGTCGTCGAGCGAGAACAGGACGGACACAAATTTCCACTCCAAAAGCCGGTATACTACGTATCCACCGTCCTCACGCCATGCAAATCCCGGTACCCTCACTATCAAAAGATAGCATATGCAGTCTTCATGGCATCTCAAAAATTGCAACACTACTTTCAGGAGTGCTCGATCACGGTGGCTTCCGAAGTGCCCCTCAATGATATAATTAACAACCGGGGTGCAATAGGCCGGATTGCCAAATGGGCCATTGAGCTCCTGCCATTCGACATCACATACAAACCACGTCGAGCCATCAAATCCCAGGTACTAGCTGACTTCGTCGCCGAATGGAAAGAGGCCGAACTCCCTAAAGAGTACGGCGCGTATTCCAACTGGGTTATGCATTTTGACGGCTCCAAAATGTTGGCAGGGCTAGGGGCGGGCGTCGTATTAACGTCCCCCACAGGAGATATCGTCCAGTACGTACTCCAAATATTATACACAGACTCCAACAACGCAGCCGAATACGAGGCCTTGCTACATGGCCTTCGGATGGCCGTATCAATGGGCATACAATGCCTGGAGGTGCGCGGGGACTCAAACCTCGCAATATCCCAAATTAATGGAGACTTTGATGCCAAAGATCCAAAGATGGCAGCTTATCGCAATGCTGTCTTAAAGATGTCGGCTCGGTTCGAGGGGCTCGAATTTCATCACGTCGCCCGAGAAAGTAATCAGGCGGCAGACGTCCTTGCTCGCATCGGCGCTAAGAGCGACCCCGTCCCACCTGACATCTTCCTCGAAAGGCGCTTTAAGCCATCCGTGGTGTGGAAAGGGGGAGACAACAAAGATAGTCCCGTTCTGAACACAAACATAAACAACAAACACGCCGATATCATCGGAGGCTCAGCCACCGAAATAAAACCATCGGCCCACCTCATTATGGCAGTAATTGCCCCGTGGACCGAACCATTATTGGCCTACTTTAATAGGAAGGAGCTCCCAGAAGATCAGAATGAGACTCGCCGCATTGTCCGGCGTTCGAAGGCCTATAAAGTTCACGAAGGAGAGCTCTAAAAGAAAAGCACTACCGGTGTCCTTCAAAGGTGTATCTCCGAGGAGGAGGGGCGGCAACTCTTGGCAGAAATTCACGCCGGTCTCGGTGGGCACCACGCCGCAGCCCGGGCACTTGTCAGCAAGGCCTTCCGGATAGGATTCTATTGGCCTACGGCCCGGGCAAACGCACAGGACCTCGTCCAGCGCTGCGTTGGATGCCAACTCTTCGCCAACCAAAGCCATATGCCCCAACCGCCCTACAAACAATCCCCATTACATGGCCCTTTGCGGTCTGGGGCTTGGACATGGTTGGACCCCTTAAAGGGGGAAGCCATAAGAAAAAATATTTGCTGGTCATGGTGGACAAATTCACCAAGTGGATAGAGGCTAGACCAGTTAAAACGGCCGAGTCCGGACCGGTGATCGCATTTATATCCGATGTGGTGCACCGTTATGGTGTACCACACAGCATCAACACTGATAACGGTTCCAATTTCACAGCTGATGAGGTGAAAACCTGGTGTGCTAATCTGGGCATTAAGCTCGATTACGCCTCTGTCTACCACCCGCAAACAAAACTGTCAAGTCGAGCGAGCTAATGGTCTTATTATGAGCGGCATCAAACCCAGGCTAGTGCGGTCTTTGAAAGAATCAGACAAACACTGGGTCGAGGAGCTTGACTCCGTACTCTGGGGGGCTACGAACCACGCCCAACCGTACTACCGGATACACACCTTTCTTCATGGTGTACGGTGCAGAGGTTGTATTGCCCTGCGATATTATTCATGACTCACCTCGAGTGCGTATGTACGAGGAGAAAGAGGCCGAGTTGGATCAGCAGGACAGCCTAGACGCCCTGGAGGAGGAGCACGACGTCGCCAAAGCCCGTTCAGCATTTTATCAGAAGCAGGCTCGAAGATATCAAAGCAGAGAAGTACGGGCCAAGACTTACAATGTTGGCGAACTTGTTCTACGCTTGCCGGAGAACAAAAATGACAAACTCAAGCCCAAATGGGAGGGTCCCTTCATAATTGACGAAGTTCTTACCGGAGGAGCGTACCGTCTTCGTGACGCATCACACAAACGCCTAGAGCCGAACCCCTAGAACGCGGCCAGACTCCGAAGGTTCTATGCCTAGCACCGAACTCTTTGTTAGTCTCCTTCTCCCCTATAGTTTCCATTACTTTTTCTCCCTTTTACACAATTCCTTTTTTTCTTTAAAGCTCTCATTCGGCTTGACCGAACACTACTGACGTACACATTTTTACATATGTACGCCCATCATACCTGGGGGCTTCTTTAACAGAAGCTTGTTAATACTATTTTCCGAGCATCAAGCTCACCATACATACGCGTTCTTCCCATATGTCTTTTCTTCACCATTATATGCATCGATATGACTTAAGTTTTGGCCAAGCTGGGTTGCCTGGCTCCTGTGTTTACCCCTACGTTCCCGATTATTTGGCTAAGTGGTAAAGGGAGCACCTCTACAATTGTTACTGCCGGGTTATCCGGATGTGTACCTCAGACTGGGTGAAGCCGAAAGCTAGTGTTCTTAAGGGAATATTCGGTCGGTGGATGAAAAATACTCTTTGCACTCACTCTATTGTGAACCCCCAGAAGCTATACACACTATGATTTTTACATCACAATTCCGACATGTCTACTAATGCATGCACACCCGGGGAAAGGAACCCTTAATGAAACTATTCTCCCTGGAAGACGTTTCTAACAATCTTAATGTAATATAACATAACTAGCCGAATACAACTTGTCTGTTCAAGCAACTATCACCCCTACGCCTAGTTTTCCAAGCATACCCCGGTCTATTCGGCCGCGAGGGTATTCGGAAACACTCCGCACCATTGAGTCTGGAGGTTGAAGCGAAAAGGTCTGCCATGACAAATGCTATACAATTCAGCTAGAATTACATAGGGTAAGGAAAGTACATAGTCACTGGGACTCAAACACTTCCTTCTCTATACTGTCCAACAGGCGGTCTAACTTACAATCCTGTTGGGAATATTTGGCGGCCACCTCTACTTGGTCATACACTAAACTAACGGGAATTTCTTCCCCATTCGACCCTAGCGGTCCGACCCGAGCCATGTGATTAGGATCAAGCTTGGTATAGCAAGTTTTCACCATGGCCCAAGCTTCTCGCGCACCCTCTCGACAGGCCGATATCTTCCATAATCGGATACGCCGCCGCGCTCCTTTGAACAGCTCTACAAGCTCCTCCATACTTCCTGGAGGGGAGGCGGATGGCCATAAGGCCTTGGCAACACTCTGCATGGCCAGCCGAGCATGCTCGTGCACCTGCGACCGCCTTTGCAGCAGATCACGAGCTGATCCGGACACCTCCTCTTCAGGACGGCCCGTCAATATACCTGCCATCATAATTATATCAGTTCTATCTATCTCCGAACTACTTTAACAATAGTTCGGACACATACTGAATATGCCGCCCCGCAGCTTCTTGTTCTCCTTCACGGAATCGGCAAGCTGGGCCCGCACATCCTTCAACTCTTCCCCTAGCTGGGTTTTGCAATCCTGGAGCTGGTTTTTCTCAACAATGGCCTGCTTCAGTACACGTTCGCTGAAGGAAATATGCCCTCGAGGCAATAATAAAGTTATTATTTATTTCCTTATATCATGATAAATTTTTATTATTCATGCTAGAATTGTATTAACCGGAAACTTGATACATGTGTGAATACATAGACAAACAGAGTGTCACTCGTATGCCTCTACTTGACTAGCTCGTTGATCAAAGATGGTTATGTTTCCTAGCCATAGACATGAGTTGTCATTTGATTAACGGGATCACATCATTAGGAGAATGATGTGATTGACTTGACCCATTCCGTTAGCTTAGCACCCGATCGTTTAGTATGTTGCTATTGCTTTCTTCATGACTTATACATGTTCCTATGACTATGAGATTATGCAACTCCCGTTTACCGGAGGAACACTTTGTGTGCTACCAAACGTCACAACGTAACTGGGTGATTATAAAGGTGCTCTACAGGTGTCTCCGAAGGTACTTGTTGGGTTGGCGTATTTCGAGATTAGGATTTGTCACTCCGATTGTCAGAGAGGTATCTCTGGGCCCACTCGGCAATGCACATCACTATAAGCCTTGCAAGCATTGCAACTAATGAGCTAGTTGCGGGATGATGTATTACGGAACGAGTAAGGAGACTTGCCAGTAACGAGATTGAACTAGGTATTGAGATATCGACGATCGAATATCGGGCAAATAACATACCGATGACAAAGGGAACAACATATGTTGTTATGCGGTTTGAACGATAAAGATCTTCGTAGAATATGTGGGAGCCAATATGAGTATCCAGGTTCCGCTATTGGTTATTGACCGGAGATGTGTCTCGGTCATGTCTACATAGTTCTCGAACCCGTAGGGTCCGCACACTTAAAGTTAGATGACGGTTATATTATGAGTTTATGTGTTTTGATGTACCGAAGGAGTTCGGAGTCCCGGATGAGATCAGGGACATGACGAGGAGTTTCAAAATGGCCGAGACGTAAAGATCGATATATTGGACGACTATATTCGGACTTCGGAAAGGTTCCGAGTGATTCGGGTATTTATCGGAGTACCGGAGAGTTACGGGAATTCGCCGGGGAGAAGTATTGGGCCTTATTGGGCCTTATTGGGCCATACGGGAATAGAGGAGTGAGGCCAAAAGGAAGGAGGCGCGCACCCCCCCTCTGGTCCGAATTGGACAAGGGGTGCAGCCCCCTTTTCCTTCTCCCTCTCCCCCTCTTTCCTTCTCTCCTACTCCAACAAGGAAAGGAGGAGTCCTACTCCCGGTGGGAGTAGGACTCCCCCCTTGGCGCGCCCTCCTCCTAGGCCGGCCGCCTCCCCCTTGCTCCTTTATATACGGGGGCAGGGGGCACCCCAAAGACACAACAATTGATCTCTTGATCTCTTAGCCGTGTGCGGTGCCCCCTCCACCATAATCCACCTCGATAATATCGTAGCGGTGCTAAGGCGAAGCCCTGCGTCGGTAGAACATCATCATCGTCACCACTCCGTCGTGCTGACGGAACTCTCCCTCAAAGCTCGGCTGGATCGGAGTTCGAGGGACGTCATCGAGCTGAACGTGTGCTGAACTCGGAGGTGCCGTACGTTCGGTACTTGGATCAGTCGGATCGTGAAGACGTACGACTACGTCAACCGTGTTGTGCTAACGCTTCCGCTTTCGGTCTACGAGGGTATGTGGACAACACTCTCCCCTCTCGTTGCTATGCATCACCATGATCTTGCATGTGCGTAGCAAATTTTTTGAAATTACTACGTTCCCCAACAGTGGCATCCGAGCCTGGTTTTATGCGTAGATGTCATATGCATGAGTAGAACAGAAGTGAGTTGTGGGCGATATAAGTCATACTGCTTACCAGCATGTCATACTTTGGTTCGGCGGTATTGTTGGATGAAGCAGCCCGGACCGACATTACGCGTACGCTTACGCGAGACTGGTTCTACCGACGTGCTTTGCACATAGGTAGCTGGCGGGTGTCAGTTTCTCCAAATTTAGTTGAACCGAGTGTGGCTACGCCCGGTCCTTGCGAAGGTTAAAACATCACTAACTTGACAAACTATCGTTGTGGTTTTGATGCGTAGGTAAGAACGGTTCTTGCTAAGCCTGTAGCAGCCACGTAAAACTTGCAACAACAAAGTAGAGGACGTCTAACTTGTTTTTGCAGGGCATGTTGTGATGTGATATGGTCAAAGCATGATGCTAAATTTATTGTATGAGATGATCATGTTTTGTAACCGAGTTATCGGCAACTGGCAGGAGCCATATGGTTGTCGCTTTATTGTATGCAATGCAATCGCCCTGTAATGCTTTACTTTATCACTAAGCGGTAGCGATAGTCGTAGAAGCATAAGATTGGCGAGACGACAACGATGCTACGATGGAGATCAAGGTGTCGCGCCGGTGACGATGGTGATCGTGACGGTGCTTCGGAGATGGAGATCACAAGCACAAGATGATGATGGCCATATCATATCACTTATATTGATTGCATGTGATGTTTATCTTTTATGCATCTTATCTTGCTTTGATTGACGGTAGCATTATAAGATGATCCCTCACTAAATTATCAAAGTATAAGTGTTCTCCCTGAGTATGCACCATTGCGAAAGTTCTTCATGCTGAGACACCACGTGATGATCGGGTGTGATAGGCTCTCGTTCAAATACAACGGGTGCAAAACAGTTGCACACGCGGAATACTCAGGTTAAGCTTGACGAGCCTAGCATATAACAGATATGGCCTCGGAACACGGAGACCGAAAGGTCGAGCGTGAATCATATAGTAGATATGATCAACATAGTGATGTTCACCGTTGAAACTACTCCATCTCACGTGATGATCGGACATGGTTTAGTTGATATGGATCACGTGATCACTTAGAGGATTAGAGGGATGTCTATCTAAGTGGGAGTTCTTAAGTAATATGATTAATTGAACTTAAATTTATCATGAACTTAGTCCTGATAGTATTTTCCAAATTATGTTGTAGATCAATAGCTCGCGTTGTTGCTTCCCTGTGTTTATTTTTGATATGTTCCTAGAGAAAAATTATGTTGAAAGATGTTAGTAGCAAAGATGCGGATTGGATCCGTGATCTGAGGATTATCCTCATTGCTGCACAGAAGAATTATTTCCTTGATGCACCGCTAGGTGACAGACCTATTGCAGGAGCAGATGCAGACGTTATGAACGTTTGGCTAGCTCAATATGATGACTACTTGATAATTTAGTGCACCATGCTTAACGGCTTAGAATCGAGACTTCAAAGACGTTTTGAACGTCATGGACCATATGAGATGTTCCAGGAGTTGAAGTTAATATTTCAAGCAAATACCCGAGTTGAGAGATATGAAGTCTCCAACAAGTTCTATAGCTAAAAGATGGAGGAGAATAGCTCAAGCAGTGAGCATGTGCTCAGATTGTGTGGGTACTACAATCGCTTGAATCAAGTGGAAGTTAATCTTCCAGATAAAATAGTGATTGACAGAATTCTCTAGTCACCATCACCAAGTTAGTAGAACTTCGTGATGAACTATAGTATGCAAGGGATGACGAAAGTAATTCCCGAGCTCTTTGTGATGCTGAAATCGACGAAGGTAGAAATCAAGAAAAACATCAAGTGTTGATGGTTGAAGAGACCACTAGTTTCAAGAAAAGGGCAAAGGGAAGAAGGGGAACTTCAAGAAGAACGGCAAGCAAGTTGCTGCTCAAGTGAAGAAGCCTAAGTCTGGTCCTAAGCCTGAGACTAAGTGCTTCTACTTCAAAGGGACTGGTCACTGGAAGCGGAACTACCCCAAGTATTTGGTGGATAAGAAGGATGGCAAAGTGAACAAAGGTATATTGGATATACATGTTCTTGATGTGTACTTTACTAGTGTTTATAGCAACCCCTCGGCATTTGATACTGGTTCAGTCTCTAAGAGTAGTAACTCAAAACAGGAGTTGCAGAATAAACAGAGACTAGTAAAAGGCGAGGTGACGATGTGTGTTGGAAGTAGTTCCAAGATTCATATGATCATCATCGCACACTCCCTATACTTTCGGGATTAGTGTTGAAACTAAATAAGTGTTATTTGGTGTTTGCGTTGAGCATGAATATGATTTGATCATGTTTGTTGCAATACGGTTATTCATTTAAATTAGAGAATAATTGTTGTTCTGTTTACATGAATAAAACCTTCTATGGTCATACACCCAATAAAATGGTTTGTTGGATCTCGATCGTAGTGATACACATATTCATAATAATGAAGCCAAAAGATGCAAAGTTAATAATGATAGTGCAACTTATTTGTGGCACTGCCATTTAGGTCATATTGGTGTAAAGCGCATGAAGAAACTCCATACTGATGGGATTCCGGAATCACTTGATTATGAATCACTTGATGCTTGCGAACCGTGCCTCATGGGCAAGATGACTAAAACGCCGTTCTCCGGAACTATGGAGAGAGCAACAGATTTGTTGGAAATCATACATACAGATGTATGTGGTCCGGTGAATATTGAGGCTCGTAGCTGGTATCATTATTTTCCGACCTTCACAGATGATTTGAGCAGATATGGGTATATCTACTTAATGAAACAGAAGTCTGAAACATTTGAAAAGTTCATATAATTTCAGAGTGAAGTGGAAAATCATCGTAACAAGAAAATAAAGTTTCTACGATCTGATCATGGAGAAGATTATTTGAGTTACGAGTTTGGCCTTCAGTTAAAACAATGTGAAATAGTTTCGCTACTCACGCCACCTGCAAGACCACAGTGTAATGGTGTGTCCGAACATCGTAACCGTACTTTATTAGATATGGTGCGATATATGATGTCTCTTACCGATCTACCACTATCGTTTTGGGGTTATGCATTAGAGACAGCTGCATCCACGTTAAATAGGGTACCATCTAAATCCGTTGAGACACATCTTATGAACAGTGGTTTGGCAAGAAACCAAATTTGTCGTTTCTTAAAGTTTGGGGTTGCGATGCTTATGTGAAAAAGTTTCATCCTGATAAGCTCAAACCCAAATCGGAGAAATGTGTCTTCATAGGATACCCAAAGGAGACAGTTGGGTACACCTTCTATCACAGATCCGAAGGCAAGACATTCATTGCTAAGAATGGATCCTTTCTAGAGAAGGAGTTTCTCTCGAAAGAAGTGAGTGGGAGGAAAGTAGAACTTGATGAGGTAATTGTACCTGCTCCCTTATTGGAAAGTAGTTCATCGCAGAAACCAGTTTCTGTGACACCTATACCAATTAGTGAGGAAGGTAATGATGATGATCATGGAACTTCAGATCAAGTTATTACTGAACCTCGTAGGTCAACCAGAGTAAGATCCGCACCAGAGTGGTACGGTAATCCTGTTCTGGAGGTTATGTTACTAGACCATGATGAACCTACGAACTATGAAGAAGCGATGGTGAGCCCAGATTTCGCAAAATGGCTTGAGGCCATGAAATCTGAGATGAATTCCATGTATGAGAACAAAGTATGGACTTTGATTGACTTGCCCAATGATCGGCGAGCCATTGAGATTAAATGGATCTTCAAGAGGAAGACGGACGCTGATAGTAGTGTTACTATCTACAAAGCTAGAATTGTCGCAAAAGGTTTTTGACAAGTTTAAGGTGTTGACTATGATGAGAGTTTCTCACTCGTATCTATGCTTAAGTCTGTCCGAATCATGTTAGCAATTGCCGCATTTTATGAAATCTGGCAAATGGATAAACAAAACTACATTCCTTAATGGATTTATTAAAGAAGAGTTGTATATGATGCAACCAGAAGGTTTTGTCAATCCTAAAGGTGCTAACAAAATATGCAAGCTCCAGCGATCCATCTATGGACTGGTGCAACCATCTCGGAGTTGGAATATACGTTTTGATAAGTTGATCAAAGGATATAGTTTTATACAGACTTGCGGTGAAGCCTGTATTTACAAGAAAGTGAGTGGGAGCACTACAGCATTTTTGATAAGTATATGTGAATGACATATTGGTGATCAAAAATAATGTAGAATTATTCTACAAAGCATAAAGGAGGGTTTGAAAGGAGTTTTTCAAAGAAAGACCTCGGTGAAGCTGCTTACATATTGAGCATCAAGATCTATAGAGATAGATCAAGACGCTTGATAAGTTTTTCAATGAGTACATACCTTAACAAGATTTTGAAGTGGTTCAAAATGGAACAGTCAAAGAAAGAGTTTCTTGTCTGTGTTACAAGGTGTGAAATTGAGTAAGACTCAAAGCCCGACCACGACAGAAGATAGAAAAAGAATGAAAGTCATTCCCTATGCCTCAGCCATAGGTTCTATAAAGTATGCCATGCTGTGTACCAGATCTATTGTATACCCTACACTGATTTTGGCAAGGGAGTACAATAATGATCTAGGAGTAGATCACTGGACAGCGGTCAAAATTATCCTTAGTGGAATAAGGATATGTTTCTCGATTATGGAAGTGACAAAAGGTTCGTCGTAAAGGGTTACGTTGATGCAAGTTTTGACACTAATCTAGATGACTCTAAGTCTCGGTCTAGATACATATTGAAAGTGGGAGCAATTAGCTAGAGTAGCTCCGTGCAGAGCATTGTAGACATAGAAATTTGCAAAATACTTACGGATCTGAATGTGACAGACCCGTTGACTAAAATTATCTCACAAGCGAAACATGATCACACCTTAGTACTCTTTGGGTGTTAATCACATAGCGATGTGAACTAGATTACTGACTCTAGTAAACCCTTTGGGTGTTGGTCACATGACGATGTGAACTATGGGTGTTAATCACATGGTGATGTGAACTATTGATGTTAAATCACATGGCGATGTGAACTAGATTATTGACTCTAGTGCAAGTGGGAGACTGAAGGAAATATGCCCTCGAGGCAATAATAAAGTTATTATTTATTTCCTTATATCATGATAAATTTTTATTATTCATGCTAGAATTGTATTAACCGGAAACTTGATACATGTGTGAATACATAGACAAACAGAGTGTCACTCGTATGCCTCTACTTGACTAGCTCGTTGATCAAAGATGGTTATGTTTCCTAGCCATAGACATGAGTTGTCATTTGATTAACGGGATCACATCATTAGGAGAATGATGTGATTGACTTGACCCATTCCGTTAGCTTAGCACCCGATCGTTTAGTATGTTGCTATTGCTTTCTTCATGACTTATACATGTTCCTATGACTATGAGATTATGCAACTCCCGTTTACCGGAGGAACACTTTGTGTGCTACCAAACGTCACAACGTAACTGGGTGATTATAAAGGTGCTCTACAGGTGTCTCCGAAGGTACTTGTTGGGTTGGCGTATTTCGAGATTAGGATTTGTCACTCCGATTGTCGAAGAGGTATCTCTGGGCCCACTCGGCAATGCACATCACTATAAGCCTTGCAAGCATTGCAACTAATGAGCTAGTTGCGGGATGATGTATTACGGAACGAGTAAAGAGACTTGCCGGTAACGAGATTGAACTAGGTATTGAGATACCGACGATCAAATCTCGGGCAAGTAACATACCGATGACAAAGGGAACAACGTATGTTGTTATGCGGTTTGACCGATAAAGATCTTCGTAGAATATGTGGGAGCCAATATGAGCATCCAGGTTCCGCTATTGGTTATTGACCGGAGACGTGTCTCGGTCATGTCTACATAGTTCTCGAACCCGTAGGGTCCGCACACTTAAAGTTAGATGACGGTTATATTATGAGTTTATGTGTTTTGATGTACCGAAGGAGTTCAGCGTCCCGGATGAGATCAGGGACATGATGAGGAGTTTCGAAATGGCCGAGACATAAAGATCGATATATTGGACGACTATATTTGGACTTCGGAAAGGTTCCGAGTGATTCGGGTATTTATCGGAGTACCGGAGAGTTACGGGAATTGGCCGGGGAGAAGTATTGGGCCTTATTGGCCATACGGGAATAGAGGAGAGAGACCAAAAGGAAGGAGGCTCGCACCCCCCCTCTGGTCCGAATTGGACAAGGGGTGCAGCCCCCTTTTCCTTCTCCCTCTCCCCCTCTTTCCTTCTCTCCTACTCTAACAAGGAAAGGAGGAGTCCTACTCCCGGTGGCAGTAGGACTCCCCCCTTGGCGCGCCCTCCTCCTAGGCCGGCCGCCTCCCCCCTTGCTCCTTTATATACGGGGGCAGGGGGCACCCCAAAGACACAACAATTGATCTCTTGATCTCTTAGCCGTGTGCGGTGCCCCCCTCCACCATAATCCACCTCGATAATATCGTAGCGGTGCTTAGGCGAAGCCCTGCGTCGGTAGAACATCATCATCGTCACCACGCCGTCGTGCTGACGGAACTCTCCCTCAAAGCTCGGCTGGATCGGAGTTCGAGGGACGTCATCGAGCCGAACGTGTGCTAAACTCGGAGGTGCCGTACGTTCGGTACTTGGATCAGTCAGATCGTGAAGACGTACGACTACATCAACCGTGTTGATGTAACGCTTCTGCTTTCGGTCTACGAGGGTACATGGACAACACTCTCCCCTCTCGTTGCTATGCATCACCATGATCTTGCGTGTGCGTAGCAAATTTTTGGAAATTACTACGTTCCCCAACATTCGCCCGCAGCATGTAGCCTCTTGGCTTCTTGCTCATTCGCTTGTGCGACTTCCAGCGCCTCTTTGAGTTCCTCTGACAATCATGTTATGATATAGGCAGGACTGTTAGCATTAATGGCATATGATTATATTTTCTCGATGGAGGGGAAAATTACCAGGCGACGCCTTTTTGGACTTTTCTAGTTCAGCGGTAGCAGCATTTAGCTGCGCCCGACATTGTTCTAGCTCTTGGGTCAGCAGGTTGTTCTTCTCCATAAGAACCTGGTCATACAATGGTCCTTAAATCAGTTGTACCAACTGCTTTCAGTCCCGGGGGCTACGGGTATATGGCTATCCTTTTTTGACAAAGAAAACTTACCTGCACATCTGTCAGATATTGCCTCGTGGCTTTTCTAAGCCCGTCTCGAGCAGCTCGGATGTATGCGTTGCCCGAGCTAAAGGCATTAAATGCCTCGTCCGAGAACTTCGGGTCTCGTAAAACAGCACTGCAGCGCCGATGATTCATGGCACTCTCTACTTCCGAGTCGGTAACAGACATATTGTCCGAACCCTTGGCCGAAGGGCAGTCCGGATTTGTTCCTACATCGGCTCCCGTCTCCCCGACTGGATCTAAATCTTGGTCGTTGGGAGCGCAGCCGGCCGGACCCCCGGACATAGTTCGGCGAACCTTTGTCCTGTAATCAAACAGGCGCATAGGTCACAGTTGGACATAGCCACTGAAAAATATATTTATCCGTACCTCCTCAATGAGGGCCCGGCGGTGCCTTCACCGGCCCTCCTCTTCGAAGGCCTGCCCGGCGCAGGAACCGATTTCCTCGGTATCGTCAAACGCCTCCCCTGTATAACGCGCGACAATGCGGTGGGTGAGGCAGAGTACGAGCACCCTTTCAAAAGAGGTGTTTCTTGATTACTTACCTGTGAAGCGGGAAGAAGAAGACCGGGGTAGTCGGCAATAATGGCCACTTCTGTGCCATCATAGCTCCTCTAGTAAAACACCCCCTCCGCGAGCACCACAAATATATCTGGATCCTCTTCAAACCCGGGATCAAGCTCCTGGTTGTGGTCCTCCGGCTGTGGGGCAGGACTATAAAATCCCTCGGTGACCTTTCGCCAGTGCTGTCATAAGCAAACAAACTAGAAATTTATCAAAGGAAATTCGGAGATGGAAGGAGTAAAAACAGAGGGGTCGGGCCTTACCCAACTGGGAGGGTTATACATAGAGTACCCGTCTCTGAGTTTGATGCGAAGAAACTCCCCTTTGAACAGTTCGGCTAATATCTTAGCCAAAGCGGCAGGGGTATCCGGACCTTTCCGGCCGCAGCGAGAGGCGTCGTCCTTCCCATTGTAGTGCCACATTGGAAGCCCTCTGCATTGGAGCGGCTGAACCCCTCGCACTATGGAGATCGCCATAACCTCGATTACTGTGAGTCCGGACTGAGTGAGCTCTTTTATCTTTCTCATCAGCTGACGAACCTCCGCACCATCTTCCTCTTCAAGACTCCGAGGACACCAACTGTGGCGTTTCTTCAGCGGGGCGTGCGCAAATTCAGGAAGACCCTTTCAAACCGGGTCGGGAAGCGCGACGTCCTCTATATAAAACCATTCGGAGGGCCATTCATCTGGTGCCTTCCTTGGTGTGCCGGATGGATATCCGGTATCGGCGACGCGCCATACTTCGGCTTCGCCCACTTCAAATATTGACCCTTCGTGATTGCGCGGGACGAGACAGAACAATTTTCTCCACAGTTCGAAGTGGGCTTCAACACCCAGAAATACCTCGCATAGAGCGACATAACCTGCGATGTGCAGGACAGAAGCGGGAGTGAGGTTGTGCAGCTGGAGGCCATAATATTCCAGGAGCCCTCAGAGGAATGGATGGACTGGAAATCCGACGCCTCTTAGCAGATAGGGGACGAAGCACACTCGCTCCCCCCGGAGGGATTGGGGAAGTCCTCCACCTGAGTCACGCCATTGAAGGAGGCCGACCTTGCTCGAACAGGGACCAGATCCGCGGGAGGAAGAAATCCCTGCGTTTGCAACTTTGCTAGTTGACTATGAGTCACAGAGCACTTCTCCCACTCGCTTCTCTTAGGATTGGAGCGGGAGGAGGAGCTGGGAATGCTAGCCATGATGGAATGGTTTCTCCTGGTAGTCTCTGGGGATTTTCTTGGCGCAGTGTAGCCTGGATCTAAGATTCGGTATCTTTAAATAGGCGCTTTTCCTTGCATGGACAGTGTGTAATTCGCAAAAATACCCTGAGTCCACGCATTCGCTTGACACGGAAGACGAAGTTATTAGCGCACAGAAGCCGAGGGGAGTGATATTGGATCAATGGCCGAATATACTACTTGGAGAAGGAACCTGCCTTGCAATGCCGAAGACAATATGAGTGCCAAGCACCTCTCTATTGAAGACTGGTTCGGGGGCTACTGAGGGAGTCCTGGACTAAGGGGTCCTCAGGCGTCCGGCCTGTTATCCATGGGCCGGACTGATGGGCTGTGAAGACATGAAGGCCGAAGACTGCACCGTGTCTGGATTGGACTCTACTTGGCGTGGAGGGCAAGCTTGGTCACCGACTATGAAGATTCCTTCTTATGTAACCGACTCCATGTAAACCCTAGACCCCCCCCGGTGTCTATATAAACCGGAGGGGCTAGTCCGGAAAGGGGACATTCATTACCATATACACATAGGCTAGACTTCTAGGGTTTAGCCATTACGATCTCGTGGTAGATCAACTCTTGTAACACTCGTATTCATCAAGATCAATCAAGCAGGAAGTAGGGTATTACCTCCATAGAGAGGGCCCGAACCTGGGTAAACATCGTCTCCCCCGTCTCCTGTTACCATCGACCCTAGACGCACAGTTCGGGACCCCCTACCCGAGATCCGCCGGTTTTGACACCGACATCAATCTCCTCCTTTATGTGTCCTTGCCTCGTGTCTCTCATACGGTCCCACACACGTGTAAACTCTCGCCCCTCTTTTCATCGATCTCACAACCACACACTCCTCCCCCTATCTAGCTAGTAGCTGGGCCTCTCGCACCACCTCCTAGCTCCTTTCTCTCTGTCTATCTGTCTTGTCGGGCCTTATTTGCCTCTAACAAATGGACGTACACCGACCGATCTCCCGCTATACATATAGCTAGCTAGGTCCTTATACTCGTTTTTCCCCACGCGTCGATCGATCTACCTCATTAGTTATGTCTCTCCCTTCCTCCGACAAACAACAATTGATTTACCGATCTAGTTAGGTTTGCTTACCAAACACATGGTTCCCCTTCATCATCCATGGATGCGTCCCGACAGATCTATCACGCACAGGCACACACAAAAACACATCCCCACTCTTATTGATAATATTGCAGTTCCACCCTGAGTTTGTCTAGTAGGCCTCTCCCACCATCTTCGAGAAGCAACTCCATCACCCATCCACCACTCTACCCCTCTCCCACCCTCTCTCTCTCCTCTCTCTCTCTGTCCCATCCTATTTCCCGTCCTTCAGTTATGTATGGATGTCGACCGATCTCCCTCAATACATAGCTGAGTCTCTCCTTCTCAACACATATACGAGTCGTTCTACCTCTATAGTTAGGCCTTTGCCTACCCCTCCCCCCACCCCCTCCCACACACACACACCGATACATCGAGCGCTCTAGTCATGTCTCCCTGCCACACACAAACTTGACATGTGCCCTCTGATGTTCCGGTAGGTCAGTCGCCCTATATCTTTGACTTGCACACACACAATTTCGATGGCTCTCTTCATCGATCTCGCACCCACCCACTTGATCCTCTCTTCGAATCTATCGATATCTATGACCCCTCCCTCTCTTCTCGTGGATCGCCCGACCCTCTATATATGATATGGATAGGCCTCCATTTCACACACATTGCATGCAAAATTTTGTTTGAGATGTCATCGACACATATTCCCACAAATACATTCACGAAATCAACCCCCCCCAAAACAAAACACTCACGAATGCACAAGCCATTTGTCTAGGTTTGTATCTCTCTCACACACACCCACGTAGGTGGGGGATGTGCACGAAGAGAAGAGGTGCACGCACGGCACACGTAGGGCCCGTTTGGTTCTCAGCCACACATCGCCACGCCAAAGCTGTGGCGGGCCACACTTCCCTAGGCAGGTGTTTGGTTCTGCATGCAGGTTTGGCTCGCCACAGCGCAAAAGAGCTTCTGCAGTAGAGATTCTCGCCAAATGTGTGGCGTTCGTTTAGCCCGCCACACTTTCTGTGGCTAGCACCTCAACTTAGGTGTGGAAATTTTAGTCCTCAACCAAACAGACTCGTACTCCCGTCTCTTTCCCAACCACACCCGCGCGGGTACACGGTGGAGCTCATTTCTGTACGAAAAGGCAGCCCACGTGGTAATTTGACACGTGTACTAGTTGTCCACTTGATGGAGGGAGGATCGTCTACCACGGGTGAACAAACAAATTGCGACTTGACGCGTTATGCTAAAAAAGAGGCAAACCATGTGGGGCCTACCTTAGAGGCAAGGCTCTATACACTGGAGTACTTTTGATGTGTCCCGTCAACTTGCAGAACGAGGAGAAGCTTGCTTAGTACGCCGTCTCCCCCCACGGGCGCGGTGGCTCGCAGGATGAGGTGAAGCTTGCTTACTAGTAGTAGTACTGTACGCCTTACGCCCGCTCCCTCGTCCACGCGCGCGATGGCTCGCAGGACGAGGAGAAAATTTTACTACTCCCTTCGTTTACTCCTCGTCCCTACTACATTGGTTAGAGAGATTATCATATTGTTTGGAATATATATGTCCTTTAGTAGATTTCAATATGAACTACTACTACATACTCCAAACACTGATGTATATAGACGTATTTTAGAGTGTAGATTCACTCATTTTGCTCCGTATGTAGTCCATATTGAGGCCCTGTTTGGTTCATAAGTCCTAGGAATTTTTTTAGTCCCTACTCCTTAAAAAGTCCCTCCCTGTTTGTTTTCAGGGACTAAAAAGTCCCTAGTCCCTCCCTAGAGGTTATTGAATGACCATGTTACCCCCAGTATACAGAAAAATAACAACCAAACAACACCATGGGGCGGCGGGGCAATGGGTGCAGGGAGGGGCATTGTTCGAAAAGTCCCAAAAAGACTCTCCTTGAGAGTCTTCTTCATTAAGTCCCAAAAGGTAAGTTTTAGTCCCTAGTAGTCCCTCTTGTTTGGTTAAAAAGTCTCTAAGAGGGACTTTTTCTAGTCCCTGGAAACAAAGACCCCCTGCATAAAGTTGAGACACTTATTTTGGAACAGAGGGAGTACATATTTGCTATGATCTTTTTGAGGAACCGATATTTGCTATGATCTGTCAATCATTGAGATGCAATAGCATGCATGTTAGTCTCCTTTCTATTTGATGAAATGTTGCAACGGGAAACCTTGGATGCAAGATACATGTAACAGAAGCTGGAAGCTTCATATCATTGTACTATCTCGCTGATAAATTACAGTACGTACTATACTAGTACTTCCTCCATTCCTAAATATAAGTCTTTGTAGAGATTTCACCATGAACCACATATGGATGTATGTAGATGCATTTTAAGTGTAGATTCATTCATTTTGTTCCGTATGTAGTCCACCTAGTGGAATCTCTACAAAGATTTATATTTACGAACGGAGGGAGTACTATGTAAAGAGTTAGGTGTCGCACGGTGTCCAGAAAATATGGTGATAGTGTGAGGTGGGCCATGTAATCACTAAGCCTGCGTGTTTTCACTGCTCTTGCACTCCTCCGCCGTAAGAATGGAGAAAATTGTAATCTAGTAGTACCTCCTTTCGCCGAAAGCGTGGGACATCCAGCAGTCCTACCACCTCAGTAATAATGACCAATGAGCCGTCAAATCACATAGACCCAGCAGTAAGTTGGACGGATGAAGCAACCATCACTCTTGAATCCGCTTCTCCCTTCAACGCAGGCGCCAGCGAGAGGTCGCGTCCGCTCTTCCCGGGCATGAATGCGGCACCGATTCTTTGGAGCGGCGCTGACCGTTTCGGGCGGGAAGCGCGTGCGGGCGATGGAGGGGCTTTGGGTGGGCCAGGCTAGTCAGGAGCAGGCATGGCAGCTGTCCGCCTGTCCCTACCGGACACCCGGAAACGAGAGGATGCACCGACTCTCGCGGCTAAAATCGTACACTACACACCATCTCTCTGTAGGAGTAGGTCGATCTGTCGCTCTCTCTAACACACACATGCTATTAAACACACACACACACGCACACGCACACACAGGTTCATAGAATAGGAAAATCGTGCGAGTGCAAAGCCACAGGAAGTGAGATACAAATGGAGTACATACAAGAAGAGAAGAGGTGATGAATATTCCATCAAACCTGGACTGAGGAGTAGTACTCCCTCCGTCTAGGTGTTAAGTCATCTTACGGAAATCAGATATTCCCAAAATGTTTAGGCGTCGTCCATTAAATTCGCATCTCAATCCCCTCCTGGCCTCGTTGCTAGCGAGCATTGTTACTTAGGGAGCGTTTGGATCCTTAGCAAGAATAGCTTATAGCATAGCCGGCCAAGGTTAGGCGTTTGGAACTATTAAAATATGTTAGCTTTTGTGGGCCAGCTAGCTTGGGTGGGCTAAACCTTGCTAGCTCAGGAGAGCCAGATCGGCTCGCTTCCGACGGCAAACTTCACGTAGTGGTAACATAGACTAGTAACATATGCATGTTACTAGTCCAAGTTACTCACCACTATGACCAGCCTAAGCAATGTAACCAAATGCTCCTTACTCTGCCTTGTTATCTCCCCCGGAAACCCAATGCATGGAGCGCAACTACGCGTTGATCAGTCAAGAAATCAAAGTCGTCTTGCATGCGAGTTAATACGTGGCCCTGCATGGTAACTAAAACGGCATCTCTTAGTTGTTTGGATTAATTGTTGCATTTAGAGACAAAAATCAGGGCTTTGATTGGAGGAATGACCGGTCAAGTTTCTCCTTCTCCTCCAATCTGCTTGCACCTTGGTCCCGCCGCAC
The DNA here is from genome assembly GCF_018294505.1 of Triticum aestivum. Taxonomy (NCBI): domain Eukaryota; kingdom Viridiplantae; phylum Streptophyta; class Magnoliopsida; order Poales; family Poaceae; genus Triticum; species Triticum aestivum. The sequence continues at coordinate 124,958,700 of NC_057811.1, read as the reverse complement.
CTTCTAACGTGACTTATTACACCTAGACGGAGGGAGTCGTACAAGATACGGTGGCACACTGACTTAGGTCGAATACAAGTGCCCAAAATTGTGTGCGTGTTATAATAAGGATTCACTTAAAATAGTACGTGAGCGAACAGAGGGATCAATTGGACAGTGTTCCCGAGCAGTAGCGAGATGTGTGAGGTAAGATACACTGCTGGCGCTTTTAATTTTTCTTATTAATTTGTTTGTTTCACCCTCTGACTGGTGGGACCCAATGTACGACGTGGAGAGAGGTAAGGTGACTAAGGATGCATTATTTCTGCACCACTATGGATAGTCTTACCACAAAAGCCACATGACACGATTATGATTTAAATCCCAATGACTCCAACACACACAAAAACATGGCATGCTTGTCACACGAATGCAGGAATGTATAAACGGTTATTTTCCTCTCGTTGAACATAACAGAAGGGTTGTGTAGCTGGTTAGCCAGTTCGCTCATCAAACTTGAGGTCTCGGGTTTGATAACTACACTTGAGCATAATTCGTGCCAGGAGGATTCTTTGACTGGTCAAAATGGATGGATACGGAGCTATACGATCTCGTAGTGACCGCACAATCACCTCATCACGTATAAGCTGCAGCCTCGGCGCTTGTTTTCTAGGGTTTGCACTCTTCACACTCTCTCTAGTATATACATACACACTGGAGCCTCATCGCTTGTAGTTGCTCTCTTCACACTCTCTCACCCTCTCCAGATCTAAACAAGACTTCGTTGGCCTCTCTCTCTTCCCTCACTGCTGGTCTGCTTGTAGTTGCTCTCTTCACACTCTCTCACCCTCTCCAGATCTAAACAAGACTTCGTTGGCCTCTCTCTCCCCTCACTGCTGGTCTGGTTGTAGTTGCTCTCTTGACACTCTCTCACCCTCTCCAGATCTAAATAATACTTCGTTGGCCTCTCTCTCTCTCTCCCCTCACTGATGGTCAAAGAGCCGGCAGGATCCGTCCGCCGGGAAGGGAAGGAGGCTTAATGATGTCGCCGTCGGCGAGGGAGGGAATCCACTACCGGCGCAGCTATTCACTTTCACCCAGCGGCGGCGCGGGAGGGCCTCCGACCCCTTCTTCTTCGCCGCCGTACATAGTGTGGGTCGAATGGCCTCCGGTCGCCCACCGAACCACACCCCAAGAACCTTAAGGTATAATTTACTTATTCCACATGCATTGCTCTAGCTGCATGTGGGCTTCTTCCGCTTCTGCACTCGAATCTAGGTGTTGGATCAAACAGGAAAGTAGTGGGGAAAGTTGTATACCATGAATCTAGGACGTGGTTCAAAGAGGAAAGGAATGGGGGAAAGTAGTGGGAAAAGTTGTATAGAATGAATCTAGGACGTGGTTCAAAAAGGAAAGGAAGGGGGAAAGTAGTGGGGAAAGTTGTATCGCATGAATCTAAGACGTGGTTCAAAGAGGAAAGGAATGGGGGAAAGTAGTGGGGATAGTTGTATAGCATAAATCTAGGATGTGGTTCAAAGAGGAAAGGAAGGGGGGAAAGTACTAGTACAGACTGGCTATCCAGCACCTATGTTGGTCGAAAAGGGAAAACAATGACAAACGCAGTACGCACATCTGTAACGAACTGATCTTTTGTTTTGGGGGACAAGGCTGTATAGTTTGAGCAGGACTAGATTTGCTGCGCTCACATAGGGAAAGGTGTCTAAAGATAACAAAACTGGGACCAACACAAATATGCTCCTTGGTTGTTTGTTCTTTGTTGCAACAGACTGTGCATCACCCCAGTACATCGGTAGATGCACATGGTGCTGGTGCGTCCACTGTCCCGTGCAACTCTTTAGCTGTTGTTAATAAAAGGCCATGTTTGGTTAAAAACTCCCTAGTCCCTACCTGCTTGGTTCCAGGGACTAAACATGGACTAGAGGTTATTAAATGACATGCTAAAAGACCATGTTACCCCTAGTAATGAACTAATAGAGACAAGGTGCGATGCGTGGCAGGGGCAACTGTTGGAAAAAGTCCCAAAAAGACTCTCCCTCGGGGTCTTCTTTCTTTAGTCCCAAATGCCCACTTTTAGTCCCTAAAAGTCCCTCCTATTTGGTTTAGATGGGACTGGCACGGAGTTTTTTTAGTCCCTCCACCAAAATGTCCCTGTAAACAAACACCCTCTAATAATGCCGCTGGAAAATTGATGCAATGCCACAGTTAAAAGCAAATTACATGTTTAACGAATTTTATTGTTAATATAATCTCTCTGTTAATATTAATCAATGCCACCGTTTGAGAAATTCTACTATCTTGCTTTCTTTCCCATTTAGATAAGGTAGATGCTTCTTTTTGTTGGCTTCTGTGTCATCCACTGTTATTGACCACTAGTTGTTTCCTTTGCACCTCTGTGTAAACATGGTTATCTACTTCACCTCGTTGCCATTGTGACCTTTTGTTGCACTGCACAAAACACTTTTGTTTTAAGAGTGTTTGTGCAGTTCAACCAAAATGTCACACCGACAACGTTGCTTGATTGCTTGATCTTAGTGGAACTTCACAAGAGGAGATCCTACTTACTATCCGTGTTGGCAAATTTGGTTCAGATCTTCTTCTTGTGAGTTGTTTGAATTCCGCGTCATGAGAGGTCAGTACTAGCCTTCTTTCACATGATTCTGCAGTGTGCTTTCATATGTTGTGCTACTTGTACGGTAATGTTGCTTGATTTTAGTGAACTGCACAAATGGAGACAAGGCTTCCAATCTGTATGTGCACCGTAATATTCCATTGAGGTAAAATAAGGATATTTCACAACTGTTGGCCTGTATTTTGCCACTTTCATCAGAAAATTAATGTCATTGTTTAGTGCTATACTTGTGCAACCTAATTGACATGCCAAATCTTACATTGAAGGCAAAGCTTGTCTGTTATTGAACCAAGTGATGAAGGGGAAGAACAAGCGGAAGAAAAAGAAAAATCAACTCCCGGTGCTGTAATGAAGCACTGGAACTATGATGAAACAATTAATGATATAGTTTTGCATCTTAATTTATTGCTATGGCTGGAACGAGCAATTGTTTTGCCACTGATTTGATGCCACTCTTAATGTAATACGTAATTATCTCTACTTGTGCAAATAGGGATCTTCTTTGAAGATACCATATATTTTAGTGGAACTGCACAAGAAGATGTTGGAAACATTAAACTAATCGAGGAGTATATAGTAAGCATGGCCACCACAGTAGATAGCAACAGATGGTTCCGGAGAAGTGCTTCATCTGTATGCTCTACACAATAAGCCTCCTGACAAAGGTTGGTACTCGCCCACTGATTTCTTCCATATGATTGAGCTTTGTCATCTCTATTGGTGTTGTGCTACTGTTTAGATACTATCATGAAAAAGTGGTATTGTCCTTGAGAAGTGCTTCATCTGTGTTGTTTTAAATATTTCCTTTCCTTTTTTCGAGCAAACAGGGATGCTAGCATTTAGTTGTCCTCTTGTCTTTGCACAGCAGGATCATCCTCCTCTGAAGAAGAATATGGAGTATGTGAAGTGACTAGTTCCGATTATGCCAGGATGAAGAAGCCCTGTCTATCTTCTCATCAGAAGGAGCAGTTGAAGGATGGTTACATTACTCCCCACAAGACCAAACTAACTTCAGCTCAGAAGGACTGACAAATCTCCATTTTCTTGCTGTGATGCGTGAGTACAATGTTGTTCTAGGATTCTTTCCGGTGAGTTCCATTTTTCTAAAAGTGTGCTCTACATGGACCATGTAGGTGCCTATTTAAACTGTCAATTCATAGTACAGGTTGCTTTATACTAATCACTTTTTTTGTATTTGTGCAAACAAGGGTGCTCATCTTGATTTCAATGGGAACTGCACAAAATGTTCATGAATACATCGAATCATTCATTTCCACCACAAGAAAGGAGGTGCCGATAAGTTAAAGGTGTTGCAACATATAAGGGCGATATCATACAAGCTACGCGCGAATTTAATTGATTTTGGTGGAACTGCACAAAAAGAACAGCTGGTTTATTTAGCACGAGGTGCCATGTCAATGTCCGAACTGATGGCAAACCCTGCCCATTCCACAATCGTAGGCATTTGATATTTTGGTATGGGATAACCTTGTCAAATTTTGCTCATTGATTTTAGCAAGAAGACATGCGTTTGATATTTTCGAATGGGACGCCCTTTGCTGTCAGCAGCGTTGATCCATTTTTTCTTTATTCTTTAGTTGTGAAGTAAATATTGGCTCTGACATGTGAATCACTGAGATGCATAATCATCGATTGTTTTGAATGTTCTCTATGAATTGCCAGGCCTGTGTGTTTGATTGCAGTGTACAGGAACGCTAAAAAGCTGCTCAAACTCTTTGTACTCCTTCTGTTCCTTTTTACTTCGCACATTGTGAAAGTGCATACTTTTTTCTATAAGATTGGTCAAAGTAGAGATACTTTGACTGCAAACAAAACTTGTATGCAGACTAGAAAGGGCCGGAGGGAGTACATGTGAAACTGTTGCAAACGAGGCGATCACCCTGGGAATAATGCTAGTACATATTGTTTTGCATGTTCATCCAATGCCAGTGATACATGAATTCGAACTAATCGAAATAAATTCATTCATACACGGTCGGATTTCAGATAAACATGCCGGATTTCATTACATTTCATACATTCTTCAACTAAAAAGGGGTGCGCTGGAGGTATAATTAATTAACCGAAGCTACCCACCTGTGTCCGGCTGAGCCGAATAGAAGCTTCAGTGACTTAACTGCAGGTGCAGTTGTGTAACTGACAGGTGGCCCAGATGCCTGTTGGGCCCATGTGTCAGTCAGCCAACTGCACCAGCAGTTAAGTAGAAGCAGCGTCCTTCTCCAACATAGCACTCTGACTCCACATCGCCGCCAAGAAGCTAACCGGCCGTCAGTGGTCAACCCGCCTAGCTTGGCTTCAACCGAAGGGTAGCAGCGGTGGCCTCACTTGGACCCGAGCGGTGGCGACCTACCGTGTTCTACTCTTCCTCGTTTTTTGTGTGGCGCGGCCTCGTTGGCAGCGGGGCGGGGCCTCGGCGGAGCTGGCGATGTCCTCTATCTCGTTGCCGGTGGGCGGCGCCTCGGCGGAGCGGGGGAAATCCTCCCGCTCATTGCCGGCAGGGTGGGGCCTCGGCGGAGCCGGCGGTGTCCTCTGGCTCGTTGTTGGCGCCGCGGGGCCTCGGCGGAGCAAGGCCTCGTCGACGCCAGCAGAGCGGGGACTCGTCGGAGCCGGCATTGTCCTCTGCCTCGTCCTCGGTCTCGCCAAACAGCGCCTCGTCCGCTTCATCGCCCTCTTTGTAGGCGGCCGCAGCCTCCGCCACCCGCATGCGGTACCGCCAGCGCTTGTGGCGGCCCTCGCGGGTGGAGCGGTATGAGTCGAGCAGCGCTTCCTGCTCCGCCCGCTCCGCAGCGATCTGCTCCTCCGCCTGCAGGTGCTCTTGGAGGAGATGGTGGTTGTAGGCGGCGTCGGCCTGCGCCTCCCGGAACTGCTCCTCACGCTTCTACCTCACCGTGTCCATATATTGGGCACGGGCCTCGCCGATGGTCATGGTGCAATGCACCGGCGAGGATGGCGCGGAGGAGGGGGTTGGCGCCGGATCGTCGACTACCATGTTCTCCATTGGGACGTCGTCGTCCTCCGGCTGCCTGCCGGCCAGCCAGTCGGCAGCAATGGTTGCCATCTCCTTGTGGTCCGTCGTCCGCCCATTCCGAAGAGCGCTTGAGCGCGAGGAAGCCATGGTGGGCAGTAGTGGTGTGGACAGGAGAAAGGGAATGGATGCGGATGACTGCGGCTATGGCCGGCGCTGCAGTTTATATAGCAATGGTGGGCGACGGAGGGACGGACGTGTGGCGCCGGAGTAGCCGCCTCGGCAACCGCGTATCATTAATGAGGGCAGCAGAAGGACGGACGGACGGCAGTTGTGTCATTTGAAGGCGGAGCAATCGCCTGCACCGGGAAGCGGGGCGGGCGGCGCTGACCGTTTCAGGCGGAAAGCACGCGCAGGCGAGGGAGGCGGTCTGGGTGGGCCAGGGCAGTCAGACTCGTTCTTGGCAGCAGGTCGGTCCAGCAGCCGGACATGCTGGCTCGCCAGCTAGCTCGCCGAGCTGAGCGACGACAATCAGACGATGGACGTAGCTTCCGACTAGGAGCCGGCGCCACTGTCCAAGCCGGTTCATGCCGTGTTCACCATAGAGCAGGTGCGGCCGCACTTCGACGCCCTAATGGCGAAAGAGCTACCAGCGCAGGAGGACCTGTGCTGCAACCTCTGTCTCCTCAACGAGCACCGGTGAACAAGCGAACGATAATGCCATCGCGGACATGTGGCCCTATGATCCTGGCTTTCCGAATGAGCAGTGGGCGCTGTATCAGACCATCCGTAGGGCCCGCGAGGCCCTCTCCGTCGTCCTTCGAGTTGTTGCGCTCGCCGTGGCGCCGCCGTCTCGCGTTGTCAACATGGTCAACGGACATGAGGATGAGGAGATGACTTTACTTGGAGAGGATGACAGTGGGGGCCCACCAGGGCCATAGCCGCACGTACGCAAGTGCCTCCTTGTTAGTATATGAAACTCTAATTTTTTTGCTTCCTCCTGGTTTCCTGACATCACGGTCCCACACCATTGTCAACCTATGTAGTCAATAAACGAGAGAATTGCACAAGAAGCGGCCGACAGCTGGGACCAAGCAGCTCGAGCAGTATTTATGCTTTTAAGGTGTGAGCACTGCAGAGTTTTTCTTGAGCGATGTTTAGCCCAGATATTAATTTTTCTCCTCTAAACAACAACGAAAACATCGCTGCAGGTATTAACTGGGCGGGTTGTAGTCCGTCTAGCCCAGGCCAGATATCCAGCCCAGATATTAATTTTTTTCAAGCTGAAAATGGCTAGCCCAGCTATACTTTTTTTAGGAATACCCAAGAAACGCCAAGTTGTTATTCTCCGCCCCGCTGGGCTGCAAATCTTTCCTAGGAGGGATGCATTAGGATTAACAAGAAAATGGGCTTTAAGAAATAATAAATGGGATGTAATTATAAAAACTGGGCAGTAACTATAAAAAATGCACCAAACACGTAATTAGTTTATAAAATATTATTTTTGGACATTGAAAATTTTAATTTCATTAATTGTTGGGAGCGCAATGTTTCTTTGGATTAATACGTAATATAAATTTATATTGAAATTGTATTTAATCTGACTAGAAATTTTAGGATAAAAATATTTCGGATCCCATCAAAATGTGGGAAATTTTATTGAATTCTGTTTTGAACAGTTGGTTTAAATGGGTTGTACTTTTAACAAACTGTAAACGGGCTGTAGTAAATTCCATTAGAATTAAAAAATTGGTTCCACATTCTTACAAATCTCAAATGGGCTATAAGTTCTCTACCGCACACTTGTGGCCTTACTAAGTTGACGCGTATGCAAGGCTTTGTCAACTTATAATCAACACACGGTTCTAGTAGCAGTGGCCGTTGGATGTCCATCCAACGGATGCCGTGCTTCTTCTTCAATCTCGGATATTCTAGCTTCACCCGCCCAAAAAATTATTCCTCCCCCTGACATCTGGGGCGCACCGTTTCGGAAGCTGACCTGCCGGCCTACTAAGTTGACGCGTACCAAGGGCTTTGTCAACTTAGTCAATATAAACGATTCTAGCTGCAGTGACCGTACGATGTCCATCCAACGGCCGTCGTGCTTCTTCAACCTCTGGTCTTCTTGCTCCAGCCGCCCAAAGCAGCGCCGGTCGTGCCGCCTACTCCTGCCTCCCGTGGCCGGCTGTGCTGCCGCGCAGGCCTCACCGCCCCCTACTACTCCCATCGCTGGCCAGGGCATCCCTCTACTCACCCACACCCCCTGTTATTCTGCGGCGACGGCAGCCTCACACCGCAGCCGAACCAGTGAACCCTCGTACTCCTCTCCGCGTGGGCATCCACTGTCGCGTCTTCCCCAGCTCCGCGTTGTCCCCTTCCTAGGCCTCGCCATCGTCCACCGCCCTGGTGCTCTCGGCGAGGCGTGGTCAACGTGGTCAAGGAACGACTTCCATTGGAAGAGTACTGTATGTGGAGAGGCTGACAGCTGGGTCCACGGCGGCCGCAAGGAAGCGCCTCCTTATTACGCGCAAAATAATTATTCCTCCACCTGACAGCAGGGACCCACCGGACGGGCCACTGTATTTCGCGAAAAAACGTTTCCCTCCTGACTGCTGGGACCCACCAGCTACATCTTCGCATGCAAGGAAGTGCGTCCGGGCAAAAAAATGATTCACCCCCTGACTGCTGGGACCCACTAGCTACATCTTCGCACGCAAGGAAGTGCCTGACAGTCGAGACCCACCTGGTCGAAGCGTACGTAGCGTTGTCATTCTGGTCACGAACGTGTACGTACATACTGGTCGATGTAGAGGCACGCACGTGTCGTAGTAGAGGCGCGCACGTAGCATGTACACGTACGTACAGTGGCCAGGGTGCAAGAAAGAAAATACGACCACGTACATACATACGGGCTGGGTCTCGAACGCCTACTCGCGCATACGTACGGCCAGGGCTCGTGTACATGGCTGGGTCGGAACGGAGAAACAGCATCGTCGTCGTGTTCATGGGGAGCCAACCGGCTGGGTCGGAACGGAATGCGTCGTCGTGTTCATCGGGAGGGCTTGGACAGAACAGCCGATGGAAACGAGGCCTGGTGTACCGCAGAACGGAGGAAACGGCGTTGTGTTCGACCGGCCACGGTCGAAACAGGATCCTATTCATCGGTAGGGGTCTGGCGTACCACAAAACAGAGGAAACGGACCTCCTATGGTCGAAACGGGGTCCTGTTGATCGGGAGGGGTGTGGCGTACCGCAAAACGGAGGAAACGGACTTGTGTTGGAGCGCTACGTTCAAAACGGGGGTCCTGTTCATCGGGAGGGGTGTGGAGTACCGCAAAACGGGACTCCACGGGATACTGTTCATCTCCACCGTCGACCCCCTCCAGCCTCCACGGGCTACTGTTCATCCACCGTCGACCTCCTCCAGCCTCCACCTGCGACTGTTCATCCACGGGCTCCTGTTCATCCACCGCCGACCTCCTCCAGCGTCCACCGCGCGCTACTCCACCGGCTACTATTCAACCAGCCCTCTCCACGGGCTCCTATTCAACCACCCTTCCACGGGCTACCGTTCATCCAACCCTCCACCGTCTACTGTTCATCCAGCCCTCCACGGGGTCCTGTTCATCCAGCCCCTACCGGCTCGATCGATCGGGGTCCTGTTCATCCAGAGGCAACACCAAGAGGTCCTGTTCATCCAGAGGCAACACCACGGGGTCCTGTTCATCCACCCCCACTGGGAACTTTTCATCCAAACCCCCCCAGCAACGCTCACTGTTCATCCAGAGGCAGCATCGATCGGCTTCAGTTAGCAGCAGTAGTGAAGGAATCGCTCGATCGGGTTCAGTTAACAGCCATCGATCGATCGCTCGGGTTCAGTAATGCGTAGCCTGCAGTGCAATCGCTCGGGTTCAGTAGGCGAACGCCTCGCTCGGGTTCAGTTAGAGCCGCGTGCGTGTACGAGAGAAACGCGCAAACCTCCGTGCATCGCTCGGCCCCGACCACCCACCGTAACTGGGAACACCCCGATATTTTCCTCGCCCTCGCTTCTACCACGGTTTTTTCCATCATGGACGGCCCAAAGAATGTGATGCAGCTGCGTCTCCAGCCCGCCCAGGACGAAAAGCCCATTTTCTGTCATGATTTTTTGTCATAGAAGTAGGATCCCATGACATCTATGATGATACCGGGGTTTGGCACAATTATCATCATAGAAGTGTCATAAGTATGACAGAATTTTTTTTCGTTCGGGCCAAAATGTCACGGATGTGTCTTTTTTTTGTAGTGTTCGACCTCTTCAGGAACACTTCAATATTGAACCGTGGGTGTTTGTATGAAAACCTTCCTCGCCTCCTGACCATAGAGGTGGTTTGAGAGGTAATCATCAGTGAACTGCTTTGGAAAGGCCTGAAAACAAGGATGTGCATAAATATCTTCTCTATATTGGAAATGGGGCAAAGGAATAAAAAAAGGCAAGGTATAATAGTTAGTACCATCTTGTAGTGAACTGATGTCTTCTTCATTGTGCAGACAAAGATCTTGTTGTTTTTTGTCGCTAATTTCTTTATCCTAACAATCTTTCTGAGTTTCTTGGTTTGATTGATATTCATGGACAACTCATTTCCCATATGCAAAAAGGGTCGAACAGTTGGTCAAAACCTCTGACAGCAGGACCTACATGTGCAAGACCAAATTGTTAAAAACCAAAATATTAGAATGGTTCCTGCAATTGCACAATAATGTGCTATTAGACAACGGACCATGCACGTGCTAACCTCGATTGTAAACCTCAGTGCTTCCCATTGTTTCCCTGCAACACATATAAGGTAGTTAGTCATCAGGTGAAGTAAGGGTTCGCATGCTAACAGTAAAATATGTTGATGAAAAATAAGCACATTGCAGATTCATCAGATTAATTGAAGCTAGACGGAAAACCCATTTACCCAAACCAAGCATGATTAAGAACTAGGAAATATAGCACTTATATATGTTTCTCATGTATTAAGTGCAGCCAAATTCGATTTATTCCTCACATGCACAACAATACAAAATTCTACCCACGACAATTGGACATCGCATTGCAGAATTGAACCAAGCAATTAACTAAACACCACAACAAAAGAACCAAACATTAACTGAGCACCACATTGCACAATATAACATTGAACCAAGCAGTTAACTAAACAACACAACAAATGAACCAAACATTAACTAAGCACCACATTGCACAATATAACATACTCCTAATAGAAGATCAGAGAGTTAACCAAACAGTTAACTACAGCCAATTGTAGCAATTGTATTTGTTTCTCATGTATTTACTACAGCCAAATTCAATTTATTCCTCGCATGGTATACAATAACAGAATGCACCCACAATTTTGTAAAGATAAATTCAATTTATTTCTCACATGGAAGACAATACAAAATTGCAGCCTGAAGAATTGAACATCACATTTGCAGAATTGAACCAAACAGTTAACTGAAGACAACAACTAATTAACAAAACAGTTAATAAGTGAGCACCACACTGCACGACATATAGAACACATACACTAGCGCAACAGATTGCATGGTGAAATTAGATAGCACAATTCACTAGATTTTGTGAAGGAAAGGCAGGAGCAGCACACGCAACGGGTAAACCGAGCATGCTTAACCAGCATAGCTAGCAATTGGCAAGGTGCTCCTCCAATATCTGGGGGTCGGCACGAATGGCAGCCGTCGCGACCTCATCCGCGCGTGCGGCCGCGATTTGCTTCTTCGCTGCGAAATGCTCCTTGAGGTCCTAGCTATACTGCGTGCACCATGGCTTAGGCCGGCGCTTATTTTGTGGACGGGTCGGTGATTTGGGTGGAAGGTGTCGCGCTCGCGCCGGCGGTCGGGGCATGTGGGATGTGGAAGGAGGAGGAGGATGGGGGTCGGGTGTGGATTACCTGCCTGGATAGAGGAGGCCGAGCAGCGTGAAGGAGGATCGCCGGCGAGGAGGCGGCGGCGCTGCAAGCAAGGAGTGAAGGTTTCAACTTGGAAGGGAAGGCAGAAAGAGGGGAAATGTGGCTTTTGGTAAGGGGGAGGGGGCGGGGAGGTAGATATTTCCGCGGAAGCCAAAAATTTGCAATCGTTTCAGCCAAAAAACTGACGCGCAAAGTGTCATCAGACACGGTCCCTTATTCAGAACTGTGTACGATATGTGGACATCACAAACGATACATATAGCTTAACCCGTGTGTGATGAGTTTGAACGTCAAAAGTTTTGGTTCGAATTTCCATGGTTACAGTGGTGATCCACGTCATTGCATAATTTGGGTACACAAAGGAGACTACAGCACACCCACACTTCTTAATCGAGCAAGTTCAGCAATTAAACAGAGCTAGCTGACCTAAACATTACTCTAACAAATTAAAGACCGGCGCTCTTAATTAAACAAAACAAAGAGTACTACTACGGCTGGTGCTCGTCAATATCCGCCGCCGCCTCCATGTCCAGCTCGCGCCCGACGGTCTCCTAGGGAAGGGGCTCCATGGCATCCATTGCACCATACTCGACAAGCATCTCACCATCCGTGTTCACCATCTCTTTGGAAAAGGCCGCCACGAGCTGGGTGTGGGCGAACGCGATCTGGGCTTGGACGGGCTCCGTCGTTGCAAGGTATGCGGCGGAGGAACGGACGGTTGCTCGAACGCTCTTGGCGATTGCCAGGTCTTCGACCGTGGGTTGCCGACCGTTTTTGGGGAAGCTTCATTCGATTTGTGCGGTGACCGCCAGGAGCTGGGCGTGGGCGGCCTCGACATGGTCCTGGGCGGCCTCCATCAGGGCTAAGGCCGCCGCTGCGGAACGGACAGCTGCTGTGCTGCTCTCGCCAGTTGCTATCCCCGAGGCAGATGTTGCTGCCACCACCTGAGAAGCAACAGCGGCCGTTTGGGATGCCTTTGCCGCCCAGTCGCAAATTACGGCCACGCTCATGCACCTTGTTAGCATGCGCATGGCAGCTGTGGCCGCGCTCTCGCTGGAGTGGGCCATCGAAGTTGCCCTCACGACGCGGGTCCACGTGCCCATCTTTCACCGGCGACGATTGAACAGTGAAATGATATTTGGGGAGCGAGCTAGTGTGCTTGAGACACCAGCTATGGACTGTAGCCGACGCACCTTCTCGCCTAAGCCATAGGCGTACTATACACCGACGGTGCTCCAAGATATTTGTACTACATCTCACACGGTTGCCGATAATAAACTGTGTCGATCTACTTGATTTTTCATCTTGGATTGAATTACAGAATGGGGCCACAGCGGCAATGGATGGTATTTGAATTGCTAGACCTTTTATCTGGAGTGAACATGCAACTCTATGTGTGTCGTAAAAGAATTGGAATTATTCAGTGTTCGTTTGAACATTTTATAAATTAAATTGGTTTTCTAGCCATTTCAGGTGCATAATTCAAATTTGAACTACATGCACATGCTCCAGTGCATATAAATTGGTTGAAAAATCAAATCTGTGTCCTTGGGTGCATGCTTAGGTCCCATGCAAGAAATGGGAATGAATTTCAAACACCAGGGCACCGTTGATTGCCGGCAAAACATTGAGATGCCTGGTTTTTAAATTCTAGTAAATCCAAAACTCGTCTGAAATTCATGAAACTTGGCATGCTATCATGGAGCGGCATCAACATGCCGTGGTACAAATTTTGTCCCATTTGGGGCAGATTTGGGTATATGCTTCTCACAAACCGGAGCTTCTCACAACAAGCATGATGGTTTTCGGTAGGGAACGTCCCACCTCTGTGGACGAAACGATATCCATTGCCTCTTATTGCTTTATTTTTTTTTCTCGTGTCAACATAGAAAAACAGGAGTGTTGTGTAATTTTTTGTGATTTTTCGGGGTTCGTTTGGACATTTTTATGCATTAACTGAGTTTTCAATGCATTTTATGTGCATAATTCAAATTTGAACTACATGCACATGCTCCAGTGCATATAAATTGGTTGAAAAATCATCTGTGTCCTTGGGTGCATGCTTTGGTCCCAGGCAAGAAGTGGGAATGAATTTCAAACACCGGGGCACCGTTGATTGCCGGCAAAACATTGAGATGCCTGGTTTTTAAAATCTAGTAAATCCAAAACTCGTCTGAAATTCATGAAACTTGGCATGCTATCATGGAGCGGCATCAACATGCCGTGGTACAAATTTTGTCCCATTTGGGGCAGGTTTGCATATATGCTTCTCACAAACCGGAACTTCTCACAACAAGCATGATGGTTTTCGGTAGGGAACGTCCCAGCTTTGTGGATGAAACAATATCCATTGCCTCTTATTGCTTTCAATTTTTTTCTCGTGTCAACATAGAACAACAGGAGTGTTGTGTGATTTTTTTGTGATTTTTCTGGGTTCGTTTGGACATTTTTATGCATTAACTGAGTTTCAATGCATTTTATGTGCATAATTCAAATTTGAACTACATGCACATGCTCCAATGCATATAAATTGGTTGAAAAATCAAATCTGTGTCCTTGGGTGCATGCTTAGGTCCAATGCAAGAAATGGGAATGAATTTCAAACACCGGGGCACCGTTGATTGCCGGCAACACATTGAGATGCCTGGTTTTTAAATTCTAGTAAATCCAAAACTCGTCTGAAATTCATGAAACTTGGCATGCTATCATGCAGCGGCATCAACATGCCGTGGTATAAAAGTTTCCCATTTCGGGCAGGTTTGGGTATATGCTTCTCACAAACCAGAGCTTTTCACAACAAGCATGATGGTTTTCGGTAGGGAACGTCCCACCTTTGTGGACGAAACAATATCCATTGCCTCTTATTGCTTTCAAAAATTTTTCTCGTGTCAACATAGAACAACGGGAGTGTTGTGTAATTTTTTGTGATTTTTCGGGGTTCGTTTGGACATTTTTATGCATTAACTGAGTTTTCAATGCATTTAATGTGCATAATTCAAATTTGAACTACATGCACATGCTCCAGTGCATATAAATTGGTTGAAAAATCAAATCTGTGTCCTTGGGTGCATGCTTAGGTCCCATGCAAGAAGTGGGAATGAATTTAAAACAACGGGGCACCGTTGATTGGCGGCAAAACATTGAGATGCCTGGTTTTTAAATTCTACTAAATCCAAAACTCGTCTGAAATTCATGAAACTTGGCATGCTATCACGCAGCGGCATCAACATGCCGTGGTACAATTTTTTTCCCATTTGGGGCAGGTTTGGGTATATGCTTCTCACAAACCGGAGCTTCTCACAACAAGCATGATGGTTTTCGGTAGGGAACGTCCCACCTTTGTGGATGAAATGATATCCATTGCCTCTTATTGCTTTCAAATTTGTTTCTCGTGTCAACATAGAAAAATAGGAGTGTTGTGCGATTTTTTGTGATTTTTCGGGGTTTGTTTGGACATTTTTATGCATTAACTGAGTTTTCAATGCATTTTATGTGCATAATTCAAATTTGAACTACATGTACATGCTCCAGTGCATATAAATCGGTTGAAAAATCAAATATGTGTCCTTGGATGCATGCTTAGGTCCCATGCAAGAAATGGGAATGAATTTCAAACACCGGGGCACCGTTGATTGCCGGCAAAACATTGAGATGCCTGGTTTTTAAATTCTAGTAAATCCAAAACTCGTCTGAAATTCATGAAACTTGGCATGCTATCATGGAGCGGCATCAACATGCCGTGGTACCAATTTTGTCCCATTTGGGGCAGGTTTGGGTACATGCTTCGCACAAACCGGAGCTTCTCACAACAAGCATGATGGTTTTCGGTAGGGAACGTCCCACCTCTGTGGACGAAACGATATCAATTGCCTCTTATTGCTTTCAATTTTTTTCTCATGTCAACATAGAACAACAACAGTGTTGTGTGAATTTTTGTCATTTTTCGCGGTTCGTTTGGACATTTTTACGCATTAACTGAGTTTTCAATGCATTTGATGTGCATAATTCAAATTTGAACTACATGCACATGCTCCAGTGCATATAAATTGGTTGAAAATCAAATCGGTGTCCTGGGGCGCATGCTTAGGTCCCATGCAAGAAATGGGAATGAATTTCAAACACCGGGGCACCGTTGATTGCCGGCAAAACATTGAGATGCCTGGTTTTTAAATTCTTGTAAATCCAAAACTTGTTTGAAATTCATGAATGGCATGCTATCATGGAGCGGCATCAACATGTCGTGGTACAAATTTTGTCCCATTTGGGGCAGGTTTGGGTATATGCTTCTCACAAACCGGAGCTTCTCACAACAAGCATGATGGTTTTCGGTAGGTAACGTCCCACCTTTGTGGACGTAACGATATCCATTGCCTCTTATTGCTTTCAAATTTGTTTCTCGTGTCAACATAGAAAAACAGGAGTGTTGTGCGATTTTTTGTGATTTTTCGAGGTTTGTTTGGACATTTTTATGCATTAACTGAGTTTTCAATGCATTTTATGTGCATAATTCAAATTTGAACTACATGTACATGCTCCAGTGCATATAAATCGGTTGAAAAATCAAATCTGTGTCCTTGGATGCATGCTTAGGTCCCATGCAAGAAATGGGAATGAATTTCAAACACCGGGGCACCGTTGATTGCCGGCAAAACATTGAGATGCCTGGTTTTTAAATTCTAGTAAATCCAAAACTCGTCTGAAATTCATGAAACTTGGCATGCTATCATGGAGCGGCATCAACATGCCGTGGTACCAATTTTGTCCCATTTGGGGCAGGTTTGGGTATATGCTTCTCACAAACCGGAGCTTCTCACAACAAGCATGATGGTTTTCGGTAGGTAACGTCCCACCTTTGTGGACGTAACAATATCCATTGCCTCTTATTGCTTTCAAATTTGTTTCTCGTGTCAACATAAAAAACAGGAGTGTTGTGCGATTTTTTGTGATTTTTCGGGGTTTGTTTGGACATTTTTATGCATTAACTGAGTTTTCAATGCACTTTATGTGCATAATTCAAATTTGAACTACATGTACATGCTCCAGTGCATATAAATCGGTTGAAAAATCAAATCTGTGTCCTTGGATGCATGCTTAGGTCCCATGCAAGAAATGGGAATGAATTTCAAACACTGGGGCACCGTTGATTGCCGGCAAAACATTGAGATGCCTGGTTTTTAAATTCTAGTAAATCCAAAACTCGTCTGAAATTCATGAAACTTGGCATGCTATCATGGAGCGGCATCAACATGCCGTGGTACCAATTTTTTCCCATTTGGGGCAGGTTTGGGTACATGCTTCGCACAAACCGGAGCTTCTCACAACAAGCATGATGGTTTTCGGTAGGGAACTGTTGGGAATCGTAGCATAATTTTAAAATTTTCCTACGCTCACCAAGATGCATCTATGGAGTATACTAGCAACGAGGGGTAAGGAGTGCATCCACATACCCTTGTAGATCGCGAGCGGAAGCGTTCCTATGAACGTGGATGACGGAGTCATACTCGCCGTGATCCGAATCACCGATGACCGAGTGCCGAACGGACGGCACCTCCGCGTTCAACACACGTACGGTGCAGCGACGTCTCCTCCTTCTTGATCCAGCAAGGGGGAAGGAGAGGTTGATGGAGATCCAGCAGCACGACGGCGTGGTGGTGGATGTAGCGGGATGCCGGCAGGGCTTCGCCGAGCATATACGAGAGAGAGAGGTGTTGCAGGGCGAGGGGGAGGCGCCCAAGGCTGTAATGTTGCTGCCCTCCCTCCCCCCCTATATATAGGCCCCCTTGCGAGGGGGGCGCCGGCCAAACCCATCTAGGGTGGGGGGGGCGGCGGCCAGGGGGGTGCCTTGCCCCCCAAGGCAAGTGGGAAACCCCCCCACCCTAGGGTTCCCAACCCTAGGCGCATGGGGGGGAGGCCCATGGGGGGCGCCCAGCCCACTAGGGGCTAGTTCCCTTCCCACTTCAGCCCACGGGGCCCTCCGGGATAGGTGGCCCCACCCGGTGGACCCCCGGGACCCTTCCGGTGGTCCCGGTACAATACCGGTAACCCCCGAAACTTTCCCGGTGGCCGAAACTTGACTTCCTATATACAATTCTTTACCTCCGGACCATTCCGGAACTCTTCGTGACGTCCGGGATCTCATCCGGGACTCCGAACAACTTTCGGGTTTCTGCATACACATATCTCTACAACCCTAGCGTCACCGAACCTTAAGTGTGTAGACCCTACGGGTTCGGGAGACATGCAGACATGACCGAGACGCCTCTCCGGTCAATAACCAACAGCGGGATCTGGATACCCATGTTGGCTCCCACATGTTCCACGATGATCTCATCGGATGAACCACGATGTCGAGGATTCAATCAATCCCGTATGCAATTCCCTTTGTCAATCGGTATGTTACTTGCCCGAGATTCGATCGTCGGTATCCCAATACCTTGTTCAATCTCGTTACCGGCAAGTCTCTTTACTCGTACCGCAATGCATGATCCCGTGACTAACGCCTTAGTCACATAGAGCTCATTATGATGATGCATTACCGAGTGGGCCCAGAGATACCTCTCCGTCACACGGAGTGACAAATCCCAGTCTCGATCCGTGCCAACCCAACAGATACTTTCGGAGATACCCGTAGTGCACCTTTATAGTCACCCAGTTACGTTGTGACGTTTGGCACACCCAAAGTACTCCTACGGTATCCGGTAGTTGCACGATCTCATGGTCTAAGGAAAAGATACTTGACATTGGAAAAGCTCTAGC
Organism: Triticum aestivum; assembly: GCF_018294505.1. Classification (NCBI taxonomy): domain Eukaryota; kingdom Viridiplantae; phylum Streptophyta; class Magnoliopsida; order Poales; family Poaceae; genus Triticum; species Triticum aestivum. The sequence goes on along the minus strand of NC_057811.1, from coordinate 124,940,375 downwards.
AAACGAAACTACACGATATTTTATGCTATGCTTAGGATTGGGTCTTGTCCATCACATCATTCTCCTAATGATGTGATCCCGTTATCAATGACATCCAATGTCCATAGTCAGGAAACCATGACTATCTTTTGATCAACGAGCTAGTCAACTAGAGGCTTACTAGGGACATGTTGTGGTCTATGTATTCACACATGTATTACGATTTCCGGACAATACAATTATAGCATGAACAATAGACAATTACCATGAACAAAGAAATATAATAATAACCATTTATTATTGCCTCGAGGGCATATTTCCAACAGTCTCCCACTTGCACTAGAGTCAATAATCTAGTTACATTGTGATGAATCGAACACCCATTGCGTCCTGGTGTTGATCATGTTTTGCTCTAGGGAGAGGTTTAGTCAACGGATCTACTACATTCAGGTCCGTATGTACTTTAGAAATATCTATGTCTCCATTTTGAACACTTTCACGAATGGAGTTGAAGCGACGCTTGATATGCCTGGTCTTCCTGTGAAACCTGGGCTCCTTCGCAAGTGCAATAGCTCTAGTGTTGTCACAGAAGAGAGTCATCGGGCCCGACGCATTGGGAATCACCCCTAGGTCGGTAATGAACTCCTTCATCCAGACTGCTTCCTGTGCTGCCTCCGAGGCTGCCATGTACTCCGCTTCACATGTAGATCCTGCCACGACGCTTTGCTTGCAACTGCACCAGCTTACTGCTCCTCCATTCAAAATATACACGTATCCGGTTTGTGACTTTGAGTCATCCAGATCTGTGTCGAAGCTGGCGTCGACGTAACCCTTTACGACGAGCTCTTCGTCACCTCCATAAACGAGAAACATATCCTTGGTCCTTTTCAGGTACTTCAGGATATTCTTGACCGCTGTCCAGTGTTCCATGCCGGGATTACTTTGGTACCTTCCTACCAAACTTACGGCAAGGTTTACATCAGGTCTGGTACACAGCATGGCATACATAATAGACCCTATGGCCGAGGCATAGGGGATGACACTCATCTTTTCTCTATCTTCTGCCGTGGTCGGGCATTGAGCCGTGCTCAATTGCACACCTTGCAATACAGGCAAGAACCCCTTCTTGGACTGATCCATATTGAACTTCTTCAATATCTTGTCAAGGTACGTACTCTGTGAAAGACCAATGAGGCGTCTCGATCTATCTCTATAGATCTTGATGCCTAATATATAAGCAGCTTCTCCAAGGTCCTTCATTGAAAAACACTTATTCAAATAGGCCTTTATACTTTCCAAGAATTCTATATCATTTCCCATCAATAGTATGTCATCCACATATAATATGAGAAATGCTACAGAGCTCCCACTCACTTTCTTGTAAACACAGGCTTCTCCATAAGTCTGTGTAAACCCAAACGCTTTGATCATCTCATCAAAGCGAATGTTCCAACGCCGAGATGCTTGCACCAGCCCATAGATTGAGCGCTGGAGCTTGCATACTTTCTCAGCATTCTTAGGATCGACAAAACCTTCCGGCTGCATCATATACAATTCTTCCTTAAGAAAGCCGTTAAGGAATGCCGTTTTGACGTCCATCTGCCATATCTCATAATCATAGTATGCGGCAATTGCTAACATGATTCGGACGGACTTCAGCTTCGCTACGGGTGAGAAAGTCTCATCGTAGTCAACCCCTTGAACTTGTCGATAACCCTTAGCGACAAGTCGAGCCTTATAGATGGTAACATTACCATCCGCGTCCGTCTTCTTCTTAAAGATCCATTTGTTTTCTATGGCTCGCCGATCATCGGGCAAGTCAGTCAAAGTCCATACTTCGTTTTCATACATGGATCCTATCTCGGATTTCATGGCTTCTAGCCATTTCTCGGAATCCGGGCCCGCCATCGCTTCTTCATAGTTCGAAGGTTCACCGTTGTCTAACAACATGATTTCTAGGACAGGGTTGCCGTACCACTCTGGTGCGGAACGTGTCCTTGTGGACCTACGAAGTTCAGTAGTAACTTGATCCGAAGCTTCATGATCATCATCATTAACTTCCTCGCCAGTCGGTGTAGGCACCACAGGAACATCTTCCCGCGCTGCGCTACTTTCCGGTACGGAAGGGGTGACTATCACCTCATCAAGTTCCACTTTCCTCCCACTCAATTCTTTCGAGAGAAACTCCTTCTCCAGAAAGGACCCGTTCTTGGCAACGAAGATCTTGCCTTCGGATCTGAGGTAGAAGGTATACCCAATGGTTTCCTTAGGGTATCCTATGAAGACGCATTTTTCCGATTTGGGTTCGAGCTTTTCAGGTTGAAGTTTCTTGACATAAGCATCGCATCCCCAAACTTTTAGAAACGACAGCTTAGGTTTCTTTCCAAACCATAATTCATACGGTGTCATCTCAACGGATTTTGACGGTGCCCTATTTAAAGTGAATGCGGCAGTCTCTAAAGCATAGCCCCAAAATGAGAGCGGTAAATCGGTAAGAGACATCATAGATCGCACCATATCCAATAGAGTGCGATTACGACGTTCGGACACACCGTTTCTCTGTGGTGTTCCAGGCGGCGTGAGTTGTGAAACTATTCCACATTTCCTTAAGTGTGCACCAAACTCGTGACTTGAATATTCTCCACCATGATCTGATCGTAAGAATTTTACTTTTCTGTCACGTTGATTCTCAACCTCACTCTGAAATTCCTTGAACTTTTCAAAGGTTTCAGACTTGTGTTTCATTAGGTAGACATACCCATATCTACTTAAGTCATCAGTGAGAGTGAGAACATAATGATATCCTCCGCGAGCCTCAACACTCATTGGACCGCACACATCGGTATGTATGATTTCCAATAAGTTGGTTGCTCGCTCCATTGTTCCGGAGAACGGAGTCTTGGTCATCTTACCCATGAGGCATGGTTCGCACGTGTCAAATGATTCGTAATCAAGAGACTCCAAAAGTCCATCTGCATGGAGCTTCTTCATGCGCTTGACACCAATGTGACCAAGGCGGCAGTGCCACAAGTATGTGGGACTATCGTTATCAACTTTACATCTTTTGGTATTCACACTATGAATATGTGTAACATCACGTTCGAGATTCATCAAAAATAAACCATTGACCAGCGGGGCATGACCATAAAACATATCTCTCAAATAAATAGAACAACCATTATTCTCGGATTTAAATGAGTAGCCATCTCGAATTAAACGAGATCCAGATACAATGTTCATGCTCAAAGCTGGCACTAAATAACAATTATTGAGGTTTAAAACTAATCCCGTGGGTAGATGCAGAGGTAGCGTGCCCACGGCGATCACATCGACCTTGGAACCATTCCCGACGCGCATCGTCACCTCGTCCTTCGCTAGTCTCCGTTTATTCCGTAGTTCCTGTTTTGAGTTACAAATATGAGCAACCGCACCGGTATCAAATACCCAGGAGCTACTACGAGTACTGGTAAGGTACACATCAATTACATGTATATCACATATACCTTTAGTGTTGCCGGCCTTCTTGTCCGCTAAGTACTTGGGGCAGTTCCGCTTCCAGTGACCACTTCCCTTGCAATAAAAGCACTCAGTTTCAGGCTTGGGTCCATTCTTCGACTTCTTCCCAGTAACTTGCTTACCGGGCGCGGCAACTCCCTTGCCGTCCTTCTTGAAGTTCTTCTTACCCTTGCCCTTCTTGAACTTAGTGGTTTTATTCACCATCAACACTTGATGTTCTTTTCTGATCTCCCCTTCCACTGATTTCAGCATTGAATATACCTCAGGAATGGTCTTTTCCATCCCCTGCATATTGTAGTTCATCACAAAGCTCTTGTAGCTTGGTGGAAGCGACTGGAGGATTCTGTCAATGACCGCGTCATCCGGGAGATTAACTCCCAGCTGGGATAAGCGGTTGTGTAACCCAGACATTCTGAGTATGTGCTCACTAACAGAACTATTCTCCTCCATTTTACAGCTGAAGAACTTGTCGGAGACTTCATATCTCTCGACCCGGGCATGAGCTTGAAAAACCAGTTTCAGCTCCTCGAACATCTCATATGCTCCATGTTTCTCAAAACGCTTTTGGAGACCCAGTTCTAAGCTGTAAAGCATGCCGCACTGAACGAGGGAGTAATCATCAGCACGCTGCTGCCAAGCGTTCATAACGTCTTGGTTCTCTGGGATTGGTGCTTCACCTAGCGGTGCTTCTAAGACATAATCTTTCTTGGCTACTATGAGGATGATCCTCAGGTTCCGGACCCAGTCCGTATAGTTGCTGCCATCATCTTTCAGCTTGGTTTTCTCTAGGAACGCGTTGAAATTGAGGACAACGTTGGCCATTTGATCTACAAGACATAGTGTAAAGATTTTAGACTAAGTTCATGATAATTAAGTTCATATAATCAAATTATTCAATGAACTCCCACTCAGATAGACATCCCTCTAGTCATCTATGTGAAACATGATCCGAGTTAACTAGGCCGTGTCCGATCATCACGTGAGACGGACTAGTCAAGATCGGTGAACATCTCCATGTTGATCGTATCTTCTATACGACTCATGCTCGACCTTTCGGTCCTCCATGTTCCGAGGCCATGTCTGTACATGCTAGGCTCGTCAAGTCGACCTAAGTGTATTGCGTGTGTTCCGAGGCCATGTCTGTACATGCTAGGCTCGTCAACACCCGTTGTATGCGAACGTTAGAATCTATCACACCCGATCATCACGTGGTGCTTCGAAACAACGAACCTTCGCAACGGTGCATAGTTAGGGTGAACACTTTCTTGAAATTATTATAAGGGATCATCTTACTTACTACCATCGTTCTAAGCAAATAAGATGCAAAAACATGATAAACATCACATGTAATCAAATAGTGACCTGATATGGCCAATATCATCATGCTCCTTTGATCTCCATCTTCGGGGCACCATGATCATCTTCGTCACCGGCATGACACCATGATCTCCATCATCATGATCTCCATCATCGTGTCTTCATGAAGTCGTCACGCCAACGATTACTTCTACTTCTATGGCTAACGTGTTTAGCAACAAGGTAAAGTAATTTACATGGCGTTATTCAATGACACGCAGGTCATGCAAAATAATAAAGACAACTCCTATGGCTCCTGCCGGTTGTCATACTCATCGACATGCAAGTCGTGATTCCTATTACAAGAATATGATCAATCTCATACATCACATATATCATTCATCACATCTTCTGGTCATATCACATCACATAGCACTTGCTGCAAAAACAAGTTAGACGTCCTCTAATTGTTGTTGCAAGTTTTTTACATGGTTTGTAGGTTTCTAGCAAGAACGTTTTCTTACCTACGTATGACCACAACGCGATTTGCCAATTTCTATTTACCCTTCATAAGGACCCTTTTCATCGAATCCGTTCCGACTAAAGTAGGAGAGACAGACACCCGCTAGCCACCTTATGCAACTAGTGCATGTCAATCGGTGGAACCTGTCTCACGTAAGCGTATGTGTAAGGTCGGTCCGGGCCGCTTCATCCTACAATGCCGCCGAAACAAGAAAAGACTAGTAGCGGCAAGAAGAATTGGCAAACTCAACGCCCACAATTGCTTTGTGTTCTACTCGTGCATAGTAACTACGCATAGGCCTGGCTCATGATGCCACTGTTGGGAATCGTAGCATAATTTTAAAATTTTCCTACGCTCACCAAGATGCATCTATGGAGTATACTAGCAACGAGGGGAAAGGAGTGCATCTAAATACCCTTGTAGATCGCGAGCGGAAGCGTTCCAATGAACGTGGATGACGGAGTCGTACTCGCCGTGATCCGAATCACCGATGACCGAGTGCCGAACGGACGGCACCTCCGCGTTCAACACACGTATGGTGCAGCGACGTCTCCTCCTTCTTGATCCAGCAAGGGGGAAGGAGAGGTTGATGGAGATCCAGCAGCACGACGGCGTGGTGGTGGATGTAGCGGGATGCCGGCAGGGCTTCGCCGAGCATATACGAGAGAGAGAGAGAGGTGTTGCAGGGGGAGGGGGAGGCGCCCAAGGCTGTAATGTTGCTGCCCTCCCTCCCCCCCCTATATATAGGCCCCCTTGGGAGGGGGGGCGCCGGCCAAACCCATCTAGGATGGGGGGGGGGCGGCGGCCAGGGGGGTGCCTTGCCCCCCAAGGCAAGTGGGAAACCCCCCCCCCCACCCTAGGGTTCCCAACCCTAGGCGCATGGGGGGAGGCCCATGGGGGGGCGCCCAGCCCACTAGGGGCTGGTTCCCTTCCCACTTCAGCCCACGGGCCCCTCCGGGATAGGTGGCCCCACCCGGTGGACCCCCAGGACCCTTCCGGTGGTCCCGGTACAATACCGGTAACCCCCGAAACTTTCCCGGTGACCGAAACTTGACTTCCTATATACAATTATTTACCTCCGGACCATTCCGGAACTCTTCGTGACGTCCGGGATCTCATCCGGGACTCCGAACAACTTTCGGGTTTCCGCATACACATATCTCTACAACCCTAGCGTCACCGAACCTTAAGTGTGTAGACCCTACGGGTTCGGGAGACATGCAGACATGACCGAGACGCCTCTCCGGTCAATAACCAACAGCGGGATCTGGATACCCATGTTGGCTCCCACATGTTCCACGATGATCTCATCGGATGAACCACGATGTCGAGGATTCAATCAATCCCGTATGCAATTCCCTTTGTCAATCGGTATGTTACTTGCCCGAGATTCGATCGTCGGTATCCCAATACCTTGTTCAATCTCGTTACCGGCAAGTCTCTTTACTCGTACCGCAATGCATGATCCCGTGACTAACGCCTTAGTCACATAGAGCTCATTATGATGATGCATTACCGAGTGGGCCCAGAGATACCTCTCCGTCACACGGAGTGACAAATCCCAGTCTCGATCCGTGCCAACCCAACAGATACTTTCGGAGATACCCGTAGTGCACCTTTATAGTCACCCAGTTACGTTGTGACGTTTGGCACACCCAAAGTACTCCTACGGTATCCGGGAGTTGCACGATCTCATGGTCTAAGGAAAAGATACTTGACATTGGAAAAGCTCTAGCAAACGAAACTACACGATCTTTTATGCTATGCTTAGGATTGGGTCTTGTCCATCACATCATTCTCCTAATGATGTGATCCCGTTATCAATGACATCCAATGTCCATAGTCAGGAAACCATGACTATCTGTTGATCAACGAGCTAGTCAACTAGAGGCTTACTAGGGACATGTTGTGGTCTATGTATTCACACATGTATGACGATTTCCCGACAATACAATTATAGCATGAACAATAGACAATTACCATGAACAAAAAAACATAATAATAACCATTTATTATTGCCTCTAGGGCATATTTCCAACAGGAACGTCCCACCTCTGTGGACGAAACGATATCAATTGCCTCTTATTGCTTTCAATTTTTTTTCTCATGTCAACATAGAACAACAACAGTGTTGTGTGAGTTTTTGTCATTTTTCGGGGTTCGTTTGGACATTTTTACGCATTAACTGAGTTTTCAATGCATTTTATGTGCATAATTCAAATTTGAACTACATGCAGATGCTCCAGTGCATATAAATTGGTTGAAAAATTAAATCTGTGTCCTTGGGCGCATGCTTAGGTCCCAAGCAAGAAATGGGAATGAATTTCAAACACTGGGGCACCGTTGATTGCCGGCAAAACATTGAGATGCCTGGTTTTTAAATTCTTGTAAATCCAAAACTTGTCTGAAATTCATGAATGGCATGCTATCATGGAGCGGCATCAACATGTCGTGGTACAAATTTTGTCCCAGGGCAGGTTTGGGTATATGCTTCTCACAAACCGGAGCTTCTCACAACAAGCATGATGGTTTTCGGTAGGTAACGTCCCACCTTTGTGGACGTAACGATATCCATTGCCTCTTATTGCTTTCAAATTTTTTTTCTCGTGTCAACATAGAACAACAGGAGTGTTGTGTGAATTATTGTGATTTTTCGGGGTTCGTTTGGACATTTTTTATGCATTAACTGAGTTTTCAATGCATTTTATGTGCATAATTAAAATTTGAACTACATGCACATGCTCCAATGCATATAAATTGGTTGAAAAATCAAATCTGTGTCCTTGGGTGCATGCTTGGGTCCCATGCAAGAAATGGGATTGAATTTCAAACACCGGGGCACCGTTGATTGCCGGCAAAACATTGAGATGCCTGGTTTTTAAATTCTAGTAAATCCAAAACTCGTCTGAAATTCATGAAACTTGGCATGCTATCATGCAGTGGCATCAACATGCCGTGGTACAAAATTTTCCCATTTCGGGCAGGTTTGGGTATATGCTTCTCACAAACCAGAGCTTTTCACAACAAGCATGATGGTTTTCGGTAGGGAACGTCCCACCTTTGTGGACGAAACAATATCCATTGCCTCTTATTGCTTTCAAATTATTTTCTTGTGTCAACATAGAACAACGGGAGTGTTGTGTAATTTTTTGTGATTTTTCGGGGTTCGTTTGGACAGTTTTATGCATTAACTGAGTTTTCAATGCATTTAATGTGCATAATTCAAATTTGAACTACATGCACATGCTCCAGTGCATATAAATTGGTTGAAAAATCAAATCTGTGTCCTTGGGTGCATGCTTAGGTCCCATGCAAGAAGTGGGAATGAATTTAAAACACCGGGGCACCGTTGATTGCCGGCAAAACATTGAGATGCCTGGTTTTTAAATTCTACTAAATCCAAAACTCGTCTGAAATTCATGAAACTTGGCATGCTATCATGCAGCGGCATCAACATGCCGTGGTACAATTTTTTTCCCATTTGGGGCAGGTTTGGGTATATGCTTCTCACAAACCGGAGCTTCTCACAACAAGCATGATGGTTTTCGGTAGGGAACGTCCCACCTTTGTGGACGAAACGATATCCATTGCCTCTTATTGCTTTCAAATTTGTTTCTCGTGTCAACATAGAAAAACAGGAGTGTTGTGCGATTTTTTGTGATTTTTTGGGGTTTGTTTGGACATTTTTATGCATTAACTGAGTTTTCAATGCATTTTATGTGCATAATTCAAATTTGAACTACATGTACATGCTCCAGTGCATATAAATCGGTTGAAAAATCAAATCTGTGTCCTTGGATGCATGCTTAGGTCCCATGCAAGAAATGGGAATGAATTTCAAACACCGGGGCACCGTTGATTGCCGGCAAAACATTGAGATGCCTGGTTTTTAAATTCTAGTAAATCCAAAACTCGTCTGAAATTCATGAAACTTGGCATGCTATCATGGAGCGGCATCAACATGCCGTGGTACCAATTTTGTCCCATTTGGGGCAGGTTTGGGTACATGCTTCGCACAAACCGGAGCTTCTCACAACAAGCATGATGGTTTTCGGTAGGGAACGTCCCACCTCTGTGGACGAAACGATATCAATTGCCTCTTATTGCTTTCAATTTTTTTCTCATGTCAACATAGAACAACAACAGTGTTGTGTGAATTTTTGTCATTTTCGCGGTTCGTTTGGACATTTTGCGCATTAACTGAGTTTTCAATGCATTTTATGTGCATAATTCAAATTTGAACTACATGCACATGCTCCAGTGCATATAAATTGGTTGAAAAATCAAATTTGTGTCCTTGGGCGCATGCTTAGGTCCCATGCAAGAAATGGGAATGAATTTCAAACACCGGGGCACCGTTGATTGCCGGCAAAACATTGAGATGCCTGGTTTTTAAATTCTTGTAAATCCAAAACTTGTCTGAAATTCATGAATGGCATGCTATCATGGAGCGGCATCAACATGTCGTGGTACAAATTTTGTCCCATTTGGGGCAGGTTTGGGTATATGCTTCTCACAAACCGGAGCTTCTCACAACAAGCATGATGGTTTTCGGTAGGGAACGTCCCACCTTTGTGGACGTAACGATATCCATTGCCTTTTGTTGCTTTCAATTTTTTTTTTCTCGTGTCAACATAGAACAACAGGAGTGTTGTGTGAATTTTTGTGATTTTTCGGGGTTCGTTTGGACATTTTTATGCATTAACTGAGTTTTCAATGCATTTATGTGCATAATTCAAATTTTAACTACATGCACATGCTCCAGTGCATATAAATTGGTTGAAAAATCAAATATGTGTCCTTGGGTGCATGCTTGGGTCCCATGCAAGAAATGGGAATGAATTTCAAACACCAGGGCACCGTTGATTGCCGGCAAAACATTGAGATGCCTAGTTTTTAAATTCTAGTAAATCCAAAATTCTCTTAACCATTCATGTGACGCCACGTGTCTTGGTTTTAATGGCTGTAGGAGGTGCCGTGCAGACAGCTGCTTGACCTTGACTGAATGGGAGGCGTGCGAGCGCCGTCCGGTGCGCAGGCTGGCCGAGAGGCGTGCAAGCTGTCCTTGAGTGCGCAGGCTCACCGGGAAGCGTGCGAGTTGTACGCTGCACGGGCTCACTGGGAAGCGAGCCCTTTGACTTCCATGGCCGCCCGCCTGGCTCGCATCCTCTCCATTAATGGCGCCCAAGCCGCAGTTTAATTCGCTTTTTTAAATATAAAACACTCATCGCAAATGTTTTAGTTAGAACACCCGTATGCAAATTGACAGCTTCCCCAGGAAGCCAAGAGAAAATGTGCCGAGCAGGATTTCTGCAGCTCTTGATCGCAAATGTTTTAGATAGAACACCCGTATGCAAAGTGAGAGCAGCGCAGGATTTGTGCATCCCTTCAACACAAACGGTTGTTTTGGATGACCCGTGTGGAACCACGTACAAACAATTTGGTAAGATTTGTCAATCCTTGTAACACTGCGATTTGTCAAAATATGAAGCTAAAAATCACTAGCAGTATCTAATTTTTGCAACTAAAATTCAGTAATTAAGCATAGATTTCATTCATAGATTAAGCAGTCATTCTTAATTTATACAACAAGTTCAACTCGACAGCTGGTCCGACCAAACTTTTCCCCAATTGTTGCCAACCACGTACTGAAATAGCTAGTTCAACTATATATACTAGCTAATTTTAAGTACGTTGTACAGTTCCACCACATCTATAGTCAGATGAACTGAATAAAATAGCCCCTAAATACAACTACTACTACAGAGGGGCTTTGTACTACTTCCGGCTGCCTCTCCTCTGCCGAGCACGCTCAGTAAGAGGCGGAGGAGGAGGAGCCTATCGACGAGCTGGGCAACCGCAATGCGGTGCCTGCCGCTAATGCAGCTTCAGCGACGCTCGCCTCGAACGCCCTTTGCCGCTCCAGACGACCCCTCTCGAACCGGTGGTTCTCCTCGTAGATCTCCTGATTCCTCGCCTCTAAGGCGGCATGTGCTGCTGCCACTGCGGCGGTAAGGCTCTTTGCGTGCTCGACGAGGCGCTCCTCCTCCTCCCGCAGGAACTCGGTGTAGCGCGCAAGGTCGCTGTCGCACATGCAGGCATCCACCTCCGCCTCCCGCCTTCGGGCGGCGGTGCCGGAGCGGGTGATGACTCCGGCGGTCGATGGTGGGCTGGCGGCCACGGCGGCCGACGACGGGGTGGCGGCCATGATATGTCTCCAACGTATCTATAATTTTTGATTGTTCCATGCTATTATATTATCTGTTTTGGATGTTTAATGGGATTTACTAAGCACTTTTATATGATTTTTGGGACTAACCTATTAACCTAGAGCCCAGTGCCAGTTTCTGTCTTTTTGCCTATTTCAGTGTTTCGCAGAAAAGGAATATCAAACGGAGTCCAAACAGAATGAAACCTTCGGGAGAGTTATTTTTGGAACGGAAGCAATCCAGGAGACTTGGAGTGCACGTCAGGGAATCAACGAGGAGAGCATAAGGCAAGGGGGCGCTCCTACCCCCCTGGGCGAGCCCTCCACCCTCGTGGGCCCCTCGTGGCTCCCCTTACCGACTTCTTTCGCCTATATATGTCCATATACCCTAAAAACATTGGGGAAGAGAATAGATCAGGAGTTCCGCCGCCGCAAGCCTCTGTAGCCACCAAAAACCAATCGGGACCCTGTTCCGGCACCCTGCCGGAGGGGGGGGGATCCCTTACCGGTGGCCATCTTCATCATCCCGACGCTCTCCATGACGAGCAGGGAGTAGTTCACCCTCGGGGCTGAGGGTATGTACCAGTAGCTATGTGTTTGGTCTCTCTCTCTCTCTCGTGTTCTTGAGGTGATACGATCTTGATGTATCACGAGCTTTGCTATTATAGTTGGATCTTATGATGCTTCTCCCCCTCTACTCTCTTGTAATGGATTGAGTTTTCTCTTTGAAGTTATCTTATCGGATTGAGTCTTTAAGGATTTGAGAACACTTGATGTATGTCTTGCCGTGCTTATCTGTGGTGACAATGGGATATTCACGTGATCCACTTGATGTATGTTTGGGTGATCAACTTGCGGGTTCCGCCCATGAACCTATGCATAGGGGTTGGCACACGTTTTCGTCTTGACTCTCCGGTACAAACTTTGGGGCACTCTTTGAAGTTCTTTATGTTGGTTGAATAGATGAATCTGAGATTGTGTGATGTATATCGTATAATCATACCCACAGATACTTGAGGTGACATTGGAGTATCTAGGTGACATTAGGGTTTTGGTTGATTTGTGTCTTAAGGTGTAATTCTAGTACAAACTTTATAATAGATCGAACGGAAAGAATAGCTTCATGTTATTTTACTACGGACTCTTGAATAGATCGATCAGAAAGGATAACTTTGAGGTTGTTTCGTACCCTACCATAATCTCTTCGTTTGTTCTCCGCTATTAGTGACTTTGGAGTGACTTTTTGTTGCATGTTGAGGGATATTTATATGATCCAATTATGTTATTATTGTTGAGAGAACTTGCACTAGTGAAAGTATGAACCCTAGGCCTTGTTTCCTAGCATTGCAATACCGTTTGCGCTCACTTTTATCATTAGTTACCTTGTTGTTTTTATATTGCTCACAAAAACCTATATCTACCATCCATATTGCACTTGTATCACCATCTCTTCGCCGAACTAGTGCACCTATACAATTTACCATTGTATTGGGTGTGTTGGGGACACAAGAGACTCTTTGTTATTTGGTTGCAGAGTTGCTCGAGAGAGACTATCTTCATCCTATGCCTCCCACGGATTGATAAACCTTAGGTCATCCACTTGAGGGAAATTTTCTACTGTCCTACAAACCTCTGCACTTGGAGGCCCAACAACGTCTACAAGAAGAAGGTTGCGTAGTAGACATCAGGCCACGACCACCACCTCCCGCCTTCGGGCCGCGGTGGCGGAGCGGGTGATGGCCACAGTGGCCGGCAGTGGGGTGGCGGCCACGACGGCCATCTCCCTCCTTCGGGCCGCGGCGGTGGAGTGGGCGATGGCCCTGGCTTTCGACGGTGGTGTGGCGGCAACGGCGGCCGACAACAGCCGCCGACGGGCACCGGCGGCGGAGCATCTGGTGGGTGTTCCGCGCACACCCAACAGGGACGCCACGTGCACTACACTATGCCGGGGACTGCGTCGCCGCCGCGGTGTAGCCTCCCAGCTGGAGCTATCCTCTGATGACGGCGGAGTGGCTGAGCGACGACGATGGACCGGTGCCATTGGCGAATGTGGGAGAAGCAGACGAGATAAGCTATAGGGATGGATAGGAAAATGCGACGCAGGACTCGCCGGCCGTGAGGGTTTTTATAGCAGGCCGATAAGCATTGGGATTTTGGGGGATTTCACTGAGTCGGGCGAGAAGCTTGCGCGGGAACCTGCGAGGTTGCGCGGGAATGGGCTCACCGATGATTCATTGGCGCCACAGTTTGGCAAAAAGAACGCCCCCGCGTGCTGCGCAAGCTTGCGCTGTAAGCCGTCTGCGGCAGCGGGGTGACAAGACGTGCGAGAGGAGGACGAAAGGCCACGTACACATACAGTTAATAAAAAAACATTTGCGATTTAATTACCTACTATACCACCGTCCTGGTTTATGAGTATGATTTAACTAATAAAATACGAATGCATGTCGACAAAGATTATATAGTTGGATTTGTATTTGAACATAGTTTCCAATTATATAATTTTTAAAACATGCATTAACATTTTGATGGTTAAATTTGAGGGCAAAGTATGGCACGGAATATAAAGGAGACTATAGACTAGACGGAGGTGGTACCACGTAGCCACTCTCTACGCAGCGACGCAACTGTCGGCCGGCTTGTAGGCGACCATTTGCTGCGTGTTCAACTGCTCCATGTGTGTGGTTGCTTGCGGTTCAGGCGGCCGCGGCGCGCTCTGCTCGCGTCCCGCTGCACGCGCTCTGCTCTCGCGTCCCTCCGGGTGCTCTGCCCTCGTCCCTCCACGCGCGCTGCTGGTGTTTTGGGCCGGCACACGATCACGCACGTTCGTGTGCAAGCGGTTGCGCTGGGCGCGGTGCGACGATGCAGTTACCCGCTGCAAAAACTGCCATGCGGACGCGCCGAGAATCCACGCCGCCCGGCCCCCTTTTATTCCTGTGGCCATTTACCTTCATCTCTCATCTCACACGTCACAATAAGCACACCCACGAGGACACATACAGAGAGGACATCCAGCGGTTCCAATGGCGCTCCCCATGGCTCCAATGGCGCTCCCAGCGGCCGACGACGACAACGACGGGCAGTTCACCACGCATCACGTAGTGGACACCCACGTGAGGGGGAAGGCCCTCTCGATGGTGTACACGAACGATCCGGTCTAGGTGGAGAGCTCCATCCAAACTATGGAGCAGTTCCTTGCCGAGGACAAGTACCGAGTGGTCGGCTTCGACCTCGAGTACACCATCGGTCGTGCCGGGCACGATCAGAAGGTTGTCGTCGCCCAGTTGTGCGTGCAACATGACGTCCTCGTCTACCACTTCAACCTTGCCACAAGGCCTTGCGAGCGTTTCTCCAGGTTTATTAAGAGCTCCGACTATAGTTTCGCTACGGTGGACACCACCGACGATCTAAAAGCGCTCAAGGTTTCGGACTTGAAATGCCCGAATCTTGTCAACATCCAGCACCACTACAAGGTCTGGGGCACTGACAAAAGCAAACTGAACTCCCTGGTTGACCTCGCCTCGGCCATCAGGACAGCAATCAGGACAAGAACGCCTGGCACAGTGTGTGGCATAAGAGACTGGATGAACAACATGTCAAGTATGCGGCCATGAACGCGTACACAAGCTACGAGATGTACAGGTGGATCGTTGACATGAGAAATTGGCTTCTTCCTGACCCAGACGAGGGATCGAGCCACATAGCAGTGGCGGGAGCGTCACAAGAAGTAGATGACTAGACGATCGTTTCTCCTACTTTAGAATGCATGCAATTGTTTGTTGAGGTGTGTGCGAATGATCTGTATAGTCACTTATGTAATTGGATGTTTATTCCAGTGAACCATATGCTGTATATCGCACAAGCCTTCATCTGGCGCCCGTTTCTTTTGTGCCTCCTCATCACAAACAGTTCATTGAGCTGAATCGTATGCCCTGCATCGCACACGCAACTAAATTCTGAACCGTGTTTGATGCATCTGTCATCGCAAACGTTTTGCACCTTTTTTGACGGTTTTTTGACACCACCGTTTGCGATTATGGCATCGCACACAGTTTCGTCGAAGGGTCTCTGATCGTAGTGTCGCGTTTGGACCATCCTGCAGTAGTGATAGCATGGACATTTGGACTTTTATGTGATTCAAAGCAATAGTCTAGTTTCGAAATAATAATTTAGATACTCAAGCATATCAACAAGCAACCATGTCTTTCAAAATATCGACGCTAAAATAAGTTATCCCTAGCCCATCATGCTCAAACATTGATCCATTCATGAAACACACTCGAATATTAACTACACCTAATACTTGAGCACAATCATATTGCCTCCTAGTTGGTGCTTTTTATGAGAGAAGATGGAGACTCAAATTTCAAAATAAAAAAATGCATAAAGTAAAAGAAAGGCCCTTCGCAGAGGGAAGTAGGGATTTGTAGAGGTGCCGGAGCTCAAAGCGAAAAATTAGAGATAAAAACATTTTGGGAGGTGTATCCATCCCACCAACGAAAACGACTCAGAGATACGAACACTTTCCATGCTAGATATGCCATAGGCGGTTCCCAAACAGAAAATAAAGTTTATTCTTTTGTTCCACCATTCTTTCACTTTCCATGGCTAGCCGTATCCACGGGTGCCCTCCATACCAACACTTTCCAAGGAATTTATTATTTGACAACATAAAGTAAATTCAATTTTTTGCATTTCGGGACTGGGCATCCCTAAGACCTTTGCCTTACTGTCGTGCAATGACAAGTGAATAAACACTCATCTTGAGAATAACACATCTAGCATGGAAAATATTAGCCACCTGTTACCGTTCCGTGAGTGAAACAAACACACAAAAGAGAAGTTTATTTTGAAAATTAGAGATGGCACATGAAAATTTGCTTAGAACGGCAAAAGAATACCGCATATAGGTAGATATAGTGGACTCATGTGGCAAAACTGGTTTAAAGGATTTTGGATGCACAAGTAGAGGTCATACTTAGTGCAAAATGAAGGCTAGCAAAAGATTGGGAAGCGACCAACCAAGAAACGAATAATTCTCATAAGCAAGCATTAAGCATAATTAACACCGAATAATGCACCACAAGTAGGATTCATTGCAGGATTATTGAGTTTCGTGCATGCATAGGGAATCACAAACCTTAACACCAATATTCTTACTAGAGCACAATTACTCATCAACATAACTCACATATCACATCATCATATCTCAAAACTATTACTAAGAATCAAGTTTATTTTGTCCATTGATCTTCATGACATGTTATTTTACTTTATCCTTCTTGGATATCTATCACTTTGGGACTAATTTTCATGTGTTGCTTTTCATAAGCTCAAACAAATATAAGTGAAGATCATGAGCATAACAAATCTTCTTTCTCTCAAAATAATTTAAGTGAAGCAAGAGAGAATTTCTTCAAAATTTTACTAACTCTCAAATAATTCTAAGGGAAGCAAGAGATATAACAAAGCACACCGTGCTCAAAAAGATATAAGTGAAGCGCTAGAACAAGTCCTAGCTCATAAAAGATTTAAGTGAAGCATAGAGAGCAATTCTAACAACTTATGATATAATTTTGGCTCTCTCAAATAGGTGTGTCCCGCAAGGATTGATGACTTAAAACACAAAATAAAACAAGCAAAGACACATATCATACAAGACACTCCAAGCAAAACACATATCATGTGACGAATAAAAATATAGCCTCGAGTAAAATACCGATAGTTGTTGGAGGAAAGCGGGGATGCCACTCGGGGGGCATCCCCAAGCTTAATTGGTTGCTCATTCTTGGATAATATCTTGGGATGCCGGGGCATCCCCAAGCTTAGGTTCTTACATCCTTCCTTCATCCATCGTAAGATAACCCAAAATTTGAAAACTTCAATCACACAACACTCAACAAAACCTTCGTGAGATCCGTTAGTGTAAGAAAAATAAACCACTACTATAAGTGCTGTATCAAACCAATTCATATTTTGTTTTTGTATTATATCTACTGTATTCCAACTTTTCTATGCCAAAAACTCATCAAAGAAAACCATAGAGCCATCAAAATAAGCACACAAACAGAATCTGTCAAAACAGAACAGTCTGTAGAAATCTGATTTAAACGAATACTTCTGGAACTCCAAAAATCCTACCAAAATAGGACTACCAGGGTAATTCGTATATTAATCTTTTTCAAAAAGAATCAGGGCAAAAGCTCTTTCTGAATAAAAATGAGAATTAATTTCGTGAGCACAAAGTTTCTGTCTTTTTCAGCAAGATCAAACAACTATCACCCAAGAAGATCCTATTGGTTCTACTTGGCACAAACACTAATTAAAACACAAAAAATACAATCATAACAGTATCATAATTGAGCTAACACTCAAGAACATAAATCATAAAGCAAAAATAAATTTTATTCATTGGGCTGCCTCCCAACAAGCTATATAGTTTTACGCGCTTAGCTAGGCATAAAGCAAGGATCTAAGTTTTGTCATCCTTGTCCTTCTTAGTTTTCTTGGGGGTATTTTTATCAGGAGGTTTTGTAAACACAACATAAAATATATTATCCATGGAAACTTTAGCATTGCTTAGTTGATTTTCATCATAACCCCTTTGATTTCACGCTACAATCCAAAAATAGTGTTGATTAACATTATTAAAAACTTGTTGGATTATATCTAGAACGGGGACCTCCTTTTTAAGATTCTCATCAAAGATCTTATTATCCCCAAGAAAATGCCTTAGTGCGTAGTCACTATTGTAAAGAATTCCATCTATCACGGGTTTTTCACGATTCATACCATAATAATCAAAGATTTCCCTAGCTTCCCGAATTATGTAGTCAAACTCGTTCATGATAACGAGAGTGGCCAACTTTTTGGCTCAGGATTCTTTATTTAGGGAAGCTCAAAAAAAATCTTTGCAAAGTAGGGTGAGTGCGGATAAATTTGCTTTCAAGTTTCAGAACTAGTGCTGAAATAGCATCCGCATAAGATCTAGTAGTTTTAAGTATAGGAGCATCATCAAGACTTAGATTCCCAACACAATTGAAAAATTCTTGGATACATTCTTTTCCCATAACGTTCCCTTGCCACACGATAAAAGTATTAGCATCCAGATTGCCTGTACATCCAATCTTAGGAGTCAGGCCATCATCTGTTGGTGCCATACCGAAATCACTCATGATTGCAAGCAAAGGATAGATCTGACCACAAAACGGCGAACGGAAAAAAGGCGAATAAAACGACAAATTTTTGTGAAGTGGGGGAGAGGAAAATGAGAGGCAAATGGCAAATAATGTAAATTGCAAGGAGATGAGATTTGTGAATAGGAACCTGGTTATGTTGAAGATCCTCCCCGGCAACGGCGCCAGAAATTGGCAAGTTGACGGGAGAAAGTTGTAATAGATTGAAATAATATATCGCAAATAAAATAAAGTACAACAAAGTATTTTTGTATTTTTTTTGGTTTAATGGATCTGAATGAAAATGCAAAGGAAAAGTAGATCGCAAGGCAAATATATGAGAAAGAAGACCCGGGGGCCGTAGGTTTCACTAGTGGCTTCTCTCGAGAAAAATAGCAAACGGTGGGTAAACAAATTACTATTGGGCAATTGATAGAACTTCAAATAATTATGATGATATCCAGGCAATGATCATTACATAGGCATCACGTCCAAGATTAGTAGATCGACTCCTGCCTGCATCTACTACTATTACTCCACACATCGACCGCTATCCAGCATGCATCTAGTGTATTAAGTTCAAGGAAAAATGGAGTAATGCAATAAGAACGATGACATGATGTAGACAAGATCCGTTTATCTATATGGCGGTAGATATAGATCTCGTCTTTTTTATCCTTAGTAGCAACGATACATACATGTCGTTTCCCCTTCTGTCACTGGGATCGAGCACCATAAGATCGAACCCACTACCGGGCACCTCTTCCCATTGCAAGATAAATAGATCAAGTTGGCCAAACAAAACCCAAATATCGGAGAAGAAATACGAGGCTATAAGAGATCATGCATATAAGAAATCAAAGAAACTCAAATAACTTTCATGGATATAAAAAGATATGACTGATCATAAACTTGAAGTTCATCAGATCCCAACAAACACACCGCAAAAGAGTTACATCATATGGATCTCTAAGAGACCATTGTATTGAGAATCCAGCAAGAGAGAGAGAGAGAGAGAGAGAGAAAGCCATCTAGCTACTAACTACGGACCCGAAGGTCTACAAAGAACTACTCACGCATCATCGGAGAGGCACCAATGGAAGTGGTGAACCCCTCTGTGATGGTGTCCGGATTGGATCTGGTGGTTCTGGACTCTGCAGCAGCTGCATGAATATTTCGACGCTTGTTCTAGGGTTTCTAGAATATTGTGGTATTTATAGAGCAAAGAGGCGGTTCGGGGGGCACCCGAGGTGGGCACAACCCACCAGGGCGTGCATGGGCCTCCTAGCGTGCCTTGGTGGGTTGTGCCACCTTCGGGGCACCCCAAGGTGCAACCAGGGCCCATTGCCTTCCTTCTGGCCCATAAAAAAATCATCCTGGAGTTTTGTGGCATTTGGACTCCATTTGATATTGATTTCATGCGATGTAAAAACATGGAAAAACAGCAACTGGCACTTGGCACTATGTCAACAGGTTAGTACCAAAAATGATATAAAATGACTATAAACTGATTATAAAACATCGAACATTGATAATAAAACAGCATGGAACAATCAAAAATTATAGATACCTTGGAGACGTATCATTCCTCCACCTGACATCAGGGACCCACCGGACGGGCCACCGTATTTCGCGAAAAAAAAGTTTCCCCCCTGACTGCTGGGACCGACCAGCTACATCTTCACACGCAAGGAAGTGCGTCCATATTACGGGCAAAAAAATGATTTGCCCCTCACTGCTGGGACCTACCAACTACATCTTCGCACTCAAGGAAGTGCCTCCTTATCCTCCCTGACAGTCGGGACCCACCTGGTCGAAGCGTACGTAGCGTTGTCATTCTGGTCGCGAACGTGTACGTACATACTGGTCGATCGGTCTGTCTGCAGGCTACAGCGATGAACCGTGGCTGAGTAAGGAAGGGCACGTGTCATAGTAGAGGCGCGTACGTAGCATGTACACGTACGTACAGCTAGGGTGCAAGAAAGTAAATACGGCCACGTACGTACATACGGGCAGGATCTCGAACGCCTACTCGCGCATACGTACGGCCAGGGCTCGTGTACATGGCTGGGTCGAAACGGAGAAACTGCGTCGCCGTGTTCATCGGGAGCCAACCGGCTGGTTCGGAACAGAATGCGTCATCATGTTCATCGGGAGCCAACCAGCTTGGACGAAATAGCCGATCAAAATGTGGCCTGGTGTACCGTAGAACAGAGGAAACGGCCTTGTGTTCGACCGACCATGGTCGGAACGGGATCCTGTTCATCAGGAGGGGTCTGGCGTACCGCAAAACGGAGGAAACAGACTTCTTTTGGACCTCCTAAAGTCGAAACGGGGTCCTGTTGATCGGGAGGGGTGTGGCGTACCGCAAAACAGAGGAAACGGACTTGTGTTGGAGCGCTACGGTCGAAACAGGGGTCCTGTTCATCGGGAGGGGTGTGGCGTACCACAGAACGGGACTCCATGGGCTACTGTTCATCTCCATCATCGACCTCCTCCAGCCTCCACGGGCTACTATTCATCCACCATCGACCTCCTCCAGCCTCCACCTGCGATTGTTCATCCATGGGCTCCTGTTCATCCAGCCTCCACCGCTCCTCCACCGGCTACTGTTCAACCAGCCCTCTCCACGGGGTCCTGTTCAACCACCCCTCCACGGGCTACTGTTCATCCAGCCCTCCACCGGCTACTGTTCAACCAGCGCTCCACGGGGTCGTCCTATTCATCCAGCACTCCACGGGGTCCTGTTCATCCACCCCCAACCGGCTCGATCGATCGGGGTCCTGTTCATCCAGCGGCAACGGCCTCTACTACCACAGGGTCCTGTTCATCCAACCCCCCACCAGGAACTTTTCATCCAAACCCCCAACAACACTCACTGTTCATCAAGGGAAGGAGGCAGCAGGGTTCGATCGGCTTCAGTTAGCAGCAGTAGCGAAGGAATCGCTCGATCGGGTTCCGTTAACAGCCAGATCGATCGCTCGGATTCAGTAACGCATAGCCTGGAGTGCAATCGCTCGGGTTCAGTTAGATCCCAACGCCTCGCACCCCCGCGCGTACGTGTATGAGAGAAATGCGCATCGCTCGGCCCCCGACAACCCACCGTAACCGGGAACTCCCCGATATTTTCCTCGCCCTCGCTTTTACCACGGTTTTTCCCGTCATGGACGGCCCAAAGAATGTCATGCAGCTACGTCTTCGGCCCGCCCAGGACGAAAAGCCCATTTTCTGTCATGATTTTTTTGTCATAGAAGTAGGAGCCCACCACATCTATGATGATACCGGGTTTTGTCACAATTATCGTCATAGAAGTGTCATAAGCATGACATATTTTTTTGTTCGGCCCAAAATGCCACGGATGTGTCTTTTTTTGTAGTGCATGGTTTAGTTGATTTGGATCACATATCATTTAGATGACTTCAGTGATGTCTATCTAAGTGGGAATTCTTAAGTAATTTGATTAATTGAACTTAATTTATCATGAACTTAGACCTGATAGTTTTTGCATATCTATGTTGTAGATCAATGGCCTGTGCTACCGTTCCCTTGAATTTTAAATTGTTACTAGAGAAAGCTAAGTTGAAAGATGATGGTAGCAACTACATGGACTGGGTCCGTAACTTGAGGATTATCCTCATTGCTGCACAAATGAATTGTATGTCCTTGATGCACCGCTAGGTGAAAGGCTTGCTGCAGGAGCAGATGTTGATGTTATGAACGTCTAGCAAGCTCGATCTGATGACTACTCGATAGTTCAGTGTGCCATGCTTTACGGCTTAGAATCAGGACTTCAAAGAGATTTTGAACGCCATGGACCATATGAGATGTTCCAGGAGTTGAAGTTAATATTTCAAGCAAATGCCCGAGTTGAGAGATATGAAGTCTCCAACAAGTTCTATAGCTGCAAGATGGAGGAGATCAGTTCCGTCAGTGAACACATATTCAAAATGTCTGGGTATCATAATCACTTGACTCGGTTGGGAGTTAATCTTCCAGATGATAGTGTTATTGACAGAGTTCTTCAATGACTGCCACCAAGCTACAAAGGCTTCGTGATGAACTATAATATGCAAGGGATGGACAAGACAATTCCCAAGCTCTTCGCAATGCTCTAAGCTACGGAGGTAGAAATCAAGAAGGAGCATCAAGTGTTGATGGTTAACAAGACCACTAGTTTCAAGAAAAGGGGCAAGGGAAAGAAGGGGAACTTCAAGAAGAATGGCAAACAACTTTCCACTCCCAGGAAGAAGCCCAAAGCTGAACCCAAGCCTGAAACTGAGTGCTTCTACTACAAAGGGACTAGTCACTGGAAGCGGAACTGCCTCAAGTATTTGGCGGATAAGAAGGATGGCAAACAACTTTCCACTCCCAGGATGGCAAAGTGAACAAAGGTATATTTGATATACATGTTATTGATGTGTACCTTACTAATGCTCGTAGTAGCGCCTGGGTATTTGATACTGGTTCGGTTGCTCATATTTGTAACTCGAAACAGGAGCTATGGATGAAGATTGGCTAAGGACGAGGTGACGATGCGCGTCAGGAATAGTTCCAAGGTCGATGTGATCGCCGTCGGCAAGCTCCCTCTACATCTACCTTCAGGATTAGTTTTAGACCTGAATAATTGTTATTTTATGCCAGCGTTCAGCATGAACATTATACCTGGATATTGTTTAGTGCGAGATGGTTATTCATTTAAATCAGAGAATAATGGTTGTTCTATTTATATGAGTAATATCTTTTATGGTCACACACCCTTGAAGAGTAGTCTATTTTTGTTGAATCTCGATTGTGGTGATACACATATTCATAATATTGATGCCAAAAGATACAAAGTAGATAATGATAGTGCAATATATTTGTGGCATTGCCGTTTAGGTCATATTGGTGTAAAGCGCATGAAGAAACTCCATGCACATGGGCCTTTGGAATCACTTGATTATGAATCATTTGATACTTGCGAACCATGCCTCATGGGCAAGATGACTAAAACTCTGTTCTTCCGGAATAATGGAGCGAGCCAATGACTTATTGGAAATAATAAATACCGATGTATGCGGTTCGATGAGTGTTGAGGCACGCGGCGGGTATCGTTATTTTCTGACCTTCACAAATGATTTGAGCAGATATGGGTATATCTACTTAATGAAACACAAGTCTGAAACATTTGAAAAGTTCAAAGAATTTCAGAGTGAAGTGGAGAATCATCATAACAAGAAAATAAAGTTTTTACGATCTGATCGCGGAGGCGAATATTTGAGTTACGAGTTTGGCCTTCATTTAAAACAATGTGGAATAGTTTCACAACTCACGCCACCTAGAACGCCACAGCGTAATGGTGTGTCCGAACGTCGTAATCGTACTTTATTGGATATGGTGCATTCTATGATGTCTCTTATCGATTTACCACTATTGTTTTGGGGTTATGCATTAGAGACAGTTGCATTCATGTTAAATAGGGCACCGTCTAAATCTGAGACGACACCATATGAACTGTGGTATGGCAAGAAACCTAAGCTATCGTTTCTTAAAGTTTAGTGTTGCGACACTTGTGTCAAAAGGCTTCAGCCTGATAAGCTCGAACCCAAATCGGAGAAGTGCATCTTCATAGGATACCCTAAGAAAACAATTGGGTACACCTTCTACCACAAATCTGAAGGCAAGATCTTTGTTGCCAAGAATGGAAACTTTATAGAGAAGGTGTTTCTCTCGAAAGAAGTGAGTGGAAGGAAAGTAGAACTTGATGAGGTAATTGTACCTTCTCTCGAATATGAAAGTAGCACATCAGAGAAGTCTGCTCCCGTGATGCCTACACCAAATAGAGAGGAAGCAAATGATAATGATCATGAAACTTCAGATCAAGTTACTATTGGACCTCATAGGTCGAACAGAGCACGTTCCGCACCAGAGTGGTACGGTAATCCTGTTCTGGAAGTCATATTACTAGACCATGACGAACCTATGAACTATGAAGAAGCTATGATGAGCCCAAATTCCGCTAAATTTCTTGAGGCCATGAAATCTGAGATAGGATCCATGTACGAGAACAAAGTGTGGACTTTGGTGGACTTGCCCGTTGATCGGCGAGCCATAGAGAATAAATGGATCTTCAAGAAGAAGACTGATGCTGATGGTAATAATACTGTCTACAAAGCTCGACTTGTCGCAAAAGATTTTTGACAAGTTCAAGGAGTTGACTATGATGAGACTTTCTCACCCGTAGCGATGCTTAAGTCTATCTGAATCATGTTAGCAATTGCCGGATTTTATGATTATGAAATTTGGCAAATGGACGTCAAGACTGCATTCCTCAATGGATTTCTTAACGAAGAGTTGTATATGATGCAACCAGAAGGTTTTGTCGATCCTAAAGGTGCTAACAAAGTGTGCAAGCTCCAGCGATCCATCTATGGGCTGGTGCAACCATCTCGGAGTTGGACTATACACTTTGATGAGGTGATCAAAGCTTATGGTTTTATACAGACTTTCAGAGAAGCCTGTATTTACAAGAAAGTGAGTGTGAGCTCTGTAGCATCTGTAATATTATATGTAGATGACATATTGTTGATTGGAAATGATATAGAATTTCTGGATAGCATAAAAGGATACTTGAATAAGAGTTTTTCAATGAAAGACCTCGGTGAATCTGCTTATATATTAGGCATCAAAATCTATAGAGATAGATCAAGATGCTTAATAGGACTATCACAAAGTACATACCTTGATAAAGTTTTGAAGAAGTTCAAAATGGATCAGTCAAAGAAAGGGTTCTTGCCTCTGTTACAAGGTGTGAAATTGAGTCAGACTTAATGCCCGACCACTGCAGAAGATAGAGAGAAAATGGAAGTCATTTCCTGTGCCTCAGCCATAGGTTCTATCATGTATGCTATGCTGTGTACCAGACCTGATGTGTGCCTTGCCATAAGTCTGGCAGGGAGGTACCAAAGTAATCCAGGAGTGGATCACGGACAGCGGTCAAGAACATCCTGAAGTACCTGAAAAGGACCAAGGATATGTTTCTCGTTTATGGAGGTGACAAAGAGCTCGTCGTAAATGGTTACGTCGATGCTAGCTTTGACACTGATCCGGATGACTCTTAGTCACAAACCAGATACATATTTATACTGAATGGTGGAGCTGTCGGTTGGTGAAGTTCCAAGCAGAGCGTCGTGGCGGGATCTACCTGTGAAGCGGAGTACATAGCTGCTTCGGAAGCAGCAAATGAAGGAGTCTGGATGAAGGAATTCATATCCGATCTAGGTGTAATACCTAGTGCATCGGGTCCAATGAAAATCTTTTGTGACAATACTGGGGCAATTGCCTTGGTGAAGGAATCCAGATTTCACAAAAGAACCAACCACATCAAGAGACGCTTCAACTCCATCCGTGTTCAAGTCAAGGAGGGAGACATAGTGATTTGCAAAATACATACGGATCTGAATGTAGCATACCCATTGACTAAGCCTCTTCCACGAGCAAAACATGATCAGCATCAAAGACTCCATGGGTGTTAGAATCATTACAATCTACATTATTGACTCTAGTGCAAGTGGGAGACTAAAGGAAACATGCCCTAGAGGCAATAATAAAGTTGTAATTTTATATTTCCTTATTCATGATAAATGTTTATTATTCATGCTAGAATTTTATTGATCGGAAACCTAAATACATGTGTGAATACATAGACAAACACCGTGTCCCTAGTGAGCCTCTACTTGACTAGTTCGTTGATCAAAGATGGTTAAGGTTTCCTAACCATAGACATGGGTTGTCATTTGATAACGGGATCACATCATTAGGATAATGATGTGATGGACAAGACCCATTCGTTAGCTTAGCATAATGATCGTTTAGTTTTATTGCTATTGATTTCTTCATGTAAAATACATATTTCTTCGACTACGAGATTATGCAACTCCCGGATACCGGAGGAATGCCTTGTGTGCTATCAAACGTCACAACATAACTGAGTGATTATAAAGATGATCTACATGTATCTCCGAAGGTGTTTGCTGTGTTGGCATAGATCGAGATTAGGATTTGTCACTTCGAGTATCGGAGAGGTTTCACTGGGCCCTCTCGGTAATGCACATCATCAGAAGCCTTGCAAGCAAAGTAACTAATGAGTTAGTTGCAGGATGATGTATTACGGAACGAGTAAAGAGACTTGCCGGTAACGAGATTGAACTAGGTATGTAGATACCGACGATCGAATCTCGGGCAAGTAACATACCGATGGACAAAGGGAATTACGTATGTTGTCATAACGGTTTGAGCGATAAAGATCTTCGTAGAATATGTAGGAGGCAATATGAGCATCCAGGTTCCGCTATTGGTTATTGACCAAAGAGGTGTTTCGGTCATGTCTACATAGTTCTCGAACCCGTAGGGTCCGCACGCTTAACGTTCGATGACGATATTGTATTATATGAGTTATGTGATTTGGTGACTGAATGTTGTTCGGAGTCCCGGATGAGAATTACGGACAAGATGAGGAGTCTCAAAATGGCCGAGAGGTAAACATTGATATATAGGACGATAGTATTCGGACACCAGAAGTGTTCCGGAGGGTACCGGGTACATATCGGGTCACCGGAAGGGGTTCCGGGCACCCCCGGCAAAAGATATGGGCCTAATGGGCCAAGAGGGGAAACACACCGGCCACCAGGGGCTGGTGCACCCACCATATGGGCCGAACCAGAGGAGAAGGAAAGAGGGGAAGGGAGAAGGAAAGGAGAGGGATTCAGCCTCCCCTTCCTTCCCTCCTCCCCCTCTTTCTTTCCCCCTCCGGCAGATAAGGAAGAGGGGGGGGCGCCGGCCATAGGAAGGCCCCAAGTAGGATTCGGCCTACTTGGCGCCTCCTTGGCTGCCTCCCCTCTCCCTCCCACCTATATATATGTGGGGGGGGGCCCTAGCACATAGAACATTAATTGTTAGCCGTGTGCGGCACCCCCTCCACCGTTTATTCCCACAGTCATATCTTCGTAGTGCTTAGGCGAAGCCCTGTGCGGATCACTTCACGATCATCGTCACCACGCCGTCGTGCTGACGGAACTCATCTACTACCTCGACACCTTGCTGGATCAACAAGGCGAGGGACGTCACCGAGCTGAACGTGTGCAGAACTCGGAGGTGACGTACGTTCGGTACTCGATCGATGGAGTGCGAAGAAAGTTCGACTAAATCAACCGCGTCCTGAAACGCTTCCGCTTATGGTCTACGAGGGTACGTAGACACACTCTCCCCCTTGTTGCTATGCATCTCCATGGATAGATCATTGCGTGTGCGTAGATGTTTTTTCATGCAACGATTTCCAACACATGACACGTATTGGTATTGTTGCCATTAAGAATAAAAAGATGGGGTTTATACCATATTGATTGGATCTATCCCTCTACATCATGCCATCTTGCTTAAGACGTTACTCCGTTCTTGTTAACTTAATACACTAGATGCATGCTGGATAGAGATCGATGTGTGGAGTAATAGTAGTACATGCAGGCGGGAGTCGGTCTACTTGTCACGGACGTGATGCCTATATTCATCATCATTGCCTCAGATATTGTTATAACTATGCGCTTTTCTATCAATTGCTCAAGAGTAATTTGTTTAGCCACCGTATGCTTTCTTTCAAGAGAGAAGCCTCTGTGAAAACTATGGCTACCCGGTCTATTTTTATCATATTATTTTCGGATCTATAAAATAAAAAAACACAAAAATACCTTGCTGCAATTTATATACCTTTATCTTATTTTGCAGTTTTACTTATCTTTTATATCCATCACTATCATATCTCATCCTTATAAGTAACTATGAAGGGATGACAACCCCTTTATCGTGTTGGGTGCAAGTATTTGTTTTGTTTGTACAGGTGTTATCATTGGAGACTTGTGTGTTCCTCCTACTGAATTGGTATCTTGGTTCTTAACTGAGGGAAATACTTATCTCTACTTTGCTGCATCACCCTTTCCTCTTCAAGAAAAAAACCAACGCAAGCTCAAGAAGTAGCAGACACATGGTTCCACGACGAGCACGACACGCATCGGCAAACCTTTTTTGCCATCCGTGGTCGTAGCCCACCCCGTGTGCCTCGTGTGCGCGTACCAAGCCTGCCCAAAGCGCGCGGCCGCACGCAAGTGCACGGCCTGACGCTGACACCCTCTCCTTCCCCGTCGCCCCCCCCCCCCCCCCCCCCCAGCCTCCCGCCATGACGACCGAGGAGGAGGAACGACTCGTCCAGGCCATCGTGGCCCAAGCGGGAGTACAAGCGCCGCCAGGAGGAGGAATGGGAGGGCCTGCAGGGGATGCTTGAGTTGTCGGCCTCCGGAGACGTTTACATGCCGGAGCTGGACGTGAAGCAGGAGGTGAAGAAGGAGGCCATGGAGGAGCATGCATGTGTGCCGTGGTCACCACCGCCGCCTGTGCAGCAATGCGCCCGGCCCATTCTGGGGGCCGCCGCCCCACCTCTGGACGCCCCCACCCTACATCGACCTAACGAGCGACAACGATGATGGTGGCGCCTGAAGACGGCGGCGACGGTTCCGACGGCTATGGCATCGGCGGCGACGGCTTCTGCCGCGCGCGGGGCGGCCGAATTATCCTTTTTAATGTTTTTTTAATTTCAACTTAAGTATTGTGCGTGGCCGTGACTATGGTGGATTTTTTAGTTAAGTTATGTACTCCCTCCATTTCTAAATATAAGTCTTTTTTAGAGATTTCAATAAAGACTACATACGGATGTGTATAGACATATTTTAAAGCGATTCACTCATTTTGCTCCGTATGTAGTCCACATTGCAATCTCTAAAAAGACGTATATTTAGGAAGAGATGGAGTATGTTTTAAGCTATTTTGCAATGTTTTTTTAATTTTCAATGTTTTTTTAAGTCCAACACGGATAAGCTTGGATGCGACCACACGTTGGATGCCCCGACCCGCGGACGATCCAAACCAGACCTGGGTGTCCATTTTGCCGCCTCAAACGGACCGAATCCAAATCAAACGTGCGTCCATTTGGATCATGCGTTGGAGTTGCCCTAAGTAGGGCATACGGAGCAGCGGACCAGCGGTAGTGCTCACAGGACGTACGTCCATGTTTGCCCCGTGAAGAAGCGTCAAACAATCTCTCGCGACAGCGCAGGAACCAACCGTACGTTCAAACTCTCTACTGCTTAGTACCACGGCATACGCGATGGTGGCACGGTAACAAAAAATAAAACTTACTGCTGTTTCCAAATTCCAAGTACCACTGCAGTACTGCTCGAGTGAATACGTACTGCAGCGTGCAGTTAAACCGGTACCCCTCCGGTGCATGCGTACGCACGTGATGAGACGGCGAAGCAATCGGGGTGGAAGAAGTACGTGCCCACACTCCGCCTGTCAGAGCTCTCAACTGCTTTTGCGTCTTTGCCGCTGTACGTTCGTCAAGTTGAAGTGCTAGTACTTGACTCTCTTCTGCGTCGTGGCTGCGCGTGTAATAACCAGGCCTGATCAAGTTATCATAGCCCTTCTGCCGCGAGTAAAAGAGCCGGGAGTTAATGGCGGCCAGAGGCGCAGCTGAGCAGACGGGTCAAAAGGCGGTGGCTCGTGCAGTGCATGGCCTGCTCTCTCATGCATGCACGTATTTACGAGCGTGCCTGGCCGCTGCTTGCTTTCTCCCGGTTCCATTCATTGGTCCCTGCACGAGCGTGGTTCAATGCGGACAGGTTGATCACGTTCCCAAAATCCCATCGAACCTCAAGTTTAAAGGGAAGACTGGTTCTAACAAATGGAGCTAATAAATTGAGATATTCCAAAGAGATGAAAATTCAACAAGCCGGTCTCTTCTTTCTTTTGAAAAGTAAACGTTACGAATGTTTTGCACAATCAGATTATCTGAAGTATGCTGAAAGTAAATAAATTAACAGAGCGGTTACAATCACCACGACGTGCAAGACATTAAGTTCAAGGTTGTACCACTACTCAAGTCGGTGTCCATGTTGTATGAGCCAGACAGCCACAGTATTCAGCTGCAAGATTGCAGGTGCGCAAGCGTTTGTGGGGCCACCGCCCCATGAAGAAGCTTTTAGCCAATGGCGACAGTCGCGGCTGGGTGGGTAGGGATTCCGGCGAGCCCTGGGAAGATTCCGCACTCAACACCGCGTGTACTTTGACATGTGGGGCCGCCGCTGTGCCGTCCATTTGGCCGTTCAGCCCCCACAGAGCAGCGCCCCACGTTTCCACCATCCATTGGCTCCCTATATAGTTCCCTGTTGCTACTCGTACACCTTCAGGGACCGGTACTATAGTACTTTGCAAATTTTGAGTGAAAGTAGAAGATAGACACTTTACTCCGAAAAAATCCATAGCAAAAATAAATAAAAATAGCACATCTGATCTCGGATGAACAAATAAAAATAGCAAAAAAAAACATCTTATATTATGAGATGGAGAGACTACTTTGCAAATTTTGAGTGCAATAGAAGATAGACACTTTACTTCGAAAATTCATAGCTGGACACGAGCACACCTGATCTGGGATGAACAGTAAATTCAAATAAAATAGCAAAAACAAAAAAATGAATTTTTACACATCAAAGATAAACAAGTTTTCAGTATGGGTGCAATCTTTATGGCAATGTGGCATAGGAGGAGTTCAGAACAGAAAAAACAAAATAAGTGCTCCAGAATCAAAATTTCTAAACCTTTCTCAAAACTCTGTTTTCTTGTTGTTGTCCAAAGCTCCTATGATGCCATATGGCCACAAATTTTTGCATACAGCCAGAAATCTTGTGCATCTTTCATGCAAATTTCTTTTATTCTTCTGCTATTTCTTTAGATTTTAATTTCATCACCAGAAGCATATGATCCCCAGCACCAAAATGACGTCCTTGATTGTACTCCACCAACTCAAAAAATCGCATGCGTTGATCCACAACCTCATTTCAGTGATACATTTTGGTTAAAAAAAAGAAACAATGAGGGCCTTTTATGAGGGTTTTATGGGAGGTTATCTTTTGCGAATAAATCATTTAGAACTCAAATGATGGCCATGGGTGCGCCGATTCCTGCTCGTGGTGAGCCTAAGCTGTACACGCACCAAAAGTCGTGTGTGGCTACCAACACCTTCTTTGAGATGCGGTTAGTACTCTTTGGACCCAAATGACTCATGTGTCGCTCCCCGCGTAGGCGGCTCGGGAGAGCTCTCCCGCCGCCAGCCAGGAACCCCACCTCCTACTCATCCTCCCCTCGTCGCCGTCAGCGGATGCCACTGGGGCAAAGCCCTCACGACATGGTTGACCGTGGGGCGGTTTCCCTTCCTAACAGATGCGGTGCAGCGTGGAGC
This sequence comes from Triticum aestivum, assembly GCF_018294505.1. Classification (NCBI taxonomy): domain Eukaryota; kingdom Viridiplantae; phylum Streptophyta; class Magnoliopsida; order Poales; family Poaceae; genus Triticum; species Triticum aestivum. The sequence continues at coordinate 124,908,354 of NC_057811.1, read as the reverse complement.
TAGCTCGCCTGTCAGTAGCGTAGGATGACACACCCGTCCTCGTTCTAGATCCCTACCTTCGCCGTTATGGTGGCATGACCGCGCGATCTTGCTCCGGTTGCGTGACGGCTCGCCGCTGTCCACCCGGGCACGGGCTGGGGTGCATTGGCGGAGGATATGGGGCATCTTGTCGACATCTGGTCGATGGTGACGGTTGGTGACGTCGTAGGATCGACCGGCAGCCCTGGAGGGTCGTGGTGTGTGTCTGGCTGCGTGGTCTTTGGCTGCGTTGAGTGCCCACGACGGTCTACGTGCATGTCAGATATGGGCAGATCTGAATCTCTGTGGTGGCTATGTCTCTTGGTCATCTGGACAGGGAGTTGGCCAGATCCAATTCTGCGTGGTGGCTATGCCTCTTGGTCTTCTGGGCAGGGAGTGGTGTAGAGGTGATGAGGACATGACTACCTTGGATACCACCAAAAATATTGCAAAGATGCATATTTGTGAGGTGATTTCTAATGCAAACTATGCAATAATTTATTTATGTTATCCAGGACAAAAATACTTCACAGACTTTTGTGCCATGTCTAATTGCAGGTGTATGGGACATTTCTACAATCCCCATATGAAGATAAGGGAAAAAGAGAAGTTTATGTGCTGTTCAAAAAGTCCTCTCACGTCACTTTTGGGCCAAGAGAAGATAGAGTCCAAGTCTCTCACGTTCTGGACTCAGATTGGGACTGCACAAACATACCTGACTTAAAACACCAAGAACTCTTTCATCCGAACTCCGAATTGGGTGATTCTTTTCTTTGTTGGAAAGAAGATTTCGTGTTCTTTCCAACCCAATTGGATTCACCTTCAAATTCGTCCGGAGCATTGAGATATTGATGAAACAATCTGACGGTGCAGCAGAATCCGAGTCAATCTACAAGTCCAAAGGTGTTGCATCACCTCCACTTGGGCCCATGGGCCTTGTACGACATAGGGTTAGTTTTAGGCCGTCTTGGGACGTCCTGCCACCTCCTTGGCCGCCACCCCTTGCTCCTATATAAGTAGATCAATCTAGTAGCTTTTTACTTGGGATTTGTTTAGTTAAAAGTTAGCCATTGCAACTTCGTGTACGTCGTTTGTGTCCAACGACCAGACCAAGACCGCTTTCGGATCCCCATCTTTATCAATACTTCCGCAATATTCAGATTGCATTATCGTATTCTTGCTTTTTTTTCTATTGCATGTAGGAATAGACCTTCGTGGTCTGGCCGATCGTGCTTCCAGCATCGTTAGCAACCGTAGGAGATTGGTTTAGTGATTGCTAAGGCGCAACGTCGTGCACGTTTGTAGTTGGATCGTCAAAGTTGACTCCACCAAATCGATAGCTATCATCTCATCGAAAGATCGGGACACCCCGCCTCTATCAAGTGGTATCAGTTTTCAGGTTGCTCGGTGATAATTTCCAGTTATACCTGGATTAGTTTTATTTTCTTACCGCTTGTCCAAGAAAAAGCCACAGAAAAGTTAGATCTATTACTCCTTTGTCCAAGCTAGTCTGAGCCTTTGCAATCTTATTTTCATTGCTCGCGTAGTTGAATTATCGGTTGCATCGTCGTGTCGAGTTGCTGGTCTTAGTGTCTAGTTCATTTAGAGTTTCGAGTATTGTTCACATTAGTCACGCTGCCGCTGCATCGTTATCCCTTCCGTTGTCCACTACCCCATCCATCAATTTCCACCACGTGCCACCCAACGTTCATTGTCATAATCATAGTTGAGGTCATTCATATCTTCGTTTGATCCAATCTGCATCTTATCTAGTTTCTTTTGGAAAGAGGGAGAAAAAAGACAGAGAAAAAAAAGGAAAAAAGTCAGAGAAAAAAGAGGAAAAAGGAGAAAAAGAAAAAAATGTGAGAAAAAAGCAAGAAAAAAGAAAAGAAATTTTGGATCTATCTAGACTCAATCTCGTACGTGAATTCGGATTCGAATCTGTTTTGCGCACTATTCAGTAAAACAGGCATATATTCCTCATACGAAGTCTGTTTTGGCTCCGCGGCTCCTCGAATTAAAGCTAGCGATGAGCCGAATCTGAATAGTTGCAGAAGCAAGTTCAATATTAGTCACCTCAAAATCGGTTTCGGAATAGGTCTTTTTGCCCTTCGAAGTTCGCGAACACACCTTGTTCCAGTTTTAGATTTTTTGACTCCTCATATCAACTCGGAATTGAGTAATCTTTTTCATTGTAAAGCTTGAATCAGTACCATTCTATAGAAAAATTATTAAAATATTGGCAAGAACTTTTCTAGAAAAAAGTTGGAGAGAGAGTTATTGGTATATCCTGCTTGGCAGTTATTTCTCATCATTATCTTTACTGCCATTGTGATCTTCACTTATATCTTGCTGTCCAGAGCTACTTCATATGCTTTATTGATGCTAGTTGTGCTACGCCGTGACCTCATTTGTGTTCTAGGCTCGCGTCTCTAGTCCAGTCTAGCCTAGGACCAACACAGTATCGCTGTTGAGCGTTTATTCAACATTGCATCTCTAAATTGATTATTACTAATCTTTTGCTACCAAATATTTAAGCCTTCCAAGCTCCACATATTTCTACATCGTGTATACGTACATTCCCCTGGCAATCGCTTTACTCAATCTTCGGAGTTATTTGACACCGTTGGTTGCCTATCACCACCTGCTGCATGATAAGAACTTGTAAGATATTGATATTTTCTTTACTGTGAGCGCTTTACCACCACATCCTAGTAGTTCATAGGAATATTATTCTCGAATTTTGTTTCTTGTTTCTACTAATCATGACAGGTTCCGGAGATAGAAGTTCTTGGGCGACTGATACATCTTCACCATGACGAGAGGTGGGACAACACACACAAGCACATGGTCAGGTTATCTCTTTAACGTCATTTGAGGGTAGATTTAATCCTGCTATTTATGTAGCTTGGGAGCTTGAAGTAGAACAAGTTTTTAGTCACCATGATTTTTCTGAACTTGAGAGAGTACGAGCTGCCACTGGAGCATTTGCTGGGTTTTCTTCTGTTTGGTGGAGTGCACATTGTAAGAAAAACGTTGATAACCAACCCACAACTTGGAAAGATTTGAAAACTGTAATGAGACAACAAATTTTTCCTTCTTACTATCGTCGTGAGTTGCTTCGCAAATTGGAACAATTAATACAAGGCAGTAACACTGTTCATACTTACTATCAAGAGTTCAAATCTTATATGCATCATTGTGACATAGAAGAATCTGAGGATGATACAATGAATAGATTTTTTGGTGGTTACAACCATGATATTCACACATGATTTTAGTATATTCCTCGTTGCATTACTGGTATGTATGTTCGCGCTTGTACCTTTGAGAGACAGAAACAGGAGGATGCATTGGGTGACTATAATAACTACTATTCCAGTTCATGCTCACCACCACCGGTTGGTTCCTCCACCATTGGTCCTACTAGAGTAGCCACACCTCACATTGTGACCACGACATCATCTCAAGTGTATGGTACATTGTCATTGTTCGTACCTACATCAGCTACGTCTTTGCGACAAGGTAACAGTAAAGGTATTGATGATATAACTTCACATGAGAATGATGCATGCCTAGTTAACTTGAATACATCATGTGTTGAGTTACCTATTGATTTGAGCACACCACCTATTTTAGAGAATCGTGTTACTGTCATGAATGCGTCATGTGATCAAACCGTTGAAGTATCAACAATTTTGAGTGCACCCATTGAATGAACTGTTGATGCAAAAGAACCAATATTTAATCATTTTGATATGACCTCTAATCTTGGTGATGATTCTGTGTCAAATGACGTATTGCATGTTTGCTTATTTAAGCATGTTGTAGCATGCAAATTTGATGCAAATAAGGCTTATTCACCAATGTTGGGATGGTTTAATGATGAACATTGTCAATCTTTTGATATTAATAAGAGCTTCACTTATATGTACAAACTGAGTTGCAATATTTTAATGCCTTCTACTTCTTGTGATAATATTTTGGCTTTATATTTTATGAAGTATGAAAGTCACTCATGTATACATGTGTCATATGTGCAAAAATCAAGGGAAGTAAAAATGGATGGCATATACATATACAACTTGTACACCTTGTTTCTTTTGTTAGCCACATTTCAGATTAAGCAATGCCGAGGACGGCTTTGTTTTCAAGAAGGGGAGGATGATGAGGACATGAATACCTTGTATACGACCAAAAATATTGCAAAGATGCATATTTGTGAGGTGATTTCTAATGCAAACTATGCAATAATTTATTTATGTTATCCAGGGTAAAAATACTTCATAGACTTTTGTGCCATGTCTAATTGCAGGTGTATGGGACATTTCTACAATCCCCATATGAAGATAAGGGAAATGAGAAGTTTATGTGCTGTTCAAAAAGTCCTCTCACATCACTTTTGGGCCAAGATAAGATAGAGTCCAAGTCTCTCACGTTCTGGACTCAGATTGGGACTGCACAGACATACCTGAATTAAAACGCGAAGAACTCTTTCATCCGAACTCCGAATTGGGTGATTCATTTTTTCTTGGAAAGTAGATTTCGTGCGCTTTCCAACCCAATTGGATTCACCTTCAAATTCGTTTGGCATTGAGATATTGACGAAACAATCTGACGCTGTAGCAGAATCCGAGTCAAACTACAAGTCCAAAGGTGTTGCATCACCTCCACTTGGGCCCATGGGCCTTGTATGACCTAGGGTTAGCTTTAGGCTGCTTTGGGACGTCCTCCCACCTCCTTGGCCTCCACCCCTTGCTCCTATATAAGTATATCAATCTAATAGCTTTTTCCTTGGGGTTTGTTTAGTTAAAAGTTAGTCATTGCAACTTCGTGTACTTCGTTTGTGTCCAACGACCAGACCAAGACCGCTTTCAGATCCCCATCTTTATCAATACTTCATCTATATTCGCAATATTCAGATTGCATTATCATATTCTTGCTTGTTTTTCAATTGCGTGCAGGAATAGACGTTCGTGGTCAGGTTGATCATGCTTTCAGCATCGTCAGTAACCTTAGGAGATTGGTTTAACGATTGCTAAGGCGCAACGTCGTGCACGTTTGTAGTCGGATCATCAAAGTTGACCACAAAATCGATAGCTATCATCTCATCAAAAGATCGAAACACCCCGCCTCTATCAAGAGGTGGGTGGCTCGGGTCCGCGCCCTATCGTGGGCATTAGCACTACTAGGGAAAAGCCTAGTAGTAGCGCGGGTTTAAAGCCTATTAGTAGCGCGTGTCACCGCGCTACTAGTAAGGCGCTACAGCTATTCCTTAGCAGTAGCACATGCAACACACGCTACTGCTAAGACACATAGCCGCAGCGTGTGTTGTTTCCAGCGCTACTGCTAATCTAACTAGTAGTAGCGTGTTTCCGTTCCAGCGCTACTAGTATACATTTTTTCATTTATTTTTATTTTTAGTGTATTTATACGCCGTTATACAAATTTTGGTACAGTACCAATTATGAGGTTATTATATCATTATGTCCATAAGAGTGTGTGAAATGAAGGTGGATTAGGTTCAAGTAGAGGCAGCATGTGGTGCATCTTGAAACTATACTACTAATCCAAACTTGATCTAGTTTGGATTAGTAGTACTTTCGATGTGCACCACATCGAAACCTCCACTTGAATCTAATCCGCCAACACAAGCTATTTAATCATCATCATAGTCATTACCACTAACACTAGCTATTTAATCATCATAGTGATAGTGTAGCACATTATCATCTTCAAACTCATTCTAGCTAACTAATCACCACCAACACTAGCTACGGTAGCTATCTAATCACCACCAACACTAGCTAATAATAATCATCATAGTCATTACCACCAACACTAGCTATTTAATCATCATAGTCATAGTGTAGCACATCATCATCTTCAAACTCATTCTAGCTAGCTAATCACTCCTGCTGCTCTCTCTCAGGTAAAATAGCATAAAACATGTATAGCACTCCTGCTTCATCATAATGGAGCATGCAGATGAACCTGTCTCCTAATTGTGGGCTGCACTTCTGTTTGCTGCCTCCTAGTAGTTCTCTGCGATCCTTCACAATTTTGCTCCAGTCTTTGACTATTAAGACTTCCTCGCTTTTAGAAATCTTGAATGCACCAAAGTGCAATGTAGGATGTCTTGGCCGTAAGCTAATCATGGACATGCGACCTTTAGTCTCGATCCAATGAGGCACAACTATCATCGGAAGTCCCTGTTGAAGAACATCATAATAACATACTTAGCAATGAAATTTAGCTTAAAAATAATGTATGCAGAAGATGCACTGAGGACAAATAGTAAAAATCCTACCATCTTTCCTAAATAGATGTGACCGTAGTTCAATACGAACACTATTGGTAGCACGTTTTGAGTACTAAGATTTTAAGTCCAGGAAAATAATTTGTCTTGACAGCATCAAGATCCTCAAGCCATGAAAACATAATGACTTATCTCCTCGCAGTTTAGTTCAGCCCCGGGACAGTGGACGGTCCTGTCTACCAAGCGCTGGACATGTTTGCTTGAATGGAAATAAGCTGTCAATAGAAATTAGTTGTCAACTATTTTTGAATAAACAATATCGAAGACATAAATATGGTTGAGAAACTCACATAATGGTAGAACTGGAGGCGTCTGCACATCGACCTAGATGTCGATATTACCTTCAATATCATCTTCCGAACGAATATCAAAGGTGATAACCATATCAGGCTCAAATGCATAAGCCTTGCATAGTGCTTGCCAAGTTTTGCATTCAAAATAGGTCTAGGTGTCTGCATTGTATAATTTTGCGTCGAAAGTATAACCATGCTCGGTCTTCAAGTTAACTCTCTTTACCTCCATAGTTTTCATAGGACTGAAACCAATCTTATCCAAGACAAAAATTATTGCATGGCATGGGATACGCTAGTAGAATAGTAAAAAATTAAAATTATAAGTTGAAGCAAAAGAAGAAAAAGAAGACTTGTCATTGTGACTTACTATATCCACTTCGAAGGTCTCATCCAGCTTGATGCTGAAGCGCCTACCATCAACTAGGAAATTTCTGTCGCACAGGCCGAGCTCGTCTTCGCAGTATTCGCACATACCGAAATCCTTTTCGTCGTCAGACATTTCCTATGTTCATAGTTGAAACACACGCTACTTAAAGTCAATTCGAAATGTCGTTTGTTTCTCTTACTAGCAAATCCGGGGCACTCGATATTTCCTACATATTCTAGCACAAGTCATGCTTAAATTCACGGAAAAATCCGGCATGACCTTTGCTAAAATAGGACATATCGAGCGCATGAAATTTGCCGGAACGGAAATGAATCAACACTCCAGCAAAACATAGGCCACTCGGAAATGAATCAACACTTCGCACATGAGCATAAACTGGTGCTCATTGCATTTCGATGGTTCAATATTGACAATTTTTTGAATATATCATATAACCCGAACACTTCATTTGGTTAAGAAGCATAACTAAATACCCTAGTTTTACTTTATTCAACACCGAGGAGTGGAGAAGGAGGAGGTGTACTTTTAGCTCACCGACTCGGGTGTAGAGGAAGTAGAGGTAGCTCGGATGACGATCACTCCAAGGAGACACGACTCTACAATGCCTTTATATTCCACCGAGTAAACTTTTAATTAGATCATCAAATCTCATATAGCATTCTTTGATGACAAAGTGATAATGACATAAATTCAACTAGTTATATTAATTCAACTAGTTCTATTAATTCAACTAATTCAACTAAGCACTTACTAAAAATAAACTAGTTCTATTAATTCAACTAGTTCAACTAAGCACTTACTGTAAATAATAATAATTAATTTTCTTACTAATTCAACTAAGAACTTACTAATTCAACTAAGAACAGTAATAAAATTTTAACTAGTTGGGAGGGAGGAGGGGGCGGGCCGGAGGAGGAGGAGGAGGGGGAGGAGGGAGGAGGGGGTGGGAGGAGGGAGGAGAGAGGAGGAGGGGGAGGGCTTGGCCGGAGGAGAGGGAGGGGCGCGGTAGGGAGGAGGGAGGAGGAGGGAAGGAGGGACTACCTCAGTGGAGGGGGAGCAGGAGCGTCGGCGGCGGCGGGCGACGACGGTGGTCGGGGAACGGCGGCGGCGGCGGACGACGGGGGGTGCGGGGGGGGGGGTGAGAGAGTGGAGAGGGAGAGTTGGGGGCGGCCGGTTGGGGAAGATAGGATGGCCTTTAGTAGTAGCGCGGTTTGAGATAAAGCGCTACTGCTAAACAACATAGTAGTAGTGCTCTTTAAACAAAACACGCTATTGCTAAGGATAATCATGTAAAAAACAAAAATACATTGGTCATCAATGATCTTTTTGTGTAGAATCTAAATTGTCAATAGGAATCTTCACCGGTTTAAGAATCGGTGAAGATTCCTATTGCGGAATTCAGATCCTACACATAGAATTCAATGAATACCAAGTGGTTGTGATGGTTTGATAAGTAACGTATTTAAGGTGGTAAACACCGTGTTCGCGGAGCGAGGTAGGACTAAACTTAATTAGAGACTAAACTTAGCAGTAGCGATAGTGTGAGAAAAGCGCTGCTGCTAAGTTCATTGTCAGTAGCGCGTTTGCAAAACAGTTGCTACTACTACACCTAGTCTGGCGGCTACGTCCTGGCAATTGTAGTAGTAGCGCTGTTTCCACCTAGCGCGCTGCTGCTACGCAGCTAGCAGCAGCGCGGTTTGTATCAGCGCGCTACTGCTAAGTAGCAGTAGCGCCTTATTTTAAACCATGCTGCTGGTAAGATTCTGTGTATAAGCTTTTCCCCAGTAGTGTAGGGACACCCAAATCTGAATATCGTGTCTTGTGCTCGTCGCGGCTGCTCTAGGTGCATCGGGGTGGCACGGGCGAGCTGGCGAGCAAAAGCTCCACGCTCTGATGTCGACGACGGGAAGACCTATGATGCCACCCTCCTCCTGAGGACGTCATTTTGGTTATTCTCTCCGTGCCACGGTTCCAGGTGAAGACCTTTGTCCGCCTCGAACTTAGCAGCGGCGATACATAGCACCATTTCCCCTCGTGAGGGTGATGTCGTGGAGCTTAGGTGTCCAAGGACGTGTCTTGGCGTTGTATTGAGGCCTACATGTGCTATCTTCAGCAACGTAGTCGCATGCGATTAGGTTGTTCAGTTATCTTGGGATCTGCTGTGCGAGGGCTTCCTCGCTGCTTTGTATCATTCGTCCATGTACTTTGGTTTGTGCTTTATATATAAACTATAAAGCGGGTGAAGTGCCTGTTTTGAGAACACCTCCTCTAGGAAGAACTTGCATGATGACCCAATGATGTTCTTGGAGAAGTTGTACCCCACACGTAGCTCCTTGCAGTCATAACAAGGAAGGCACAACCTTTGCTACAGAAGTCATCGGTGATGACGAATGACGTCGTAGGAGGAGGGCATGGTTGACATGGATATAGAAGACCAAGGTGGGGAAGTTGGTGGTGGTTTTGATGGCAGGAGGCAGCTGAGCATGTTGTCGATGAGCTGCAGAGTGGTAACTGTCCCTAGTAGAGGATGGCTAGCCACAACTTTAGTTGGTGGTGTGTCATTTGCAATCAATGCCACCACTACGATTTGCAAATAGTGGTGGTGTTGGCATATATGGTATGCCAGCTTTATAAGGTTAGTGTTGGCATTGCTTTTCTTAACACACCACAAATGGGTGGGCCCAGTTGTATTGACCAGTCACAAGACACTGACGACGTTGGATTTCTATACATGCTGTAGGTAACTAGTCTAGCTGGGCCCACCCATTTGTGGCACGTTAAAAAAGCAACTCCAGTACTAACTTTATAAAGTTGGCGTACCTAATATGCCAACGCCACCACTATTTGAAAAAACTAGTGGTGGTGTTGATTGGAAATGGGGCTCCACCAACTAAAATTGTGGCTAGCCATTTCTCTACTAGTGAATTATCGAGCAATTTTCCGTCGCCACCACATCGCGTTCCTGAGGCGATCTTTGTTTTTAGCCCTCATTCGGACCTCTGCGAGAGGGGGAATTCATCTCCATCTTCACCAACCTCGATCATTGTGATCCAGATGAGTTGTGAGTAGTCCACCCCCTGAACTACAGCTTCATGGCAATAGCCAATGTTGTAATCTCTCCTCCTTTTTTAGAAAAGGAGGATGACCCTGGCCTCTGCATTTGGGCGATGCATGCAGCCACTTTATTAATTATTCACAAAGACCTTACGAAGTAATACATCAGTAAGTCTGAAGCCACCATCTCGGCAACATCTATCGCTACCCTATCCACTTGATGAAGGGGTGCCGAAAATCCGAGCCGAATACCAAACATACTTTGCACCAAAGCCTAACATCTAAAGACAGAGGCCATAACCAAGCCACAATGTCGGGTCTGGGGCACACACCGGTCCGACGGACTCTTAGAGGCGACTGCCGCTGTCTTCCACCTATACATCTTCGGAACAGGAACTGACGTATCAACCTTGTCAGGCCTGCTGTTGAAGTCACCACGACGCCAGACAGGGTCGTCCTCTTGTGCGAGTCCATCAACTTGCATCGGCCGCTGAGGGTCCATTGCGCCACGCCGATGAGATCGGCCGTCATCGATGCGGAAGATGAATCCCCGCTCCGCCTCTAGGCCCTTCCAGTCAGCACTTGCTCCAAAATAATACCCCCAGGAGGAAGAACGACATCCAAGATGCCGTCATTGTTCGATCTAGGAAGACCTAGGTCTATGATTTCCCCGGGAGCAGCCTGAGGGAGATGACGTTGCCTTCAATGACGATGCCTCAACAAGGAAAAGACGTCAATGGCGTCGCCATCGTCCGTCAAGACCGAAGTCGATGCGATTTTCATCGGCAATCGCGCCATCATGTCCTAGTAGCTGACTGGAACCACGTGGTGCCTTGCCGAGTAGGCGCACGCAGTCGCCGGAACACCGAGGACCGCCACCACAGCCTCGATCCACCATGTCGTCGGGCACTCCTACCCAGAAGAGAGGACAAGTCGGTCGCCATCGCCGGCCGCAGCCCGCGCCACCTGGTGCTTGGGATAATGTATCTAGGCCAGATCGCCACCGCCACCAAGACCCAGCACGCCCCACCACCGAAGGCCACATCCATGTCACCGTACTCCCAACGTAGCCACTAGGAAGCTGGATCATGCTGCCGCGACCCTTCGCATCATGGCGCCCTTGCCCGTCAGATCCGTTCCGCATCGAATCCACGTGCTAGGGGGCGAAGGAGCCCTGCCTCCGCCGGCGCTGGCCGGGCTTCGCTTGGTTACGCCCTCTGGCGGTGGCAGGGGAGGGGGAGGGTGCGAGAGGAGGGGCGCTGGGAGGCGGCTAGGGTTCCCTCCCGTCGCCTGCGGGGGCGATTCGGGAGGGACTCGGAAGGGACAGTTGAGGTTTGTAATCTCTCCTCCTAGATGTAGTTTTGATGTTCAATACCATATCTACATGAGCTACCCTACATGATTGTAGTTTATCAGATGAGTTTGTGATGGTGATATAGATCATGTGATGGATTAACTCTATATGTTCAGATTTGTTGATGATTCGTTTTGATATATAGATGCATCTTTTTCTGGTTGCATGTATTTGCTTGACCAATTTAGATCGGTAGCCAATAGTGGAAGTGGTGTGTATTAGATATGTTCAAGTCTTGCACGTAATCTAGCATAGTGACAGGAAAGAGAAAAGGCTTGCAAGAATTGTTGCCACTGAACTACAAAAAACCACTTCCGTGATAATACGTGTTTGTCATAGTAGGTCACGTTTTCTGTCATGCATGTACATCCATGACGATTTTATGATAGAATCAAGGTAGTCATACTTGTGTTGTCGTAGAAGTGTACCATGACAATACTCAAATTCTCATCACGGAAGTGTTCACTTCCATGACGATAAATGACGCGTCATGGAAGTGCTTTCGTCAAGGATAACCGACACGTGGCATCCACCATAACGGGTGATACGTCTCCAACGTATCTATACTTTTTGCTTGTTCCATGCTGTTATATTATCATTCTTGGATGTTTTATATTCGTCTTATAGCAACTTTATATCATTTTTGGGACTAACCTATGACATAGTGCCCAGTACCAGTTGCTGTTTTTTGCTTGTTTTTTACTTCGCAGAATATCCATATCAAACGGAGTCCAAATGCAGCGAAACTTTTTGGAGATTTTTTTGTGACCAGAAGACACCTTGGGGACCAAGAAAGCACCTGGGGGAGGCCCGTGGGGACCACAACCCGCCAGGGCGCGCACATGGGGTTGTGGGGCCCACGGGGGTCTCCTCCATCACCTCTCCACTCTACAAATGCCCAAATATTCCAGAAACCCTAGAGGAGTCGACGAAACACAATTCCAACCGCCGCAAGTTCCAGAACCACGAGATCCAATCTACACCATCATGGAGGGGTTCATCATCCTCATTGGTGCCTCTCCAATGATGCGTGAGTAGTCCACCATAGACCTACGAGTCCATAGGCAGTAGCTAGATGGCTTCCTCTCTCCCTCTCCTTTGATTCTCAATACAATGGTCTCTTGGAGATCTATTTGATGTAATGACTTTTTGCGGTGTGTTTGTTGGGATCCGATGAACTTTGAGTTTATGATCAGATCTATATCCATGAATATTATTTGAGTCTTCTTTGATCTCTTATATGCATGATTGTTTATAGCCTTGTATTTCTTCTTCGAATCTTTGCTTTAGTTAGGCCAACTAGATCAATTTTTCTTGCCATGGGAAGGGGTGCTTTGTGACGGGTTTGATCTTGTGGTGTTCTTTCCCAGTGACAGAAGGGGCAGCAAGGCACGCATGTATCATTGCTTTTAAGGATAACAAGATGGGGGCTATTCCTACATGAATAGATATCGACTACATAATGCCATCATTCTTATTTCATTACTCCGTTTCTCCATGAACTTAATACACTAGATGCATGCTGGATAGCGGTCGATGTGTGGAGTAATAGTAGTAGATGTAGAATCATTTCAGTCTACTAAACTTGAACGTGATGCCTATATATTGATCATTGCCTTGGATATCATCATAATTATTCGATCTTCTATCAATTGCCCAACAGTAATTTGTTTACCCACCGTGTGCTATTTTCTTGGGAGAAGCCACTAGTGAAATCTACGGCCCCCGGGTCTATTTTCCCATCATATACTTTCAGATCTATGTTGCTATTTGCCTTTTTCTTTATTTGCATCTTTTATTTTTAGATATATATTATCAAAAACCCAAAAATACCTCGCTGAATTTTATTTGCCGTTATTCTATTTGCATCTACCAATCTATCTATTTACCAATCTTTTACCCGAGAGGGATTGACAACCCTTCTTACGCGTCGGGTTGCAAGTATTTGTTCTTTGTGTGCAGGTACCGTTTACATAGCCTGGCTTGGTCCTCCTACTGGATTGATACCTTGGTTTCATAACTGAGGGAAATACCTACCATAGTTGTGCTGCATCATCCCTTCCTCTTCGGGGAAATACTGACGCAGTTTCTAGCGACATCAAAAGGAATTTCTGGCACCGTTGCCGGGGAGGTTCAAGTCAAGGAAATATCTCGTGCCAATCTCTGGCGCCGGGGAGACATCATCTATCAAGTTCCTAATCACAAATCTCATCTCCCTGCAATTTACATTATTTTCCATTTGCCTCTCGTTTTCATCTCCCCCACTTCACAAAATTTGCCGTTTTATTTGCCTTCTCTTTTTCGTTCACCTTTTCTCGTCAGATCTCTTATTTGCTTGACCTCATCATCATGAGTGACTTTGGTATGGCAGAAACAGATGATGGCCTGACTCCAAAAATTGGACGACCTGTCAATCTGGATTCTAAAACTTTTGTTTTTGGGCAAGGGAACGTCATAGGAAAAGAAACTATCCAAGAATTCTTCAATTGCGTTGGAAGTTTGACTCTTGATGATGCTCCTATACTTAAAAAAACTAAATCTTATGCGGAACCTATTTCAGCACTAGTTGTGAAACTTGAAAATAGATTTATCCGTACCCATCCTACCTTGCAAAGACTGTTTTATGAGCTACCCGTTATAAAGGACCCTAAAGCTAAAAATTTAGCTACCCGTGTTTTTATAAATCTATTTGATCACATAGTACGGGAAGCTAGGGTAATTTTCGATTTTTATGGTATGAGCCGTGAAAAACCGGTAATAGATGAGATCCTTTACAATAGTGACTGTATGTTGAGACAATTGCTTGGAAATAATCAAATTTTTTATGAGAACCTTAAAAAGGAAATCTCCGTTTTAGATGTAATCCAAGAAGTTTTCAATGTTGTTAATCAACGATATTCATGGATTGTGGCCGGGAATCAAAGAGGATATAAAGATGGACAACTTGATAATGCTAAAATTTCTATGGACAATCTGTTTCAAGTTATATTTGAGAAACCTCCTAAAAACACATCTATGGAAGATAAGAAGAAAGATGACAATACTTGAATCTATGAATTATGCCTAGCTAGGGGCATAAAATGATAGCGCTTGTTGGGAGGCAACCCAATGAATATTTTTTTATTTTTTTCTTTCTGTTCTTGAGTGTTTGCATAATTATGCTACTGTTATGATTGTGTTTTTATGTTTTAATTAGTGTTTGTGCAAAGTAAAGCCTTTGGGATCATGTTGGGTGATAGTTGATTTGATCTTGTTGAAAACAAAAACTTTTGCACCCAGTAGCAGAATTTTAAAAAATCACAGAAATGTGCTTTTGCTCTGAATTTTTTACACAAGATTGATATACAAATTGCTCACGTTGTCCTTATTTTGCAGAATTTTTGGAGTTACATAAGTATGGATAGAGTTCAGATTACTACAGACTGTTCTGTTTTTGACAGATTCTGTTTTCGTTGCATTGTGTGCTTATTTTGATGAATCTATGGATTGTATCGGGGGGTATAAGCCATGGTAAAGTTAGAATACAGTAGATATAAGGCAATAATAAAATATGAATGGGTTTGCAACAGTACTTAGAGTAGTGATTTGCTTTATTATGCACTAGCGAAAGTACGGACCCTAGGCCTCATTTTCAAGCATTGTAATACCGTTTGTGCTTCGTTTTATGAATTGCTACCTTGCTGTTTTTTATTGTTCCTATTACAAAAATCAGTATCTACTGTCATTACTACGCTTGTATCACCATCTCTTCGCTGAACCAGTGCACCTATACAAATTACCATTGTATTTGGTGTGTTGGGGACACAAGAGACTTTTTATTACTTGGTTGCAGGGTGGTTTGAGAGAGGCCATCTTCATCCTACACCTCCCACGGATTGATAAACCTTAGGTCATCCACTTGAGGGAAAATTGCTACTGTCCTACAAAACTCTGCGCTTGGAGGCCCAACACGAGTCTACAAGGATAAAGTTGCGCAGTAGACACCACTCTAGAATAAAGAAATTACGGCATAGTAACTTAGATAAAACTACACTATACAATAAAGGATTTATCGTATATTACATCCACTGGGCATCGAAGTTCACCACCAGTGATCATAAAGTGAAACGAAGAAGCAGATTACAAAAACTGGGCGCCATTGTAGCGTAACAAAATAATACTGAACCAAGACCACTTCCAAGACAGTTGAGGAAAAGTTAGCCTTGCACGGGAGCTGCTGCGCAAGCAGCTAAGCAAGGGTGTGAGACCGGCATAGCATGTCGGTCATAGCTTCCAACTGTAGTTGGTTAGCAATGAGGTTCTCATTGGAGTTCTCTGAGATCTTCCTTAGAGATTGGACCTCAAGTCGAAGTTGATTTGTAGAATGTCTTTCTTCTTGAAGTCGAGACTAAAGGAGTCGAACTGATTCAGGCAGTGGATTCTGTGAGCTTGTCTGACTACTAGTCTCGAGTAACTTAAACACTGCATCAAGACATGACTTTGGGGTTGTCTCACTATCTTAAAGATGTTTTGCCTTCTTTGCTGCAATATATGTTGGGTTTGTCTCACAACCTTCAGCAGACTTGTGCATGCCGTCAGGCATATCACCCTGAAGCAAGAAGAGAGATGCCATGTTTTACACATATATAAACAAAGATGGTAACTGTGCTGTCAATTCCATCCACTTTCAAATTAGAAAATAAAGATACAGTTCAAAATGTCAATTGCATAATTTGACATTGTTCATAATGCGGGGAGGTTCACTACACTACATGATTACCATATCAACAAAACAAGCATAGATGAAGGGCAAAAGGCAATCATTGTATCTATTTTGGTTATTGTGCATGGAATGTTGTTCATATCATTAGCCACATGAGTAAGATAACGTAGGAAATGACAAGGTGCAAATGTGGGCTGCTTCACCACACACTGGATTATAGATCACCAAAACAAGCATACATGCAGGGCTAAAGAAAATCATTGGATCTGTATTGAGTAATGTGCATGGTATGAACAAGGAATTTGATTTTACAACTAAAACTTGGAACTTACAGTTGTTGCGAGCATGCATTTTGATAGAAATAACAAACTAAACAACAGTTGACGATTGTGAGTATGAGGAAATTAAATATCAGTTGAGGATAAAGGCTTTAGAAGGACTGACTTACGTTAACAGTTAACACCGGCTCTATAATGCCCTTCTCCATGTCAAGGGAAGGATAACTCAAGAATTTCAGCACATAATCTTCTTCATAAGCATTGCGTGTACTCTACATTTTGTAGAGATTAATTATAAATATGATAATAATGGAAGGGATAGAGGATAATGAAGATAAGATGCAGATTGATGCTACATAATCAACTACCTATCCCTGTAAGTAGAACCGTTACAGGACAAAATGTACCGACAAGAGCAATGGGCTACACTTCTGCATTGGCATTGTCCGTGTATTCAACTTTTTGGTAAGATTAAATATAGATATGACATTTTTAAATAAACGGTGGGTGAGGGAGATAAGATGCAGACTAATGCTACACAATGAACCAATCCCTCCTTCCCATAATATAAGAGTGTTTTGTACACTGGTGTACTGTACAAAACGATCTTATATTATGGGACGGATGGAGTAGTTGTATGTAAGTACAGTGATAGAAGACGTTCGGTCCTTACAAGAGGACTGCAGAGCTAAACCTCTTCAAAAGCATTGGGTTGATTCTAAATTTACGTAAGAGTCGATACGGATGTTATAACTTATAATGTACACCAAATGGAGGATAAGGAGGATAACATGTGCAGTGATGCTACATAATCAACCAGCTATGAAAGTAAGTATGGTCATACAGGGCAAGAGGTACGCACAAGAGCAATACAGTGTGGAGTATAGTTGCGAGATTCTATGGTCCCTTGAGAATGAATATTCTTCTGCAAACAGTTTTCATACAAGTGAGACGGTAAGGCACATGCAGAAATGTAGTTCAAATTGTGATGTGATATCATATACAGTACCTTACGCTGTAGACGTGACCAATGTGTAACAAGATTATTCCAGTCACTGTCTACTAAATGTAGCACCAGAGACTTTACAAAAATTTCATTTAGAGGCTTGGCATCAAAGTGCGCTTGCTTCAGGTAGGAATGATACTTCATCAACGAGTGCTTGAAAAGTGCAACCAAGCCTGGCTCATCTTGACTATCTAGTTTGGTCCTCGCCTATTTAAAAGAATGAAATCTTGTGTCTTCTGTACATATGCACTAATTACCATGAAGAACATTAGTACATTACTTACATGTAAGTTGCGGAGGAAGATTGGAAATTGTTCTTTGTCTGTGGTATAATCTTTCCATGAAGGAAATATGCGGACTAAGTTCCTGACGACAATATAAGCTTCGTCTTCTAAACTGGGAAGAAGTGGAACAGGGGTCCTATTTGCTGCAATTGGGGTTCTCTCTCATTTGAAAAGGGATTTGGCAACTGGATTTGGTGTAATCTTTGCTGGAATGGGGGTTTTGTGTCGTAGAGCTGGTGCTATGTCAACTGACATCATCATACTGTTTGCTGCAGTTGGGGTCTGCTGAGTTGGGGCATCAGAGATGGCCAGTGTAGTAGGGCTAGAGTCTACTAGAGTTGGGGCTGTGTTTTGTGGGTCTGGTGATAGCGCCACTAAACCTAATGGGCTATTTGATTTATCAGGTGTCACTACCTTTTCCAAATACTTTGTTCGTGCTCCTCCGTGATCAGCAATCACCCTCTTCCTTTTTAACGTCTTATACACAAGAACATCATTTGAATGAATAAATATGGTATGATGGCAGATGGAATATGTACTAAAAATTGGTAGGCAGGGCGTATTCACATAGAGATTGTGTAAACTAAGCAAATGGCAGTGCAACAAAGTAGAAGCAATGCGAAGCACCATTTGCAAGATATGTGCGACCAATATAACCTTGCAAAGTTAGAGCAAGCACCTTGATGGGTGAATAAGATAGGGCATCTGCCTTTGACTCCTCCACTAGGGAGCTACATTAACTTAGGTCTCCCTCTAGCTCAGAGTCATTGTTTGGATCATATTCTGAACACGAATCTGTAGGTGGAGAACGTTTGCATTGCATTTCATCCAGACCGGATCTCGGTCCCTTAATGCCAAGTTTGACAGCCATGGCATTGTTCTGCTTTATTCTCTTCATGCGCACAAACTCGTAATCATTATGATACTGTTCAGTATCTGAGATTCATGAAAACATAAAAAGTAGTTAGATTATCTATGGAGTGCATTGCGGATTCTACTCCAATAGTGTCTCCCTACAAACCACTGCGTATACAAAGTTCACCCCCAACCGTGCTGACCAGACCACACACGGAAATACAAACCTCTTATGTCTCTATAAGGGGCGGACACACATTTCAAAACTGGAGTAGGAACATTAGAATCATATCAAATTTGTATTTGAACAAATAAACTAAGGAATTATGAGTGGCATACTGTTTAGCTTCAACAGTGGAGTGCTGGTAGTGCGACACAAAGCAAGTAGGCAGATTGTATTCCATGTAAAAGATCATAGTCTATGTAAAAGGTGGATATGACACTTTTCTTTCTATACAATGCAGTGTTCGTTGCCCACACATGATGGAAGAGATCACACAGAGAAATACTATTCACTTATGTCTGTGGTTCTAATATTTTGAAACAGGGTGGTCGACCCTAAAAGAATATGACAAGGCAAGCATAGAGGTAGTGAATCAATCATTACTTGTGAAATTAGTAGGACAAGTATGCAGAATTATAACTGCAGTAAGAGTCCGTCCAAAATCTTAATCAAGAAGTTGGTCTAGCACTTATTGTTTGCAACTAATTGAAGTGAATAATTGTATATCATATCGAATGAGTAAGAAAGACAAGTAAAAGTGTCAACAAACCTGGCCCGCAGTAGTAATCTGGTTCAATGTCACTATGACCAACAATCCAACATGACTAGTGTCTATTCTTAGGGCCAGAATTTTGAAACCCTGTGAACTTTACAGGTACTAAAGATTACTGAAATATATGAACCATTAAGTGTATGTAGCACTCAGTACACAACAAAACCTAATGATAGTCCTGCCTAATGAGTAATGAATCAATTAGAAAATGGGTGATGGGGAGTGGCTGGTGAGTGTTGAGGACGTATCTCAGGATAAACCAGGTTGGTTTAGTGGGCGATGCACGCCTGAGCCCTGAACGAACTGGGAAGGTAGGCATGGCGGCGAGCCTGGCCAGTGGTGACACTGTTGGGCGAGCGGCTCCTGACCTCCTGTTAGTCCAGCGTCTCCTCCTAAAGTCATGCCGTCCGGGAACGGCAAGTCGCCGGTGAGGCAGGCGGCTGGGAGCGAGTAGAGATCAAAAGCGCAGCAGAACAGAGGGGAATCAGGGTCTGGGCCGACCCAAAATCACAGGGTGGGCCGCGGCCTACCGTGGCCACCCAGTATATCCACCCCAGCGGCGTACATGCATTTCAAAACTAAATTAGGAACATTCAGCTGGCCAGTTAAACGACTCTGTTTTAATAATATCAGATTTGTATTTGAACAACTAAGCTTGTATAGCTTGATGGGTAGAGCAGTGCTATTATGACACGAAGCACGTAGCACTGGTACGCGTCGGTCCTAAACAAACGGTTTTTAACCCCTTTCCACGACGGCATTTGGAATCGTCGCCAAGTGAGTGTGGGCGATAGGGGGGTCCTTCCCACACGACCCAGAAACCGTCGGGGATATGCCCTCCTGGCACACACGCTCGGCAAAATGAGGTCGTGTGCGACCGGCGAGCGCTCAAATACGGAAATACGTACAGTAGAGCTAAAAAATACAATTATACGGGGAAATTGTTTCCAGTCGCAAGTACATCCCACACAGTTAGTCCCCGCTAAATGTTTCCGTTCGTATGTACATCCCACACAGTCGCTCCAAGGAAAACGTTTCCGTTCACAGGTACATCACACACAATTTTTCCCGTTAAATCGTTTGTGATAACGTTGCCATTGCACACGATATTATTAATTATAT
Organism: Triticum aestivum; assembly: GCF_018294505.1. Lineage (NCBI taxonomy): Eukaryota > Viridiplantae > Streptophyta > Magnoliopsida > Poales > Poaceae > Triticum > Triticum aestivum. Next base: position 124,887,905 of record NC_057811.1, on the reverse strand, counting down.
CGTTTGCGTTATTGCATGCATCACACACGGGGCCTAGAAGAAACTGTGTGGCAAAGGTTGTCCATCACACACACTTTTTATGTTGTAATCGTTTGCGCAAGGTGGCCAAACGCAAACAATTTTCAAGAGAAAGTCGTGTGTGCAGTGGAGATTGATCGCACACGTAGTGGATCCTGGAAACGTTTCTGATCTCCATGTATATCGCAGACGTTTTGCTTTCGCAAACCGTGTGCAATGTAATCCCTAATTAATCCAATTAATCCCTAATTTAAAAATCACATGTTTTGAATTTGAAAGTAGGCAATCACTTATTTCATATCCAACCATGTTTATTACAAATATAGGTTCAACAACAAATCCATAATTCGATGCATAGGTACATATACTGAAGAACTACAGAAGCACCAAGTAAAGAATGATGAACCACAGTTGTACAAAAGACTATAAAGAGAGAGGTGAAAGACATTCTGGTTGCTGGAGAATGTGAAGCGGAATGCCCATATTGTGCCCTCCTCCATGCGTAATGCGCGCACGACTCTAGGCCAACCCCTTGTGATGGCTGCCCGTCCATCCTTCATTGTCTTCATTAGGACTTCTCGATGCTCATTGTAGTTTGGATGAAATACTTTAACCTTCATTGCGTGTCCACCAATCATGTACTTTGCAAGGTAATCTTGAGTGAACTGCTTCGGGAACCACTGGGAACGAAAAAGATTCAGACATTGTTGTCTAACAACTCACTATGGGTAGTAAAAAGAGAAGGCTGCAGAGTTTGTAGTTACCATCCTACAGCTCACTATTGTGTTGGGTAGAGCATAAACAAATAATTTGCTTGCCACCATTCGTATTTTTTTGCTAATAATCCTTATCAGTTTCCTCACTTGATGCTTGTTCATCAATATCTCATTGCCCCATACGCAAAAAGGGTCGATGCATGGATCCTTGCCAAGGGCATATGTACCTACAAGCAACAATTCAATATTAGAAGCTAACTAGTGTCCGGGCCTGGATCTATATGCACTACATTATGGAACGACGGGGGGAGTGCAAGCCGAGGGATGAAGCTAACCTCGGCGGAAAATGGTGGCCACTCCCGTTGTTATCCTGCATAAGTAGTGGAAAGGCATGATAAGTACAACAATCTTAACTGTCGTGGTATTCTCACGGGGGGGGGGGGGGGGTGAGGCGACAGATGCCACAAGGGCTTAGTGTGAGGGTAAGACTGCTGATAGGCCCGGGAGCGGGTATGCGAGTAGCACGCGCTAGTTTACCCAGGTTCGGGGCTCTCCGGAGAGATAATACCCCTACTCCTGCATGTCTATGTATCTGTAGTATATCTGGTACAGAGTTTCTCCTGGAGCTGTATCTGAGATCAGTGCCAAGTGCATCTGATCTGGTATATGCATGCGTATGGGGCATGCTAGTGGCCGGCCATGCTCATGGCCGTGAGCATGTGGGTGCTCATGCGTGAGTGTGTGTGAGAGTGAGTCCATCCTCCTTGGATGGATGGATCTGTGCCCATATATATAGGCATGGCTAGCTTAGGAAGTAAGCTAAGTGGTGGCATGGGCAAGGCATGGTGGGGTGTCATGCTTGTCCCCTGGGTCACTTCATAAATAGTGCCAGGGACAAGTGACACTATACATGATGGCTGGGGTGACACGTGAATAGTGCTCAGGTACGACCGTCTCGTCGGTGTCTTGTCGGTGTCGAGGCGGGATGAAGCCGGCAGCCGGCTAGTTGGTGCAGTCGACAGCCGGCAGTCGGCCAGGCAGAGCAGTCGGACGGGGAGCCGGCAGGAGCAGCCGGGCAGTCGGACTGAGGGGCTTTGCTAGCCCCGATGTCTTGAAATATTGTCTTGTCGTCTTCGGGATACCCGTGGCCAATTACTCCGACAGTAGCCCCCAAGCCTCCGGGCAACTTAGCAAAGTTGGGCGGAGGTTTTTTTGGCGGGTGTTCATGGAAATGATCATGCAAAAGACAAAGTTAGTCCACGCAGATATATCAAATGTTTGCTTTTAGCACTGCAAGTTTTATGCGGAGGGTGCCGACTCGGTTTCGTCCGAGCCCCCTTCAATCTCTTTCATGTTCCCTCCGCTCTTTGGCTTGTGCTCTCGCTTGCCGGACAGCCGCTCTGCGGTCTGTGGCTGAGAGTGGGCCGTGGAGTGGAGTGTACAATACTCAGACTCTGGGAGCGAATTTAACCGAGCAGATACTCATAAAGAAAACGGCCGGGTCGCCCGAACCGCTTTTCTTCTCAGACGTTTTTCGCGTGGGTGGCCTCCAGCGTTCACTCTTGCTAGCCGGACAGCCGCTCTGTGGTCTGTGATTAAGAGTGGGCCTTTGGTACCGCGCACGCTACTAAGCCGTCTGCGGGAACAAACGTCTCAGGCCAAGCGGCCAGCCCCCGGGCCAACTCTGGCTGGCGCCGAGGTGAACAGTGATGCAACTGTAATTAAATGCGGAGATAGCCCCCTAGCATCGCTCGTGGTTATCCGTGCTCTCGCGGTGAAAAGATATGCGGGTGAGGAGCTCACATTGGTTTTCATGTAGCCAAGGCGGAGTTTGCCGAAGACAGCCGGCGCGGCTCGGCGCTCGCGGAGCGCACCGGCGCACCCGCTGGGTGTTGCCTTCGAGCGCCCGGGTGCTCGAAGGGGGTTCCCAGCCGGTCAGACTCGACTGGCCAGGCGGCGAGGCGTCTTGCAGCGCCCTTTTTCTTCTTCTGCCGGCTGCTGGCAGCCGGACGAAACTCTTCTCTTGTCCTGCGATCTTTCGTGGGGGCGCGCCAGCGCACCCACTGGGTGTAGCCCCCGAGATTCGGGCAGACTGCTGAGCAGTCGGGCCGGATCTTCCGGCAACTACTTTGTCTTCTTCCTCGCGGGGCCGCGTCAGCGCACCCGCTGGGTGTAGCCCCCGAGATTCGGGCCGATTGCTGAGCAGTCGGGCCGGATCTCCCGGCGACTACTTTGTCTTCTTCTTCGCGGGGGCGCGTCAGCGCACCCGCTGGGTGTAGCCCCCGAGATTCGGGCCAACTGCTGAGCAGTCGGGCCGGATCTCCCGGCAACTACTTTGTCTTCTTCTTTTTCTTCTTCAGCTGGCTGGGCAGGCGGACTTCAAAAACAGCAGTCGGGCCCTTTGCAGCCGGCCAGGTAGCCAGCGGTCGGACGCATATTTCTTTTCTTTTTTCTCGGCTGTAGGCACCCGGCCAGCCGGATCTCGGCAGGCGGACGCACACACACCTCTTTTTCTTTCTCTTTTTTTTTCAAGCACCCGGCCACTCTTTTCCAGTCGGCCACTGGGCAGCCGGCCCCTATTTCTTCTTTCTCTCTGCAGGCAGCAGAATGCGCGGACGCAGCAGGCGGCCGTAGCGGGTGCGCAACGGCCGGCCTCTCTATTTTTTTGGCTTCTTGACTTTCTTTTGCTCCAGCCGGCAGAGGAGCTTGCAGGGCGCGGCCAGCCGACATGCGGGAGGCTGGGATGCGGGCGGAGCCGGCGCGGGGGGCGGCGAGCCGGCTAGCCGGGATGCGGGGCGGGGCCGGCAAGCGGCGGAGCCGGCCGGGTGGCGGGTGGTGCCGGCCGTGCGGGCGCGAGCCAGCCAGCGTGGGAGGCCTTGGGGACGCCGGACGGCGCCGAGTCGCGCGGAGCCGGCGGGCGCGGACACGGCAGAAGCCGGCGCAGGTGGAGCCGGCGGGCCGGGTCGAGGGGGGAGCCGGCGGTTGGTCGGGCCGGCCTGGGGAGCCGGCGGCCGGGATGCGGGCGGGGCCGGCAAGCGGCGGAGCCGGCCGGGTGGCGGGTGGAGCCGGCCGTGCGGGCGCGAGCCAGCCAGCGTGGGAGGCCGCCGGAGACGCCGGACGGCGCCGAGTCGCGCGGAACCGGCGCGCGGCCGGTTCGCGCGGAGCCGGCGGGCGCGGACACGGCAGAAGCCGGCGCAGGCAGAGCCGGCGGGCCGGGTCGAGGGGGAGCCGGCGGTTGGTCGGGCCGGCCTGGGGAGCCGGGTTGAGGGACGGGGCGGCCACCGGAGCCGGCGCAAGAGGTGGAGAGGCCGGCGTGAGGGTGGGCAGGAGGCGACCCGGCGGGGACCCGGAGCTGGTTGGTGCGGGGCACCCGGCCGCGGCCGGAGGCGACCCGGCGGAGATCCGGAGCCGGCGGGCGCAGGCGACGGCCGGGGCACATGCTTGTGGAGGTGCGGGCCGATGCAGAGGGGCCGAGCTCGGGGTTGGCCGTGCGGAGGCCGCGGAAGCCAGGCGCGGGGCAGGAGGCGGATGGGCCGGGCGGCAGCCGGCTGTGGTCGAGCATCCTGTCCTCGCGTTCGCCGAGTACATTCGGCCCAGCAGCCGGCCACACGGGGCACGCGAGCAGCGGGAGCCGGCCTGGGAGGCTCGGATGCGGCGCGGGCGCCTGGAGCCGGCCGCGAGGTGAGCGCATGGAGGCGGCGAGCTGGACAGCCGAGCTGGACCCAGCCGAGGCTGAGGTCGCGCGGGGCGGACTGAGACTGCTATGGACGTTCAGAGCGCGACGACGAAGGACCCGTCAGCGGAGGCACACCGGAGCGAATGGGCGGCCGCTGCACCAGTGCTAGCGAGGCAGAGCCTGTGCTCGGGGCGGCGTGCGGACGCGGAGGAGAGCAAGGAGGCCTGGGAAGGCACGCGGGCGCAGCGGCGGCTGCACGCCAGCAGCAGCAGGACGCATAGGCGGGGCTGAGCGAAGGCGGGCCGGTGTATGCGTCGTGTACAGGCAAGGCAATGTTTGTGTTGACCATTATCCGGCTAGTGTACGAGGTTTATCTGACCATTATATGGAAAGTGTATGAGCGGTATATGGCCATAGTCTGACTAGTATATGCCCATTGTCTGGTTTACAACTGAGCTCTGTATGGGTAGTGTATGGGGCATAGGAAAGGCAGGCGAGCAGCAGCGCACGCGGGCGTGGCGAAGGCGCTCGATGCCGAGACCGACGGCGAGGAAGCATCGTCCCGCGCGGCCGCCCCGGGGACGTGTTGATGTCGGGCCCCCGAGCGCTACCGGAGAGACGGCGGCGACGCTGTGCTGGTGATGACGAAGATGGCGAGGCCGACGACTAGGACGCGCCACCCCTCGCGGCCATTCCGAAGGCGTGTCGATGTCGAGCCCCCGACCGCTATCAGAGGGACGGCGCGAGGCCGCGGCGGTAAAGGTGGAAATGGTCCCGCCCGGACAGCGAAACCAGCAGCGGCGTGGTAGCATAGTAATAGTACCACACCACGGTGGGCGCCAACTGTCGTGGTATTCTCACAGGGGGGGTGAGGCGACAGATGCCACAAGGGCTTAGTGTGAGGGTAAGATTGCTGCTGATAGGCCCGGGAGCGGGTATGCGAGTAGCACGCGCTAGTTTACCCAGGTTCGGGGCTCTCCGGAGAGATAATACCCCTACTCCTGCATGTCTATGTATCTGTAGTATATCTGGTACAGAGTTGCTCCTGGAGCTGTATCTGAGATCAGTGCCAAGTGCATCTGATCTGGTATATGCATGCGTATGGGGCATGCTAGTGGCCGGCCATGCTCATGGCCGTGAGCATGTGGGTGCTCATGCGTGAGTGTGTGTGAGAGTGAGTCCATCCTCCTTGGATGGATGGATGTGTGCCCATATATATAGGCATGGCTAGCTTAGGAAGTAAGCTAAGTGGTGGCATGGGCAAGGCATGGTGGGGTGTCATGCTTGTCCCCTGGGTCACTTGATAAATAGTGCCAGGGGACAAGTGACACTACACATGATGGCTGAGGTGACACGTGAATAGTGCTCGGGTACGACCGTCTCGTCGGTGTCTTGTCGGTGTCGAGTCGGGCTGAAGTCGGCAGCCGGCTAGTTGGTGCAGTCAACAGCCGGCAGCCGGCCAGGCAGAGCAGTCGGACGGGGAGCCGGCAGGAGCAGCCGGGCAGTCGGACTAAGGGGCTTTGCTAGCCCCGATGTCTTGAAATATTGTCTTGCCGTCTTCGGGATACCCGTGGCCAATTACTCCGACATTAACTGTTGGGGTACGTAGTAATTTCAAAAATTTCCTACGCACACGCAAGATCATGGTGATGCATAGCAACGAGAGGGGAGAGTGTTGTCCACGTACCCTCGTAGACCGATAGCGTAAGCGTTATCACAACGCGGTTGATGTAGTCGTACGTCTTCACGATCCGACCGATCAAGTACCGAACGTACGGCACCTCCGAGTTCTACACACGTTCAGCTCGATGACGTCCCTCGAACTCCGATCCAGCCGAGTGTTGAGGGAGAGTTTCGTCAGCACGACGGCGTGGTGACGATGATGATGTTCCACCGACGCAGGGCTTCGCCTAAGCTCCGCAACGGTATTATCGAGGTGTAATATGGTGGAGGGGGGCACCGCACACGGCTAAGAGATCTCAAGGATCAATTGTTGTGTCTATGGGGTGCCCCCTGCCCCCGTATATAAAGGAGCAAGGGGGAGGCAGCCGGCTAAGGGGAGAGGCGCGCCAAAGGGGGGAGTCCTACTCCCGGTGGGAGTAGGACTCCTCCTTTCCTTGTGGGAGTAGGAGAAGGGAAGTGGGAAGGAGAAAGAAGGAAGGGGGCGCCCCCCCTCCCTAGTCCAATTCGGACTAGCCCATGGGGAGGGGTGCGGCCACCCTTTGGGGTCTTTCTCTCCTTTCCCGTATGGCCCATTAAGGCCCAATACGAATTCCCGTAACTCTCTGGTACTCCGAAAAATATCCGAATCACTCGGAACATTTCCGAAGTCCGAATATAGTCGTCCAATATATCGATCTTTACGTCTCGGCCATTTCAAGACTCCTCGTCATGTCCCCGATCTCATCCGGGACTCTGAAATCCTTCGGTACATCAACATACATAAACTCATAATAAAACTGTCATCGTAACGTTAAGCGTGCGGACCCTACGGGTTCGAGAACTATGTAGACATGACCGAGACACCTCTCTGGTCAATAACCAATAGCGGGACCCGGATGCCCATATTGGCTCCCACATATTCTACGAAGATCTTTATCGGTCAGACCGCATAACAACATACGTTGTTCCCTTTGTCATCGGTATGTTACTTGCCCGAGATATGATCGTCGGTATCTCGATACCTAGTTCAATCTCGTTACCGGCAAGTCTCTTTACTCATTCCGTAATACATCATCCCGCAACTAACTCATTAGTCACAATGCTTGCAAGGCTTATAGTGATGTGCATTACCGAGTGGGCCCAGAGATACCTCTCCGACAATCGGAGTGACAAATCCTAATCTCGAAATACGCCAACCCAACAAGTACCTTTGGAGACACCTGTAGAGCACCTTTATAATCACCCATTTATGTTGTGACGTTTGGTAGCACACAAAGTGTTCCTCCGGTAAACGGGAGTTGCATAATCTCATAGTCATAGGAACATGTATAAGTCATGAAGAAAGCAATAGCAACATACTAAACGATCGGGTGCTAAGCTAACGGAATGGGTCAAGTCAATCACGTCATTCTCCTAATGAGGTGATCCCGTTAATCAAATGACAACTCATGTCTATGGCTAGGAAACATAACCATCTTTGATTAACGAGCTAGTCAAGTAGAGGCATACTAGTGACACTCTGTTTGTCTATGTATTCACACATGTATTATGTTTCCGGTTAATACAATTCTAGCATGAATAATAAACATTTATCATGATATAAGAAAATATATAATACTTTATTATTGCCTCTAGGGCATATTTCCTTCAGTCTCCCACTTGCACTAGAGTCAATAATCTAGTTCACATCGCCATGTGATTTAACATCAATAATTCACATCACCATGTGATTAACACCCATAGTTCACATCTCTATGTGACCAACACTCAAAGGGTTCACTAGAGTCAATAATCTAGTTCACATCGCTATGTGATTAACACCCAAAGAGTACTAAGGTGTGATCATGTTTTGATTGTGAGATAATTTTAGTCAACGGGTCTGTCATATTCAGATCCGTAAGTATTTTGCAAATTTCTATGTCTACAATGCTCTGCACGGAGCTACTCTAGCTAATTGCTCCCACTTTCAATATGTATCTAGACTGAGACTTAGAGTCATCTAGATTAGTGTCAAAACTTGCATCGACGTAACCCTTTACGACGAACCTTTTGTCACTTCCATAATCGAGAAACATATCCTTATTCCACTAAGGATAATTTTGACCGCTGTCCAGTGATCTACTCCTAGATCACTATTGTACGCCCTTGCCAAAATCAGTGTAGGGTATACAATAGATCTGGTACACAGCATGTCATACTTTATAGAACCTATGGCCAAGGCATAGGGAATGACTTTCATTCTCTTTCTATCTTCTGCCGTGGTCGGGTTTTGAGTCTTACTCAATTTCACACCTTGTAACACAGGCAAGAACTCTTTCTTTGACTGTTCTATTTTGAACTACTTCAAAATCTTGTTAAGGTATGTACTCATTGAAAAAACTTATCAAGCGTCTTGATCTATCTCTATAGATCTTGATTCTCAATATGTAAGCAGCTTTACCGTGATCTTTCTTTGAAAAACTCCTTTCAAACACTCCTTTATGCTTTGCAGAATAATTCTACATTATTTCTGATCAACAATATGTCATTCACATATACTTATCAGAAATGTTGTAGTGCTCCCACTCACTTTCTTGTAAATACAGGCTTCACCGCAAGTCTGTATAAAACTATATCCTTTGATCAACTTATCAAAGCGTATATTCCAACTCCGAGATACTTGCACCAGTCCATAGATGGATCGCTGGAGCTTGCATATTTTGTTAGCACCTTTAGGATTGACAAAACCTTCTGGTTGCATCATATACAACTCTTCTTTAATAAATCCATTAAGGAATGCAGTTTTGTTTATCCATTTGCCAGATTTCATAAAATGCAGCAATTGCTAACATGATTCGGACAGACTGAAGCATCGCTGCGAGTGAGAAAATCTCATCGTATTCAACACTTTGAACTTTGTCAAAAACCTTTTTTCGACAAGTCTAGCTTTGTAGATAGTAACGCTACTATCAGCGTCCGTCTTCCTCTTGAAGATCCATTTAATCTCAATGGCTCGCCGATCATCGGGCAAGTCAACCAAAGTCCATACTTTGTTATTCATACATGAATCTCATCTCAGATTTCATGGCCTCAAGCCATTTTGCGGAATCTGGGCTCATCATCGCTTCCTCATAGTTCGTAGGTTCGTCATGGTTAAATAACATGACCTTCAGAACAGGATTACCATACCACTCTGGTGTGGATCTCACTCTGGTTTACCTACGAGGTTTGGTAGTAACTTGATCTGAAGTTACATGATCATCATCATTAACTTCCTCACTAATTGGTGTAGGAGTCACAGGAACGGATTTCTGTGATGAACTACTTTCCAATAAGGGAGCAGGTACAGTTACCACATCAAGTTCTACTTTCCTCCCACTCACTTCTTTCGAGAGAAACTCCTTCTCTAGAAAGGTTCCATACTAAGCAACGAATGTCTTGCCTTCGGATCTGTGATAGAAGGTGTACCCAACTGTCTCCTTTAGGTATCCTATGAAGACACATTTCTCCGATTTGGGTTTGAGCTTATCAGGATGAAACTTTTTCACATAAGCATCGCAACCCCAAACTTTAAGAAACGACAACTTTGGTTTCTTGCCAAACCACAGTTCATAAGGCGTCGTCTCAACGGATTTTGATGGTGCCCTATTTAACGTGAATGTAGCTGTCTCTAATGCATAACCCCAAAATGATAGTGGTAAATTGGTAAGAGACATCATAGATTGCACTATATCCAATAAAGTACGATTATGACGTTCGGACACACCATTATGCTGTGGTGTTCCAGGTGGCGTGAGTAGTGAAACTATTTCACATTGTTTTAACTAAAGGCCAAACTCGTAACTCAAATACTCTTCTCTACGATCAGATCATAGAAACTTTATTTTTCTTGTTACGATGATTTTCCACTTCACTCTGAAATTATATGAACTTTTCAAATGTTTCAGACTTATGTTTTATTAAGTAGATATACCCATATCTGCTCAAATCATCTGTGAAGGTGAGAAAATAACGATATCCGCCACGAGCCTCAATATTCATTGGACCACATACATCTGTATGTATGACTTCCAACAAATCTGTTGCTCTCTCCATAGTTCCGGAGATCGGCGTTTTAGTCATCTTGCCCATGAGGCACGGTTCGCAAGCATCAAGTGATTCATAATCAAGTGATTCCAAAATCCCATCAGTATGGAGTTTCTTCATGCGCTTTACACCAATATGACCTAAACGGCAGTGCCACAAATAAGTTGCACTATCATTATTAACTTTGCATCTTTTGGCTTCAATATTATGATTATGTGTATCACTACGATCGAGATCCAACAAACCATTTTCATTGGTGTGTATGTCCATAGAAGGTTTTTATTCATGTAAACAGAACAACAATTGTTCTCTAACTTAAATGAATAACCGTATTGCAAAAAACATGATCAAATCATATTCATGCTCAACGCAAACACCAAATAACACTTATTTAGTTTCAACACTAATCCCGAAAGTACAGGGAGTGTGTGATGATGATCATATCAATCTTGGAACTATTTCCAACACACATCGTCCCCTCGCCTTTTACTAGTCTCTGTTTATTCTGCAACTCCCGTTTCGAGTTACTACTCTTAGCAACTGAACCAGTATCAAATACTGAGGGGTTGCTATAAACACTAGTAAGTACACATCAATAACATGTATATCCAATATACCTTTGTTCACTTTGCCATCCTTCTTATCCACCAAATACTTGGGGCAGTTCCGCTTCCAGTGACCAGTCCCTTTGCAGTAGAAGCACTTAGGGCTTAGGTCCAGACTTGGGCTTCTTCACTTGAGCAGCAACTTGCTTGCCGTTCTTCTTGAAGTTCCCCTTCTTCCCTTTGCCCTTTTCTTGAAACTAGTGGTCTCGTCAACCATCAACACTTGATGTTTTTCTTGATTTCTACCTTTGTCGATTTCAGCATCACGAAGAGCTCGGGAATTACTTTCGTCATCCCTTGCATACTGTAGTTCATCACGAAGTTCTACTAACTTGGTGATGGTGACTAGAGAATTCTGTCAATCACTATTTTATCTGGAAGATTAACTCCCACTTGATTCAAGCGATTGTAGTACCCAGACAATCTGAGCACATGCTCACTACTTGAGCGATTCTCCTCCATCTTTTAGCTATAGAACTTGTTGGAGACTTCATATCTCTCAACTCGGGTATTTGCTTGAAATATTAACTTCAACTCCTGGAACATCTCATATGGTCCATGACGTTCAAAACGTCTTTGAAATCCCGATTCTAAGACGTTTAAGCATGGTGCACTAAACTATCAAGTAGTCATCATATTGAGCTAGCCAAACGTTCATAACGTCTGCATCTGCTCCTGCAATAGGTCTGTCACCTAGCTGTGCATTAAGGACATAGTTCTTCTGTGCAGCAATGAGGATAATCCTCAGATCACGGATCCAATCCGCATCTTTTCTACTAACATCTTTCAACATAATTTTCTCTAGGAACATATCAAAAATAAAACAGGGAAGCAACAACGCGAGCTATTGATCTACAACATAATTTGCAAAATACTATCAGGACTAAGTTCATGATAAATTTAAGTTCAATTAATCATATTACTTAAGAACTCCCACTTAGATAGACATCCCTCTAATCCTCTAAGTGATCACGTGATCCATATCAACTAAACCATGTCCGATCATCACGTGAGATGGAGTAGTTTCAATGGTGAACATCACTATGTTGATCATATCTACTATATGATTCACGCTCGACCTTTCGGTCTCCGTGTTCCGAGGCCATATCTGTTATATGCTAGGCTCGTCAAGTTTAACCGGAGTATTCCGCGTGTGCAACTGTTTTGCACCGATTGTATTTGAACGTAGAGCCTATCACACCCGATCATCACGTGGTGTCTCAGCACGAAGAACTTTCGCAACGGTGCATACTCAGGGAGAACACTTTTATCTTGAAATTTTAGTGAGAGATCATCTTATAATGCTACCGTCAATCAAAGCAAGATAAGATGCATAAAGGATTAACATCACATGCAATCAATATAAGTGATATGATATGGCCATCATCATCTTGTGCTTGTGATCTCCATCTCCGAAGCACCGTTCTTGTGATCTCCATCTCCGAAGCACCATCATGATCACCATCGTCACCGGCGCGACACCTTGATCTCCATCGTAGCATCGTTGTCGTCTCGTCAATCTTATGCTTCTACGACTATCGCTACCGCTTAGTGATAAAGTAAAGCATTACATGGCGATTGCATTGCATACAATAAAATGACAACCATATGGCTCCTGCCAGTTGCCGATAACTCGGTTACAAAACATGATCATCTCATACAAAAAATTATATCACATCATGTCTTCACCATATCACATCACAACATGCCCTGCAAAAACAAGTTAGACGTCCTCTACTTTGTTGTTGCAAGTTTTACGTGGCTGCTACGGGCTTAGCAAGAACCGTTCTTACCTACGCATCAAAACCACAATGATAGTTTGTCAAGTTGGTGCTGTTTTAACCTTCGCAAGGACCGGGCGTTGCCACACTCGGTTCAACTAAAGTGAGAGAGACAAACACCCGCCGGTCACCTTTAAGCAACGAGTGCTCGCAACGGTGAAACCAGTCTCGCGTAAGCGTACGCGTAATGTCGGTCCGGGCCGCTTCATCTCACAATACCGCTGAACCAAAGTATGACATGCTGGTAAGCAGTATGACTTATATCGCCCACAACTCACTTGTGTTCTACTCGTGCATAGCATCAACGCATAAAACCAGGCTCGGATGCCACTGTTGGGGAACGTAGTAATTTCAAAAATTTCCTACGCACACGCAAGATCATGGTGATGCATAGCAACGAGAGGGGAGAGTGTTGTCCACGTACCCTCGTAGACCGATAGCGGAAGCGTTATCACAACGCGGTTGATGTAGTCGTACGTCTTCACGATCCGACCGATCAAGTACCGAACGTACGGCACCTCCGAGTTCTACACACGTTCAGCTCGATGACGTCCCTCGAACTCCGATCCAGCCGAGTGTTGAGGGAGAGTTTCGTCAGCACGACGGCGTGGTGATGATGATGATGTTCCACCGACGCAGGGCTTCGCCTAAGCTCCGCAACGGTATTATCGAGGTGTAATATGGTGGAGGGGGGCACCGCACACGGCTAAGAGATCTCAAGGATCAATTGTTGTGTCTATGGGGTGCCCCCTGCCCCCGTATATAAAGGAGCAAGGGGGAGGCAGCCGGCCAAGGGGAGAGGCGCGCCAAAGGGGGGAGTCCTACTCCCACCGGGAGTAGGACTCCTCCTTTCCTTGTGGGAGTAGGAGAAGGGAAGTGAGAAGGAGAAAGAAGGAAGGGGGCGCCCCCCTCCCTAGTCCAATTCGGACTAGCCCATGGGGAGGGGTGCGGCCACCCTTTGGGGTCTTTCTCTCCTTTCCCGTATGGCCCATTAAGGCCCAATACGAATTCCCGTATGTCACAGATGGGCTGTTTCACCTTGGAAGAACCTTCGTGGGTGCCCTCCTCGTGGTCGTGGTCATGGTCAATGAGATATGACTTGGCAATTGAGGATCCCAAGCCGCCGCCGTAGAACGTGTCCTTCAGAAGTGACAAAATGGGCTCGATGGCGTATAAAGCTCGCAAATCCTTGACCGCTTGGCAGAGGAGATCAGTGGCAGGGCCGTCGAAGAGATCGACGGCGGTTGAACCAGAGGGGTTGGGGATGGACCACTTAACCTGTGACATGGCCCGCGTGAAGCCGTCGGTGTGGACGAGCTTGATGTCGTAGCCAGCTTTCCTGAGATATAGTAATACGCTAGCCCGCTGACATGAAGCCTTTGGCATGGCAATGTAGTCAACGTCTTCGCCTGCTTCCGCGGTGACGTGTTGCTCCAGGATCCACATGTCGGGGCGAACGACGACCACCTCGCCAACGTCCGCCGGAGAGGCCATGATAAACATCTTCTTGGCCGAGCGCTCGTCGGGCTCCCCGGGAGACGTGGTCGAGCTTAGGCTGCGACATTCTGGAGCAGGGGATGTGGATCTGGTGGGGAGGGACACCATAGGCCTCATCTAAAAACTCAGGGGAGTGGGGCGACGGTATGGGAATCGTTGGGTAACCTGAACTTTAGGAGGAACGGGCAAACTGGCAGGGTTGGTGGCGGCGCCGGCCGCAAGCTAGAGTTCGAGGGGGGAGGGGGCGGGTGGGGGACTGTGGAGGGGGGTGGTGTTTGAGGATATGCCACGGCTACTGAAAATTTTAGTAATGGTGGGTGGAGATGGTGGTGGACGAGGGAGGGCGACGGTTCAAATGCCTCGGCTACTGCAATTTTACTATAAGGTCGGTGCTGGAGGAGTGTGGGCGACGGTTGAAGTACGGTGGCTACTAAAATTTGGGTAAAGAAATTGATGCAGGGCGGGAGTGCCCAAGATCCCGCACGGTGCAATAACAATATGCGTGTATGATAATAAGGAAAAGTGGCGCGGATCCGCCGATTTTTGCAAGGCTCAAGGCGTGTAGTTTGTTTTTTTATATTTCTAGCTAGCTGGTCTATCGCACACGGTTCGTCCTAATTTCCAAATAAACTTACCCGCCTTTAGCTTGCACAGGTGGTGGTTTTACAACACACTTGCATCGCGCACGGTTAATCCAGTACCTCCACCCTTTGCTCGCGCTTGCGCGGTCGTGGTGATTTCAGCGCACTTGCATCGCACACGGTTGAGCCAGTACCTCCACCCTTTGCTCACGCTTGCGCGGTCGTGGTGATTTCAGCGCACTTGCATCGCACATGGTTGAGCCAGTACCTCCACGTTAATTTTCTCGCGCTTGCGCGGTCGTGGTGATTTCAGCGCACTTGCATCGCGCACGGTTGAGCCAGTACCCGCACCTTAATTTGCCCACGCTTGCGCGGTCGTGGTGATTCACATCGCACTTGTATCGCACACGGTTGAGCCAGTACCTCCACCTTAATGTGCTCGCCCTTGCACAGTCATGGTGATTCACATCGCACTTGTATCACACACGGTTAAGATATTATACCCCGTGTCCGTTGAGGGTCATCAGAGTCTTTGCAGCAAAAAATAACGTTAGAGAGGGTCAAAAGACAGCCACACCAGCATGTGGCCCAAATATATATGAGTGAAAAGGGTGGTCTGTGATGTTCAAAATTCCAATGCACAACTTTGACCCCGCGGGCCCACGGTTGGGCGCGTCGTTGAAGATCGATGAGAGGGGCCAGAAGTCAAGAACCAGCTGGAAGTGGCCAAATATATGTACGAATATTGGGGATGTTTAAAACTTTATATACACAATGCATAACTTTGGTGGCACCTGCCTCGCAAACCCGAAAGCACCCTAACAACCACCTAGCTAGGATATATATAATGACATAATGTCGTACCTAGCTGTGATGCTTGGCCCACCACCTCCCACTTCATGTCAGCAGGGCGGGTACACGTAATGATCGATACTTTGGTCATACATGCATGTCGCCATTACCTACCATAAGACGGACCAATGAATCTTTCGTTTGGTCCAATGACAGTTGTTGTTGTCGATAAACCGCTTGGGCCAATAGATTGAACCATCATAAAAATCGCACGAGAGGGACCACAAAACCAGCACCTCTTGCATGCGGCCCAAAATGATGTACGTTGGGAAGGGGTGATGTGTGTTTTCAATATAGAATAATGTACAATTTAGATGTGGTGCCTACCTCTCGATACAGACAACAACCATGAAGGCAAGGTAGTTAAGGACGAGATACGTACGCAGGGTTTGATGTAGGTCGAACCCAGAAATCCGAGCATCTAGGATGGAATCCTGACAACGCATGAGCTCGAGCTTTGGTTGACCGACATTTGACCGTGACTGGCCCTAACACGAACTAGGAGGAATCCATTCATGGCCAACACATACCCCTCATTATCGGTCAAAGGGATGATATATATACACTCGGGGAGCCCACAGATATCCGTGTCATCACAAAAAACCGCACAAGGGAGACGTGGTCGATCAGAAGACCTCGCATACACTGCATGCGGCCCAAAAATATGTAGGGGTACGATGGTGTATGATGTGTTTAAATCCCAAATGCACAACTTCGATGGGCCACGCCAACTACATTACAAACCGAACACCGTACCCGACCCCGAGCCTGGTTCAATACCTATATATGATGTCAGTTTCCCAACTTCGAGGAGGCGGTGGCGGCGGCGGGGGGGGGGGGGGTCGTCCCACTCATGCGCTCAAACTTTATTTTGTCTAGGATGGGACACATCTATATATATCTATACATCTATACATCTATGCACCTATATAGTGTGCGAATAACTTTGAAAGTTGCTTATTGGATGAAGCCAATCCGACGGTACAGAGATGGCAAATCCGAGCAGTACTGGCCGTTGGATATCATCTACATTCCACCAGATTCTGCCACATGTACAATCTAGAAGACTCCATGGTTGAACTTAAGCATAATGCACAAACCTCAAAACACAAGCACTTCTCCTTTTTTCTCTAGAATCTTCCATATCTTAATTGCCCAAACCTTTTTTTGAAATGAATTGTCACTTTTTGTTTTTACCTTTACAATGCACAATTCCATGAATCTTAAAATAGTTTTTTTATAAAACTAATTGATTTTGGATGAGGTGAACTATAAGAATTAAACGAACATCTACATCATGCATATCTGGGAGAAGAGGCGGGGAACCGATGAGAGGAGTAGCGAGAAATGGTAGCCTCTTTTGAATGAAAACCAAGTAGAGAAGGAAGCGTGAGCTACACGACGCATGTGCATAGTGCTTACCCATGTACTGCATGTGCTGTCGAAAGGGCTCAGGGTTGCCGTTCGATCTGGGAGCATCCAACGGTGCACACGTACGATCCGTGGGGTTTGGGTTCTGGCCAGTCAGAACGCACGACTCAGATCACTTTTGAAGTTTCAAAAAAATTTCAAAAAATGCGGGATGTTAAGAGGATGATGTTTTATTGCCACACAAAATTTCAAGTTGAAACACATTACGAGATGTGAGCTATGAAAAAGACAAAATCAGTGTTGAATAGTGCTGAATAGTAATGTCACTATTCAGGGCGGAAATTGTCTTTTTCATAGCTCACATCTCGTAATGTTTTTTAACTTGAAATTTTGTGTCACAATAAAACATCACCTTCTTAACATCCCACATTTTTTTTCAGATTTTTATGAAACTTTAAAATATGGTTTCCACGAAGTTTTCATTGAATATTGGCTTTCATGAGTGAACCGTGTGCTATTTGAAAACATTTCGTGAGAAGAATCTCACATTTTAAATCCCCGTTAATCCAAAACTAAGCTGAAAATCATGAAACCTGCCATGGTGTCACGACATCGCACTTATATGTCGAGGAATTTTTTTCGTCTATTGTGGCGCAAGTTTTATTACAACCCTCTTACAAACCGGAGCATCTCTCAAAGAAGCCTCGTGGTTCCGATAGGGAAATGTGTCCCCCTTGTGGGCAAAACGTAATCACTGCCTCTTTTCGCCTTGTATTTTCTTCTACGGGCAACACGGAATGACAGGATATCCGTGCTAAAATTTAAACTTATTCAGGGTTCGTTTGGCCTTTTTATACACTAATTGAGTTTCCTAGGCATTTAATGTCCATAATTCAAATCTAAACTACAAATACATGCTCCAGCTCACCAAAATGGCTAGAAAAATTATACATGTGTCCTTGGGTGCATGTTTAGGTCCCATGCCAGGAATGGGAACGAATTACAACCGTACCGGTGCCATGGCTCGTCCTGAAACATATCAAATCTCGGTTTTTAAGTCCCCATAAATCCTAACCTCACCAGAAAGTCATCAAAGGTGGCATGGTGTCACGTCATGGCACATATATGTCATGGTAAAAACATTGTCCAATTTGGGCCAAGCTTTATTACAAACCTCTTACAAAAACAGGAGCTTCTCTCAAAGAAGCCTCGTGGTTCTGATAGGGAAACGTGTTCCCCTTGTGGGCGAAACGTAATCACTACCTTTTTCGCCTTGTATTTTCTTCCACGGGCGACATGGAACGACAGGATATCCGTGCTGAAATTTAAACTTATTCAGGGTTCATTTGGCCTTTTTATACACTAATTGGTTTCCTAGGCATTTAATGTCCATAATTCAAATCTGAACTACAAATACATGCTCCAGTTCACCAAAATGGCTAGAAAAATTATACATGTGTTCTTGGGTGCATGTTTAGGTCTCATGCCGGGAATGGGAACGAATTGCAACCGTACCGGTGTCCTGGCTCGTCCTCAAACATTTCAAATCTCGGTTTTTAAGTCCCCATAAATCCTAAACTCACCAGAAAGTCATCAAAGGTGGCATGGTGTCACGTCATCGCACATATATGTCGTGGTAAAAACATTGCCAATTTGGGCCACGCTTTATTACAAACCTCTTACAAACCGGAGCCTGTCGCAAGAACCCTCGTGGTTTCGAAAGGGAAACGTGTCCCCTTGTGGGCCAAACAATAATCACTCCCTCTTCTAGCCTCGTATTTTCTTCTACACGCGACACGGAACAACTGGAGATTCGCGCTGACCTTTGAAATTATTCAGGGTTTGTTTGACCTTTTTTATTCATTAATTGAGTTTTCTAGGCATTTAATGTCCATCATTCAAATCCGAACTACAAATACATGCTTCAATGCACCAAAATGGCTAGAAAAAACTTACATGTTTCCTTGGGGTGCATGTTTAGGTCCCATGGAACGAATGGGAACGAATTCAACCGTCTCGCCGTCCTGGCTTGGCCACAAACATTGCGAATCTCGGTTTTTAAATGTCTGTAAATCCAAAACTCACCAGGAAATCATGAAACTTGGCATAGTGTCACTACATGGTACATATAATTGTCCAATTTGGGCAAAGCTATATTACAAGCCTTTTACAAACCGGAGCCTGTCGCAACCCTCATGGTTCCGGTAGGGAAACATGCCCCTCTTGTGGGTGAAACGATAATCGCTGCCTCTTCTCGCGTTGAACTTTGTTTTCTACAGGCAACATAGAATAATAGGAGTGTCGGGCTGAAATTTGAAATTGTTCAGGGTTCGTTTGGCCATTATATATATATATATATATTACAAATTACTAAGTTTTCTATGCATTAATGTAGTCCATAATTCAAATTTGAACTACAACCACATGCTCCAGTGAAACAAAATGGGTGGGAAATTGTACATGTGTCATTGGGTGCATGTTTAGGTCTCGTTTAAGGGATGAGAATGAATTACAAACTTGTCGTCGTCCTGAAGCAATGAGAATCTCGGTTTTTAAATCCCAGTAAATCAAAAAGTCACCCAAAAAACATGAAACTTGGCATGGTTTCATGACATGGCACATATATGCCGTGGTAAAAAAATCGTCCAGTTTTAGAAGAGGCACACACATTAGTAGCCAACGAAGTCCTTTTTGAAAACCCCTCAAAAAAAAGAAGAAAAAAGAGAAGTCCTTTTTGAAACAAAAAGCTGACACCTTAATAACGCAAACGGTTGTATTATATTTACCGTGTCAAAATTTAACCATACTCGGTGGCGTGCGTGCAGTTGATTAGATGGGACGAGCGCGAGAAGTCCGCCATGCGCAGGCTCGACGGGATGCGTGCGAGCAGTCTGCCGCGCAAGCTCGATGGGACGCGTGCATCCTGTCCACCTCGTAGGCTCGATGGGACACGTGCGAGCAGCAAGGCCGCCCATGCTCACCGGGAAGCGAGCTCTTTGACCTCCATGCACCAGCCGCCGCACGCCTCGCTCACAACTTCTCCATTAATGGGTTAATTAAAGCACCTGGACGGAGGGTGTTTGCTTGTGATCCCATGGCAGCATTTTCTTTGTTCGTGTTTTCAACTCGTATTCTAGCCTAATTTAAATTGCCACATAGGGCAACGGATAATACGACCACAAATAAAATGGCAACGGGTAATACGACGACAAATTTACAATGGCGCAGATAATAATTGTCTTACATATTCCGGATAATTTAAAATGACACATGCGGCAAAGCCCGGAAGACACGGGGGCAAGAGAAGAAGGAAATTGCAGACAACGATCTGGGTCGCTACTGTCTCTACTCGTCGATGGATCGCCGGGCGGCGAAATCCTCCAGCTCCTTCTTCAATTCCTCACGACTTTGCTTGAAAGCAGCCACGGATTCCTCCACCACCTGCTCGCGCTCGATCAGGAGCTTCCTCAAGCCACCCATCAGTTCCTCGATGACCGCTTTCACCGTCACCTCCGAGGCACTGCTCTGCTCATGCAACATCTTCCAGCCGGCGGCCTCCTCCTCCTTCTTGGCGACCAACTTGAGGAGCTTCGCATTGTCATCCATGAGTTGCTTGACGAGGCCGGTCGCCTTGTCAACCGAGGCATCGCTGATCTTGAGCAGCTTCATCAAGCCGTCGACCAGCTCCTGCTGCATACTAACGCATACGAGAATGTCGTCGTCGCCGGCGAAGGACTTCAGGAACGCCGGCTCGTCGCGACGGCCGACGCCGTGAATGCGTTTGTGAGAGCCCTCGCGTTCCCGTGAGAGCTCGTTCGAGGGCTCCGCGGCGCGCCGGGACATCTCTGCTGCGGCTGCGGCTGCGGCTTCGCGGCGGGACCTCTCTAGTGCTTCCGTAGCCTTGGTCTCTGCTGCCTAGTTATATGTCCACCCTAAACTCCTCCTACCGGTCATGGCCGAACGACTTGATAGAACAAACCAGTTTTGTGGGTGATGAGGAGAGGAACTGTGAAGTAATTTTCGAGTGGGTGATTTTTATAGCCCGGTGCTAAGTGTGAACACATATTAGTTTGATAGTTGTGAACAGATTTGCAATTACTTATTGCGTTGTAATCAGCAATGGGACGAGAAACAAGGTAAAAATTTATTGATGGCAGAAGGTTGACCACGGGGTTGCTCGCCGTTGAGGCGGCCGCGGCGTGCTCCACTCTGGCTTCCCTGCGCTCGCTCGGCTCGCCGTTGAGGCAAAGTTACAATGGCAAATGTTAATAATTCTTAATAATTGTATTACATATTCACGATAATTTAAATTCCAAATGCGGCAAGGCCCAGAACACTCACGACCTACATATGCATACAATTATAATAAAATATAAGCTAAAAGGCTGAGCTGGCGGCCTTCCTACGATGGTCTTCTCGGACTCCATGATTAGCATAGCACCCTTGCGGCCGTTCACTCCAAGTGTCCCGACCCACCTCTGCCTACGGAGCTGCTGCCGCTGGGAGGCTCTTGGGGCTGCTGGGCCTCTTCCAGAAGAGCTTGACAGTGTGCAATCATGCGCATGACAACTCCGCGGAACCGCTCCATTTCCATGTCTCTGGTCTGGTAGCAAATTCCGTCGATCACCTGCATCCTCAAGATATCACGTTATCGATGTTCTACTTCATCGGGGACGTCAACTCCGCCAAGGATGCGCTCGAGCCTGGCCACCACATCATCAGGATAGAGGTTGACACGGCCGCCGTGGGCAATGATGAAGCCGTAGGCTACCTTTGCCTTGACTGAATCGCAGAGATCCTCTGCCCATTCCTTGCGGGGCATCAGGCTCTCGATGAACACTGGTGACGGCGGCTCTTCGGGTGGGTCATCGATCATGCCGCCGAGCAGCTCTGGATCTTTTGCACGGTGGATGGCAAACTGCTCATCACACCTCCTCTGCAATATGTCGATTGTGCTCACAAGGATTGTGACGCTGATATCGCTGCCGATGGGCCATGGTGCCTGCACCGGCCGATGAAGCTCTTTCTCCCCGACCTGCTCCGGCTCGTTCTCCTCGCCGAAGATGTAACGCAGGTAGGCGTCGACGTCGAAGCTTTAGTCGTTTCCTGGCATGCTTGGAATAACTAATGGTAGATGGGTGAGGACTAGATCTTCGCAGAGTGTCGCGGCGGTGCGTTGCCGCCTAGGTTATATGCAGCAAGCCGTTAGCTGGTGGCGGGAAACCGATGAGGGAGTAGGCGTCGATTTTACAATTCACCCATGTGGAGCGCGGGAATCATTCGCTGGAGCGCGGGAAGACTAAGTGGAGCACACACACAACTCGAATACCGTATCTGGTGCCACATGTTATTTATCACACAAGTGTTAACATAAGGAAACATATGTGTAACTTACTAATCATTGCACACGAGTACTCGTAGACGCATCGTGTGCGATACTCCTAGCCACCGCAAGCAACTAGTTTGCATTTTTCAAAGTTTTTTGTACACACAGAATCGCACACGAACTAACTGTATTAACCGTCTGTGTTGTAATTTCTCATCGCAAACAGTTCATCCGAGTCGGCTGTTTGCCACGTATCACACACATCTTGTTAAGTTGAACCATTTCTGTTGCGTTCGCTAATCGAAAACAGTTCATCCGAGTGAACCGTATGCCCTATATCACACACACCTTGATCTGGCTAACCGTTTATGTTGCACTCCCTAATAGCAAATGGTTCATCGGAGCAAACTGTATGCCGTATATTGCACACACATTGATATGGCTGCCCGTTTCTGTTGTTCTGCCTCATCGCAAACAGTTCGAACAGGTTAACCGTGTGCCCTGCATCACACACGCAACTAAAATCTGAACCATGTTTGATGCATCCTCCATCGCAAACGTTTTGCACCTTTTTTGATGGGTTTTTTACATCCCCGTTTGTGATTAATGCATCGCACACAGTTTCGTCAAAGGTTCTCTGGTCGTAGTGTCGCGTTAGCAGCATCCTGTAGTAGTGTAGGCTGATTGTATAGTGATCATAAAAGGAGGGAAACCCTAAATATGGTCATTAAACCCTATTATGACTGTGCCATGGTAGATTTGAAGTTGCAAATCGCAGAAATGGTACTTAGCAACCATTGTTTGCTTCGAATTAAGAACTAAGATACCAAGAGCTGAAAAGAAAGTACAGTAACCAAGTTACAATATATTTTCTGGTTGTGATAAAAAAGTTGAGCAGATATGAAGTAGTACCACCTCTCTTGCGGCGCCGTGTAGGCATCGGGGGTGCGATGGCAGTCGGTGGCGTGGAAGCAGTTCTTCGATGGTAGACGGATGCAACGGGGGATAAGTCCCGTTGTGGTGGACGAGAAGGTCGTCAGTGCGGCACCGGCGAGGAGGACGACAGCGGCGATGAAGCGAGAGGAAGCGATGCAAGGCTCCTGGTCCGTCATCGTGGATGAGAAACGTCCATCTCTAGCAGTGGACAACGTGGTCTTGGTAGGCGCTCTGGCATGGCGGATGATGATGGCGATGGATGGGGTGGCGGACAGAGGAGGCTGGTGTGGGGATGGTGTGTTCTAGCGCGGACGGTGTGTATGAATGGGAAAATGGAGGGAGAGGTACGGGCAACCATGTCTTTGGGATGTGCTTGTCTGAAATATGGGAAAGTTACGAACTTTGCCCCTATTTAAAATTTGGACGTCTCGTCGGTTGGGGATAGGATGGTAATCTCACATCTCCCTAATATCTGCCAAGAGCAATTTCAGGCAAGGCGAGGGTATTTTGGCAACCACGGTGTATGAACGGGGCTGACAGGTAGGGCGGTTGTGTCACGTATGAGTGAAGTTACAAAGCTGCCCCTATTAAAAATACTTGCCAACATCGATTTTGGACGAGTCGAGTTTGTTTTGCCGCCCACCATGTATGAATGGGGAAATGGAGGGAGAGACAGAGAGGTTTTTCGGGCGAGCTTGAATCAAATGTGTTTTTCCGCCCACGTTTGGCGCCCATCGTGTCTGAATGGGCTCAGAGGCGGTCGTGTCACGCCTGATTGAAGTTACTAACCTACCCCTATTGACAGCAGTGGAAATCGGGCCGATGGGTTGTCCGTGTAAGGGGTAGACAGTAATTTCCATCTCGCAAACACTAGCTTCGGGGAGCCGACGTGGGAGTGGATGTTTTGCCGCTTCTTTCTAATTTTGGGACAATAAGCATTCACGTTTGCCCTGGCAACTAAATTCGAATCCATTTTCTATTCTTATACGAATATTTATAAATCATTCTATGTTTTTATATATCTTCAAAAGCACAACAAAGATGTATTCCACTATCATATATGAATATGATCTAGAAATGTCGATACTCGAATTCAGATGGTAGAATACAGTTTAAGGTGAATTCGAATATTTGAAACCACTTTATGTCCAACTCAAGTGTAAAATGTATGACACATGCAACATATAGTGTACTCCCATTTGGATATGTACACAAGCGATGTCTCAAGATTCAAAATACTGAGTCAATCAACCAATAATGTACAAAACTAACAGACATATAAACACTTATAGAGTATATGGGTCAATAATACTCCCTCTGTAAACTAATATAAGAATGTTTAGGTCACTACTTTAGTATTCTAAATGCTCTGATATTAGTTTACGGAGGGAGTATTGATACGTCTCCAACGTATCCATAATTTTTGATTGTTCCATGCTGTTATATTATCATTCTTGGATGTTTTACAATCATTTTATAGCAACCTTTTATCATTTTTTGGGACTAACCTATTGACATAGTGCCCAGTGGTAGTTGATGTTTTTTGCTTGTTTTTTTACTTTGCATAATATCAGTACCAAACGGACTCCAAACGCAGCAAAACTTTTTGGAGAATTTTTATGCACCAGAAGATACAACTTGGGCCAAAGAAGTACCAGAGGGGTGCCCCGAGGGGGGCACAACCCACCTGGGCGCGCCCTGGTGGGTTGTGCCCACCTCGGTGGCCTTCCGCACCGCCTCTTCGCCCTATAAATCCCAAAATATTCCAGAAACCCTAGGGGAGTCGCCAAACACAATTCCAGCCGCCGCAAGTTCCAGAACCACGAGATCCAATCTAGACACCATCACAGAGGGGTTTATTATCCTCATTGGTGCCTCTCCGATGATGCGTGAGTAGTTCATTGTACACCTACGGGTCCGTCGGCAGTAGCTAGATGGCTTCATCTCTCTCTCTCTTTTTCTCAATACAATGGTCTCTTGGAGATCTGTTTGATGTAACTCTTTTTGCAGTGTGTTGTTTGGCATCCGATGAACTTTGACTTTATGATCAGATCTATATACATGAAAGTTATTTGAGTTTTCTTTGATCTCTTATATGCATGATTACTTATAGCCTCGTATTTCTTATTCGAATCTTTGGTTTAGTTAGGCTGACTAGATCGATTTTTCTTGCCATGAGAAGAGGTGCTTTGTGATGGGTTCAATCGTGCGGTGTTCTTCCCCAGTGACAGAAGGGGAAGCAAGACACGCATGTATCGTTGCTATTAAGGATAACAAGATGGGGACTATTCCTACATGAATACATCTCGTCCATATCATGTCATTGTTCTTATTGCATTACTCCGTTTCTCTATGAACTTAATACACTAGATGCATGCTGGATAGCGGTCGATGTGTCGAATAATAGTAGTAGATGCAGGCAGGAGTCGGTCTACTAATCTTGGACATGATGCCTATATAATGATCATTGCCTGAATATCGTCATAATTATTCGATGTTCTATCAATTGCCCAACAGTAATTTGTTTACCCACTGTATGCTATTTTATCGAGAGAAGCCACTAGTGAATCTACGGCCCCCAGGTCTATTTTCCATCATATATTTTCATATCTATATTGCTATTTGCCTTTTTCTTTATTTGCATATTTTATTTTTAGATCTATATTATCAAAAACCCAATAATACCTCGCTGAATTTTATTTGCCGTTATTCTATTTGCATCTACCAATCTATCTATTTACCAATCTTTTACACGAGAGGGATTGACAACCCCTCTTACGCGTCGGGTTGCAAGTATTTGTTCTTTGTGTGCAGGTACAATTTACATAGTGTTGCTTGGTTCTCCTACTGGTTCGATAACCTTGGTTTCATAACTGAGGGAAAAACTACCGTAGCTGTGTTGCATCATCCCTTCCTCTTTGGGGAAAATACGAACGTAGGTACGAGCTATCAAAAGGAAATTTCTGGCACCGTTGCCGGGGAGACATCATCAACATCTATCAGGTTCCTAATCACAAATCTCATCTTCTTGCAATTTACATTATTTGCCATTTGCCTCTTATTTTCATCTCCCCACTTCACAAAAATTTGCCGTTTTATTCGCCCTCTTTTTCGTTCGTCGTTTTCTCGTCAAATCTATCTTTTTGTGTGTAATCTTGCTTGCCTTATCGTTATGGCTAGTTCTTACTCTATTGAGTGTACCCCCGAGAATGAGGTTCTTAATTTTAAACAAAGGGGAGGGGAGGATGTAAAAGATGCTTGGTATATAATTTGCAATGCTCATAATAGATCTATTCATAAGCAATCTATCGTTGTTCTT
Organism: Triticum aestivum; assembly: GCF_018294505.1. Lineage (NCBI taxonomy): Eukaryota > Viridiplantae > Streptophyta > Magnoliopsida > Poales > Poaceae > Triticum > Triticum aestivum. Next base: position 124,861,500 of record NC_057811.1, on the reverse strand, counting down.
CTTCGCTGTTTTTATGTGGGCATCACCACTTGGTATAGATTCGTCCTTGATATGATTACCGATGGGAATTTCTTGATGTTTCCATCTTTGGACGCTTTTAGTGCTATGGGAAATCTAGTGGGTTCACCACCTATCATTGTTAATGAAACAAATTTGACTCTCGAGCATCTTATGCAAAGATTAGATGCTATTGAAAATAAGATGGTCACCTTTGAGCAAATTGAAAATTTGGACACAAAGATGCAGAACCTTGCTAATAAATCTGGGTCAAAAGCGGGAGAGGTTTTTAAGATGCTAAAGGAAAAAGGAACCGTAATTCACGAAAGAATTGAAGAAAGTCATTCTCGGATTGTAAGTTGGAAGATTTTTAGTAATTTGAGCTCGGCTTTTTCTTCTGTCAAAACTATTGAAAAAACTCCCATAAAAATTAGCAAGATTCCTCAAGTCACTAAGGACAATGGTGCAATTTCTACTAATAGCAAAAAAGATCTTAAGATGATTAGTATTCACCCCGACTTTGTTGAAGTTGTGAGAAACCCTACTTGCAAAAATGAATTCTTCAATCTTATTCCTAGGAGTATTATTATTGAAAATCTTTATGCTAAATCTTCGAAGAATATTGGTTCTGTGATTGAGGAATTGGAAACTAAAGATGACAACACTTGAATCTATGAATTATGCCTAGCTAGGGGCGTAAAACGATAGCGCTTGTTGGGAGGCAACCCAATGAATAAAATTTATTTTAACCTTTTCTTTCTGTTCTGGAGTGTTTGCACAATTATGCCTCTGTTATGATTGTGTTTTTATGTTTTCATTAGTATTTGTGCCAAGCTAAAGCATTAGGATCATGTTGGGTGATAGTTGATTTGATCTTGTTGAAAAACAGAAACTTTTGCGTCCAGTAAAATAATTTTCATAAATCACAGAAACGTGCTTTTGCTCTAAATTTTTTATACAAGATTGTTATACAAATTGCAAACGTTTTACTATTGTTACAGAATTTTTGGAGTTACATAAGTATACAAAGTTCCCTGATTACTACAGACTGTTATGTTTTTGACAAATTCTGTTTTCGTTGCATTGTGTGCTTATTTTGATGAATCTATGGATTGTATCGGGGGGGGGGGGTATAAGCCATGGTAAAGTTAGAATACATTAGGTGTAATGCAATAATAAAATATAAATGCGTTTGCAACAATACCTAGAGTAGTGATTTGCTTTCTTGTACTAACGGATCTCACGAAGGTTTTGTTAAGTTGTGTGTGATTGAAGTTTTCATGTTCTAGGTGGGATCACGATGGATGAAGGAATAAGGAGTAAGAAGAGCCTAAGCTTGGGGATGGCCCATGGCACCCCAAGATAATATTCAAGGATAAAAAAGCAACTGAGCTTGGGGATGCCCCGAGTGGCATCCCCTGTTTCTTCTAACGACCATCGGTATTTTACTTGGAGCTATAATTTTATTTGTCACATATCATGAGTTTTGCTTGGAGTGTCTTGTATTATATGAGTCTTTGCTTGTTTTGCTTTTTAGTTTGTCACAAGTATCCTTGCTGGACACACCTATTTGAGAGAGCAAAAATTATGCTATGATTTGTAAGAATTGCTCTTTATGCCTCACTTAAATTTTTTGAGCTATGGAATTGCTCTAGTACTTCACTTATATCTTTTTGAGCACGGTGTATGTTAATATTCTTGAAGAAATGCTCTCATGCTTCACTTAGATTTATTTGAGAGTTAGTAATTTTGAAGAAATTCTCTCATGCTTCACCTATATTATTTTGAGAGATGAAAATCTTTATGCTCATGTTCTTTACTTAGATTTGTTTGAGCTTGTCAAAAGCAATTGCAACATATGAAACTTGTCCCAAAGTAATAGATATTCAAGAGGGATATAATAAAAACTTTCATGAAGATCATTGGACAAAATAAACTTGATTCTTTGTAATACTTTTGAGATATGATGATAGTGATATGTGAGTCATGTTGGTGAGTAATTATGCTTTAGTAAGAATATTGGTGTTAACGTTTGTGATTCCCTATGCAAGCACGTAAGTTAATAGTCATGCAATGAAATTACATCATACTTGTGGTGCATTATACGGTGTTAGTTATGCTTAATGCTCGCTTACGTGATTTTTTGTTTCTTGGTTGGTTGCCTCTCAATCTTTTTGCTAGCCTCCACTTGTAGTAAGTAGAAATACTACTTGTGCATCCAACATCATTAAACCCAGTTTTGCCATATGAGTCCACCATACCTACCTATATGAGTTATTTCCATGCCATTTGATTGCGGCTTGAAGGTACGTCGGTATTTTCCCAAAGAGGAAGGGATGATGCAACACAGTGGCGGTAGGTATCTCCCTCAGATATGAAACAAGGTTATTGAACCAGTAGGAGAACCAAGCAACACAACGTAAACAACACCTGCACACAAATAACAAATACCCGCAACCCGACGTGTAAAAGGGGTTGTCAATCCCTTTCGGGTAGCGGCGCCCCAAGATAGGCAAACGGACGTGAAATAAATTGTAGTAGACTGATAGATCGAATGCCAAATAAAATAAATAAGAACAAATTGCAGCGAGCTATTTTTTATTTTTGGTTTAATAGATCTGAAAATAAAAGCAAAGGAAAAGTATATCGCAAAGGCAAATAATATGAGAAAGAGACCCGGGGGCCATAGGTTTCACTAGTGGCTTCCCTCGAGAAAAATAGCAAACGGTGGGTGAACAGACTACTGTTCGGCAATTGATAGAACTTCAAATATTCATGACGATATCCAGGCAATGGTCATTATATAGGCATCACGTCCAAGATTAGTAGACCGACTCCTGCTTACATCTACTACTATTACTCCACACATCGACCGCTATCCAGCATGCATCTAGTGTCTTAAGTTCATGAAGAAACGGATTAATGCAATAAGAACGATGACATGATGTAGACAAGATCTATCTATGTAGAGATAGACCCCATCGTTTTACCCTTAGTAGCAACGATACATACGTGTCGGTTGCCCTTCTGTCACTGGGATCAAGCACCGTAAGATCGAACCCACTACAAAGCACCTCTTACCATTGCAAGATAAATAGATCAAGTTGGCCAAACAAAACCCAAATATCGAAGAAGAAATACGAGGCTATAAGCAATCATGCATATAAGAGATCAAAGAAACTCAAATAACTTTCATGGATATAAAAAGATAGATATGACCATAAACTTAAAGTTCATCCGATCCCAACAAACACACCACCAAAGAGTTACATCATATTGATCTCCAAGAGACCATTGTATTGAGAATCCAGCGAGAGAGAGGAAGCCATCTAGCTACTAACTACGGACCCGAAGGTCTACAAAGAACTACTCACGCATCATCGGAGAGGCACCAATGGAAGTGGTGAACCCCTCTGTGATGGTGTCTAGATTGGATCTGGTGGTTCTGGACTCTGCGGTGGCTGGAATTGATTTTTGTCGACTCCCCTAGGGTTTCTGGAATATTGGGGTATTTATAGAGCAAAGAGGCGGTCCGGGGGGCACCCGAGGTGGGCACAACCCACAAGGGCACGCCCTGGTGGGTTGTGCTCCCTTCGGAGCACCCACTGGTGCAGCCTTGGCCCATTAGGTGTCTTCTGGTCCATAAAAAATATCCGTAAAGTTTCGTTGCATTTGGACTCCGTTTGGTATTGATTTCCTGCAATGTAAAAAGCATGCAGAAAACAACACTTGGCACTATGTCAATAGGTTAGTACAAAAAAATGACTATAAAATGATTATAAAACATTCAAGATTGATAATATAACAGCATGGAACAATCAAAAATTATAGATATGTTGGAGACATATCAGCATCCCCAAGCTTAACTCCTACTCGTCCTCGAGTAGGTAAGTGATAAAAACAGAATTTTTGATGTGGAATGCTGTCTAACATGTCATATCATATTCTTTTCTTTATGGCATGGACATTTGGACTTTTATGTGATTCAAAGCAACAGTCTTTTTGACATGATAATTTAAATACTCAAGCATATCGACAAGCAACCATGTCTTTCAAAATATCGACGCTAAAATAAGTTATCCCTAGCCCATCATGCTCAACCATTGATCCATTCATGAAACACACTCGCATATTAGCTACACTCAATACTCAAGTACGATCATATTGCCTCCTAGTTGGTGCTTTTATAAGAGAAGATGGAGACTCAAATTCAAAATAAAAATTGCATAAAGTAAAACAAAGGCCCTTCGCAGAGGGAAGTAGGGATTTGTAGAGGTGCCAGAGCTCAAAGCGAAAAACTTAGAGATAAAAACATTTTGGGAGGTGTGTCTTTCCCACCAACGAAAACGACTTAGAGTTCCCAACACTTTCCATGCTAAATATATCATAGGCAGTTCCCAAACAGAAAATAAAGTTTATTCCTTTTTCCACCATACTTTCACTTTCCATGGCTAGCCGTATCCACGGTAGCACTCCATACCAACACTTTCCAAGGAATTTATTATTTGACAACATGAAGTAAATTCATTTTTCATTACGGGTGTCGGGGATATCTAGCGACATATGCCAGGGGGTGGCTTATCATGGATGGGGACGAGAGTACGTCGCCGGGCTCTAGAAGCGGGAGTGAGCGAGACCGCATACGCCTGCGAATCATACCCAGGTTCGGGGTTCTCCTAGGAGATAACACCCCTAGTCCTGCTCTGCGGGGTCTCCGCATGATCACTATGATCAACAGGGTAGCTACAAGCTTGCTCCTTGAGCTGTTTAGCTAGAGGAGGAAGAAGAACAAGGCTAGCTCTAGTCCACTCTCTCTATGTGTGTGTCTAGGATGGCCAAAGGTCTGAACCCCTTGCATGGGGTGACCTGGGGGGTTTATATAGGCCTACCCCCCAGGGGTACAAAGGTAATTCGGCCGGGTGTAGGTCCCATCCGTCAGTGTCTCTGGATGCCAGCTTCTCCGCCGGTTGCTGGGCCCGCTGCCTGGTGGGTCCTGCTGGCTGCCGTGATCTCGGCCGACAGGTAGGCCCGCCGCCTGCGGGCCACGTCGACTGCCATATACTGTAGCCTCACCCCTGATGATGGAGACTTTGTCGGGGGGAGCGTGGCTACAGCCCCGCCGCCTGGCGGGCGCTCACTGTAGCCACACCCCGTCTCGTCTGGTTAATGGCGCACATACTCCAAGGGGGAGAAGGGTCGCCTGCTTGGGGGTTCGCCCCCTTCTGGGGCTCACCGACAGGTAGGGCCCGCCGCCTGCGGGCCATACCGACCAGTCATTGTGGGAGCATGGCTCCTTCTGACGTAGGTGATGTCACGGGCCGCGTGGGTACAGTGCCGCGCCGGGCGAGGGGTGTCCGCTTGGTACACCGCACTGCTGCCACGCTCCGCCCTGGATTCGGGGGTGGCAGGTGGCACTATAGCCACACCCTATCTCGTCGTGGTAATGGGGTGCAAACTTTGAGGGGGCGAGGGGCCGCCTGGTAGGAGTCGGCCCCCTCGTGGACGCCTTCTGTAGTCTTGCCGCCATCTAGCAGCCGGCCCCTTTGACCAGCCGGCCCAAGAAGGCGGCCGCGCGTCTGGGAGGTGTGAGGGGCGTTGCTAGCCCCGATGTCTCGAAATACCATGGGGGGCGGATGAGGCTACCCGTGGTCATTTACTCCGACAGTAGTCCCCGAAGCTGGTGGGGCGTCGCGGCTGAAAAATGTGGGGCCTCAGCAGCTTCCTACTCTGAGTGGTCTTGCTTTGTCCGTCCTTTTGAGGTGCTGACAGCTAGGAGCCGACCGCGGCCAGGCTGGCCGCCTGGTGAATTCGAGACGTCATCCTGGTGGCCGGGTGGCGCCAGCCGGGTGACAGGCTTGCCGCCCGTTGCTCGCCCGCCATGCGGTGCCTAATCAGGCCAGACTGGCCTGCCAGCCCACGCGTGCGACGAGACGTCGCCGCAGGCCCGGGCCCTCCACTACAGGGCCTCGGCACGCGCGGGGATCCGCTGCGGCCGAGGTGGGCGATTGCGCTTCTGTGGCGCATTAACCGCACACCATTACAGCGCGGGAAGTGCGAGAGCATGGGGGGAGTTAATCCTGCGCCCCCACGTCTCGTCCCCTCGGCTCCGTCGCTAGGGGTCTATAAGTAGGGGGAGGAGGGGCGTCAGAACGCACGCGCGCCCTCCTCTCCCTTTGCCTTCTTCTTCTTCGTCTGCTCCCAGCTACTCCACGCCGCCCTGCTGCTCATTGGCGAATGCCAAGGGGCATGCCGTTGCTTGCCATCGCCGTGCCGTTGCACCCTTGGCCTCACCGCGCCGCGGCGCCACAGAGCAGTCACATCCATGGCGCAGGACGTTCGTTCCAGCGACTAGGACGGCTCCGACGTCACATACGAGGACATCGCCTTTCTTCGCGACACACGGAGGCTTCCCGGCGTCGACTGCGTGGGGCGCTGGTTCCGCCGAGGCGAGAGATCTCGCCGGCGCCGGAGCCCGACGAGTTCGTGGTCTTCCAAAGCCACTTTCTCCGTGGTTTTGGCTTGCCGGCGAGCGGCTTCTTCCGAGCCTTCCTCAACAACTACTGCCTCCAGCCGCATCATCTCACGCCCAATATAGTGGTACTCCTCTCTGCCTTTGCTACTTTCTGCGAAGGCTACCTTGGTACGCTGCCCACACTCGAGCTGTGGTGGCGCTTCTTCTACCTCAAAGTTGGCACCGCAGCCAAGGGCGAGGCGGCTCAGTGCGATGCATGCGTCGCCGTGCGGCACCCCGGAGGCGGACCCCCGTTTCTGCCTGTTGTGGTGCTGGAGTCGGCCAAGTTGTGGCAGAAGTCATACTTCTATGTCCGCAACTTGGACCCGACTCGAAACTTCATCAACCTGCCGGCTACGTGGCCGACCCTCCTACTGAGCCGCGGGTTAACTGGGGCTAGTAGCCAGCGAGGCCACTGATACGTCTCCAACGTATCTACTTTTTCTCACGCTTTTCCTCTTGTTTTGGACTCTAATTTGCATGATTTGAATGAAACTAACCCCGGACTGACGCTGTTTTCAGCACAAACACCATGGTGTTGTTTTTGTGCAGAAATAAAAGTTCTCGGAATAAAGTGAAACTTTGCGAGGAGTTTTTATGGAATAAAAGAGGATTTTTGGAGCCAACAACCATCGGAGAGGGGCCCCTGGGTGGGCACAACCCACCAGGGCGCGCTCCCTCTCCTGGCGCGCCCAGGTGGGTTGTACCCACCTGGTGGCGCCGCTGACGACCCCCTGATACTACAAATTCACATATTTCCAGAAAAAAATCAGGAAGAAAGAATTATCGCATTTCACGAGATGGAGCTGTCGCCAAGCCCTGTTCTTCCTCGAGAGGGCAGATTTGGAGTCCGTTTGGGGCTCCGGAGAGGGGGATCTTCGTTCTTCGTCATCACCAACCAATCTCCATCGCCAATTCCATGATGCTCCCCACCGGGAGTGAGTAATTCCTTCGTAGGCTCGCTGGTCGGTGAGGAGTTGGATGAGATTCATCATGTAATAGAGTTAGTTTTGTTAGGGCATGATCCCTAGTATCCACTATGTTCTTAGATTGATGTTACTATGACTTTGCTATGCTTAATGCTTGTCACTTTGGGCCCGGGTGCCATGAACTCAGATCTGAACTGTTTATGAATTCATCATTATATCCATGTTTTAGATCCGATGTTGCAAGTTATAGTCACCAACCACGTGTTATGATCCGACAACCCCAGAGTGACAACAACCGGGCCCACTCTCGATGATGACCGTAGTTCATGCAAGTTCTTTTAATAAAGCACGTATGACTATTTACGGAATACATGCCTACATAATAAAGATGAACTGGAGCTAGTGCCGTATCGCCCTAGGTTATAACTATCACATGATGAATATCATCCAACAAGTCACCGATCCAATGCCTACGAATTTATTTTATATTGTTCTTGCTAAGTTACCACTACTATCATCACTGTTACACTTGCAACAAAATTACTGCTATCACTGTTACTGTTACCGTTGCTGCTGTCACTACTATCAAAACTATCAAACTACTTTGCTACTGATCACTTGCTGAAGATAATTAATCTCCAAGTGTGGTTGAACTGACAACTCAACTGCTAATACCTTCAAATATTCTTTGGCTCCCCTTGTGTCGAATCTATAAATTTGGGTTGAATACTCTACCCTCGAAAACTGTTGCGATCCCCTATACTTGTGGGTTATCAGCTTCTGTCGTCCAGCGTCACCCGCGTTCTCGAGCGCCTGGAGGTGCCGACGAGGGTGGAGGGACTACGGCCGGCAGATCTGGTGGCCGCCTTCATCCAGCGCCGGGTGTTTCCGCTCCAGTTTTGGCCCCATCTGATCTGTGACATGGGCGGCCGCCGGAATCCGAGCCGAACGTCGACCAAGGATATGTCTGCGGACGAGGTTGCCTACCGCGTCAACTCTATCTCTGACAGCCAGCTCGAAGTGGGGAGCTGGAGCTTTGTCATGGAGCCCTACAGCCGGGCCAACCCGTCGCCTGGTTAGAACCCGGCCCTTCCTTTGTTCTCCTTTTTGCATTTTCTTTCTGTGATTGTCCAATCTGCTCATCCGGGTGCTGCGCAGCATTCCGTCAGCCCCAATCACCGGTGGATGCCGGGCCGGGATGTCAGCGACGCAGACGACCCCGAGCTAGGGGCGGCCGCTTTGGAGGACGACACCATGAGAGGAGGCGGAAGCCGCGCAGGCGGAGCCGCGAGAGGCAGCGAGGTGGGGGACGTCCGGTCGTGGCCGGACGACGACGAAGGCAGAGGTGAGCCAAGCAATGCTGCGGGGCCGGCATCTGGAGCAGCCGGCTCCTCGAAGCGTTGAGACGACGCAGGGGCGCTCGGCATCCGGCCAGGCAAGAGGCCCAAACAGTCGGCAGCCGCGACGAAGCGGCAGGAGGCCTTGAAGGCAACCGCCTTCAAGAAGATCCCTAAGTCGCGCCCGGTGGTGTCTGCGTAAGTACTTGATCTTTTCTTGGGTTTGTTTTTCTTCTTTACTCACAAACTTCTTCTTAGTTCTTCTTGTTTTGCTTGAACAGGGCCCCGCTCTCTCTCGAGCGGGCCCCGTCTACCTCGGTGATTGGGGCGGCGGATGGCCCTGTAGAGCCCCGTCGTGTGGACCCACTCGCCGACCTCCAGGAGGCGGCAGAGTGGAACGCGCGGGAGGCGCGAGAAGAGCGAGAGGCCACAGGCTAGGAGGAGGAGTAGGCAGCCAATGCGGCGCAGGCGGAGGCCGATGCGGCTGCCAAGGCTCAGGCCGACACAGCGGCCAAGGAGCAGGCAGACGCGGCCGCCAAGGTGCAGGCGGAGGAGGCGTTCCGCAGCCGGGCTCCAGAACCCACCGGCCCGCAACACGTGGATCCACCGGTGCCGAAAAGCCAGGCGCCGACAGGAGGGGCCGGCGGTGACCAGCCGGTCTCGGGGAGGGGAGGGGGCGACCCCGTTGTCTTGGGGGCGGAGGTGCCCCCGCACACGCCGACTGCCAACATCTAGGGCAGTCGGCCTAACGCGCCACTGGTGCCGCCAGCCAGTGGCGAGTTGGTGGTGGGTTCGACTCCGGCGAGCCGCACTCCGGTGCGCCGGCGTGCGGAGAAGGTGGCCTCAGCGCCACAGCCGCTGGAGATCGGGGCCGCTAGCTCATCGGCCCCCGACGCCGAGGCTACCAGTGCCACCCCACCGGAGTGGACGCCTGGGGGCGGAACGGCTGTTTTGAACACGGTCGCGCAGGACGTCCAGGCCCGGTTCCAGGACCAAGGCGCTGCTCCGTAGCAGTACACGTAGGAGTTCTTGGCGACGCGGACAGCCGTCCGGGTATGCTTCTTACTTCTTGTTTTTGATTCTTGTAATCTTCCTTGGGGGCGCGCATGCGCACCCACTGGGTGTAGCCCCCGAGTTCGGGGCCGGCTGCTGAGCAGGCGGCTCGGAACTTCAAGGTAAGTTCCGAGTGCTAACTTGTTTTCTCTTATGTTGTCTTCGTTGCAGGATTACCACAACATCCGCGTGGCCGCCTTTGACTCCTAGGTCCAGGAGCTGGCTAAGCGGACCTCTGACTTGAGGATGAGCCGGAGTAAGCAGTCCGTCTTCTTTCTCGCGGGGGCACGTCTGCTCACCCGCTGGGTGTAGCCCCCGAGATTCGGGCCGACTGCTGGGCAGTCGGGCCGGATCTCCCGGCAACTACTTATCTTTTGTGTTGATGCTGATGTATTTTTATTTCTTGTCCTTGCAAGGGCAGCCGCCGAACTGCAGCAGCGCATGGGCGAGGTCCAAACTGAGCTGCGCGTCAAGGAGGAGTGCAACAATGTGGCTCAGGAATGCGACCGCCTGGCCAAGGAGTTGGCGGACCAGGCGGAGCGGCACAAGGCGGAGCTCCAGAAGCTGAAGGAGGCGGAGGACTCCCTTAAGGCCAAGTTCGAGACTCAACGCTCAAACTGGGTCGAGAAGGAGAAATTCCTCACCGACGGCTACGGCGAGATCGAGGACATGATCGACGGTAAGTCCCTTTTTTCCTTTGAACGGCCGCCGACTGCTGCAGTAGTCGTTTTCCGGCTTCTAATCCTTATTTTGTGCAGAATACTTTCCTGGTCACTCCGTCACCGTCAGCCAAGCCATCGAGGCGCGGCGTGAGCAGCGTAGGAGGGTTGGAGTGGAGATTTCACCCAACGCGCCTCGGAACCTCAACGAGCAGCTTCTGGCCGTCAGGACGCGCCTGCAACTGGCCTATTGCCTGCTCCGCCGCCTGCAGCGAGCCGGAGCTCAGGTGCTGTCCGCCCTCTGGCTGAATGCTCAAGTGCTGCGCACCCCCAGTCGGACTGCCGACTGGCTGGAGGTAGCAGTTGGCCGCTTCGAGGCTTGGAAGGGCACCGCGGCTCGGGCGGGTGCTCGGACGGCCTTGGAGTTCACCAAGGCGTGGTATCCTGGACTGAACCTGGCCCAGCTGGCCACCTTCCGGTAGGAGGTCGGGCCGGAGCTAGCGGCAGTGGACCACGCGCTCTCTCAACGCGCGGCAGCGCTCGCCGAGTACGCCAACACCGGTGTCTTCATCCCCGAACTGGACGAGGAGGGCACCGAGGTGCCGCCCAACTGGTTCAGGCAGAACCCGGAGGGCGGGGAGGACTCCGCGGAGGAGATCGCTTACAGCGACGAGGGCGAGGACAAAGAGGACGAGGTCGATGAAGATGCGCCACCGGAAGACGGAGCGGACGGCTGGCCTCAGCCTGACCGAGCCTCGACCAGCGAGCCGCCTGCTGCCGACGCCGACCGAGCCAAGACCCACCAGTCGGCCGCTCCACCAACCGGTGTCGCCTCCTCCGCCAACCTGTCGGATCCGCCTGCTGCTCCTCTGGCCTAAGTGACCAGTTTTCTTATGTTTTCCTGTTCTTGTAATCTTTTGAACAAATTCGTTAAATTCGCGCAATTTCACCCGCTGGGGGTGTATTCAAACTCTGTTGAATGCTGGCAATGAGCCCTTGCTATGTAAATTAACTTTATTCGCACAAGTCGTGCTATGCCAGGTTCTGACTTTGTCTTGCTTTTCTGCTCTTTTTTGGCTTTTTCCTTTGCCGCCTTCTGATAACCCACAAGTATAGGGGATCGCAACAGTTTTCGAGGGTAGAGTATTCAACCCAAATTTATTGATTCGACACAACGGGAGCCAAAGAATATTCTCAAGTATTAGCAGTTGAGTTGTCAATTCAACCACACCTGGATAACTTAGTATCTGCAGCAAAGTATTTAGTAGCAAAGTAGTATGGAAGTAACGGTAACAGTAGCAAAAGTAATATTTTTGGGTTTTGTAGTAATGGTAACAGTAGCAACGAAAAAGTAAATAAGCGAAGAACAATATTTGAAAAGCTCGTAGGCATTGGATCGGTGATGGAGAATTATGCCAGATGTGGTTCATCATGTAACAGTCATAAATAGGGTGACACTGAACTAGCTCCAATTCATCAATATAATGTAGGCATGTATTCCGAGTATAGTCATACGTGCTTATGGAAAAGAACTTGCATGACATCTTTTGTCCTACCCTCCCGTGGCAGCGGGGTCCTAATGGAAACTAAGGGATATTAAGGCCTCCTTTTAATAGAGTACCAGACCAAAGAATTAACACATAGTGAATACATGAACTCCTCAAACTACGGTCATCACCGGGAATGGTCCCGATTATTGTCACTTCGGGGTTGCCGGATCATAACACATAGTAGGTGACTATAGACTTGCAAGATAGGATCAAGAACTCACATATATTCATGAAAACATAATAGGTTCAGATCTGAAATCATGGCACTCGGGCCCTAGTGACAAGCATTAAGCATAGCAAAGTCATAGCAACATCAATCTCAGAACTTAGTGGATACTAGGGATCAAACCCTAATAAAACTAACTCGATTACATGATAAATCTCATCCAACCCATCACCGTCCAGCAAGCCTACGATGGAATTACTCACGCACGGCGGTGAGCATCATGAAATTGGTGATGGAGGATGGTTGATGATGACGATGGCGACGGATTCCCCTCTCCGGAGCCCCGAACGGACTCCAGATCAGCCCTCCCGAGAGAGTTTAGGGCTTGGCGGCGGCTCCGTATCGTAAAATGCAACGAATCTTTCTCTCATATTTTTTTCTCCCCGAACACGAATATATGGAGTTGGAGTTGAGGTCGGTGGAGCTCCAGGGGGGCCACGAGGATGGGGCGCGCCCAAGGGGGCAGGCGCGCCCCCACCCTCATGGAAAGGGTGTGGGCCCCTGGCCTTGATTCTTTCAGCAGTATTTTTTATTATTTCCGAAAATAATCTCTGTGAAGTTTCAGGTCATTCCGAGAACTTTTGTTTCTGCATAAAGATAACACCATGGCAATTCTGCTGAAAACAGCGTCAGTCTGGGTTAGTTCCATTCAAATAATGCAAGTTAGAGTCCAAAACAAGGGCAGAAGTGTTTGGAAAAGTAGATACGACGGAGATGTATCAACTCCCCCAAGCTTAAACCTTTGCTTGTCCTCAAGAAATTCAGTTGATAAACTGAAAGTGATAAAGAAAAACTTTTACAAACTCTATTTGCTCTTGTTGTTGTAAATATGTAAAGCCAGCATTCAAGTTTTCAGCAAAGATTATGACTAACCATATTCACAATAACACTTAGGTCTCATGTTTACTCAAGTCAATGGCATAATCAACTAGCGAGCAATAATAATAAATCTCGGATGACAACACTTTCTCAAAACAATCATGATATGATATAACAAGATGGTATCTCGCTAATCCTTTCTGAGACCGCAAAACATAAATGCAGAGCACCTTTAAAGATCAAGGACTGACTAAACATTGTAATTCATGGTAAAAGAGATCCAGTCATAGTCATACCCAATATAAGTTAATAGTAATGGATGCAAATGACAGCGGTGCTCTCCAGGTAGTGCTTTTTAATAAGAGGGTGATGACTCAACATAGAGGTAAATAGATAGGCCCTTCGCAGAGGGAAGCAGGGATTTGTAGAGGTGCCAGAGCTCGATTTTGAAATAGGGATAAATAATATTTTGAGCGGCATACTTCCATTGTCAACATAACAAACAAGAGATGGTGATATCTTCCATTCTACACACATTATAGGCGGTTCCCAAACACAATGGTAAAGTTTTTACTCCCCCTCCACCAACAAGCATCAATCCATGGCTTGCTCGAAACAACGAGTGCCTCCAACTAACAACAGTCCCGGGGGAGTTTTGTTTGAAATTATTTTGATTTGATTTGCATAAAGCATGGGACTGGGCATCCCGGTGACCAGCCATTTTCTCGTGAGTGAGGAGCGGAGTCCACTCCTCTTGAGAATAACCCGCCTAACATTGAAGATACGGACAACCCTAGTTGATAGCTATTCGAGCATACAAAACAGGATTTCAATTGAAGATTTTGAGTTTGGCACATACAAATTTACTTGGAACGGCAGGTAGATACCGCATATATAGGAAGGTATGGTGGACTCATATGGAATAACTTTGGGGTTTAAGGGATTGGATGCATAAGCAGTATTTTCGCTTAGTACAAGTGAAGGCTAGCAAAAGACTGGGAAGCGACCAACTAGAGAGCGACAACAGTCATGAACATGCATTAAAATTAATAAACCTTGGGGGCAAGCATGAGTAGGATATAATCCACCATGAACATAAATATCGTGAAGGCTATGTTGATTTTGTTTCAACTACATGCGTGAACATGTGCCAAGTCAAGTCACTCGAATCATTCGAAGGAGGATACCATCCTATCATACCACATCACAACCATTTTAATAGCCTATTGGCACGCAAGATAAACCATTATAAACTCCTAGCTAATTAAGCATGGCATAAGCAACTATAATCTCTAATTGTCATTGCAAACATGTTTATTCATAATAGGCTGAATTAGGAACGATGAACTAATCATATTTACAAAAACAAGAGAGGTCGAGTTCATACCAGCTTCTCTCATCTCAATCAGTCCATCATATATCGTCCTAATTACCATTCACTTGCACGACCGAATGATGTGAATAATAATATTAGTGCACATGCAGTGGACTAAGCTGGAATCCGTGAGCATTCAATAAATAGGAGAAGACAAGGCAATATGGGCTCTTGGTTAAATCAACAATAATGCATAAGAGCCACTTCAACAATTTTATCATGGTCTTCTCCTATCGACCCCCAAAGAAAAGAGAAGAAATAAAACTATTTACACAGGAAAGCTCCCAACAAGAAAAAGAAGAACGGGAAATCTTTTTGGGTTTTCTTTTTAATTATTACTACTACAGCAAGAAAATAAACTAGCTAAAAGCTACAACTATTTTTTTTGGTTTTCTTAAGGTTTTTCAAACACACAAGAAGAAGGCATAAAAAGGAAAATAAACTAGCATGGATATTACATTGAAAAAGTATGAGCACCGACAACTAGCAATGAGTGAGTGAACATGAATGTAATGTCGGTGAGAAATACGTATTCCCCCAAGCTTAGGCTTTTGGCCTAAGTTGGTCTATTGCCACGGCTGGCCTGGCGGATATCCAAAGCTGTAGCTGGGGTCGTACTGAGATGCAACAGTTATTGCATTGTGGGCTGCAGCTTGAAGGCGAGATATCTCAGCCCTCCTCTCGTACTCGTTCGCCTCCTCCTGGTTATGAAATATCTCCCCTTTGCCTGAAAGTCAAAGAAAGTAGAAGCAGTGAGAGCGACGTGATAGGTGCGTCGTCTGTCAAAGATTAGTCGGTACTGGAGGAACTGATCGTTCCTCTCAACAAAACGATGACGAACCATAGCCTCATAATCTAAATAAGCAGGGGGCAGCTCAATATCATCCTGATGTATTGTTACACCAAGAAAATTAACTAAACGGGTTGCATAAATTCCACCAAAGATATCTCCATTAAATCTATTATTATGCAACCTACGTGCAACAATGGCTCCCAAATTATAATGTTTATCTCCTAACACAGCACTCCTGAGAACACTGAGGTCACGGACACACATGTGACATGCTTCATCGTTACCATTTATGCACCTACCTAAGAAGAGAGCAAAATAGTGTATAGAAGGAAAATGAATGCTCCCTATGGTAGCTTGTGCTATGTCTCTAGATTCCCCCACCGTTATACTAGCAAGAAAATCTCTAAATTCATACTTGCGAGGTTCACTAGGACTACCCCATTGTGGAAGTTTGCAAGCAGTATTAAAATCCTCTAAGTCCATAGTATAAGAATTTTCATAAAGATCAAACAGGACAGTTTGAGAATTGCGTGACGATGAAAATTCAAACCTCCTCACAAAGGAATTAGTGAGATAGTGGTACTGACGGCACTTATCTGCCTCGAAGCTCACAAGATCAGCGTTACGCACATATGCGTAAAATTCTTCCTTGATTCCTGCTCGATCCATGTAAGTCCTCCAAAGGACATTCACAAGCCCGCACTGGGGCTTCCCTTGGTGGTTCATCGTCGGCATCGGGCATTGCGAGCCTGGGTCCTTGCTTCCTTGAAGGGCTACCTTGGTACATTTTCCTAAACATATTTCTTCCTCTGAAAAATTTCTGAAAATTTTAGTAACTTCAAATAAAAGTGGACCAAGCTCAACAAAACTGATAGCAACTACTCCTACAAGTGCCTAGAGACTATATCATGCATTAGAACTACTTGCAACCATATAAATTTGACATCCAAGCTCAAGAACATGCTCACCTAGGCAGCACAATTTTTGCAATGAATAAAGCACTAGAACAAAAACTAATTGGACCATTGGAGGAGTCACATACCAAGAAATAATCCCCCAAAGCAGTTTTGCGAGAGGTGCTTTGAGCAAGGAGATCGAAAATCGCAGCAAAATGAGCTAGAACTCGTGCTTGAGCTGGTTGGTGAGTTTTTTGGGAGGAAGAAGGAGTGTGTGGGTGCAGGAATAAGTGGAGGGGAGCCACCATGGGCCCACGAGGCAGGGGGGCGCGCCCTGGAACCTCGTGGCCAGGTGCTTGCTTCCCCTGCTGTGTTCTCAGTGCCAGATATTCTCAAATATTCCAGAAAAAAATCATATTTCAATTTCAGGGCATTTAGAGAACTTTTATTTTCAGGGTATTTTTTTATTGCACGGATAATTCAGAAAACAGACAGAAAATACTATTTTGCTTTATTTGAACTAAATAACTGAAAGTAAAAGGAGGGTACAGAAGGTTGTGCTTTCTAACTTCATCCATCTCATGCTCATCAAAAGGAATCCACTAACAAGGTTGATCAGGTCTTGTTAACAAACTCATTCCGAATAACATGGAACCGGAGAAATTTCGAATAACACTATGTTACCTCAACGGGGATATGCACGTCCCCAATAATAAGAATATCATATTTCTTCTTGACAGCAGGTAGAGGAAATTCAAAACCTCCAAAAATAATCGATGGAATTTTTCCAATAGAATTGATACTGTGGACTTGAGGTTGTTTCCTCGGAAAGTGTACCGTATGCTCATTGCCATTAACATGAAAAGTGACATTGCCTTTGTTGCAATCAATAACAACCCCTGTAGTATTCAAAAAAGGTCTTCCAAGAATAATAGACATACTATCGTCCTCGGGAATATCAAGAATAACAAAGTCCGTTAAAATAGTAACATTTGCAACTACAACAGGCACATCCTCACAAATACCGACAGGTATAGCAGTTGATTTATCAGCCATTTGCAAAGATATTTTAGTAGGTGTCAACTTATTCAAATCAAGTCTACGATATAAAGAGAGAGGCATAACACCAACACCGGCTCCAAGATCACATAAAGCAGTTTTAACATAGTTTCTTTTAATGGAGCATGGTATAGTTTGTACTCCTGGATCTCCTAGTTTCTTAGGTATTCCACCCTTGAAAGTGTAATTAGCAAGCATGGTGGAAATTTCAGCTTCCGGTATATTCCTTTTATTAGTAAAAATTTCTTTCATATACTTAGCATAAGGATTCATTTTGAGCATGTCAGTCAAACGCATACGCAAAAAGATAGGTCTAATCATTTCAGCAAAGCGCTCAAAATCCTCATCATCCTTTTTCTTGGATGGTTTGGGAGGAAAAGGCATGGGTTTCTGAACCCATGGCTCCCTTTCTTTACCGTGTTTCCTAGCAACAAAGTCTCTCTTATCATAACGTTGATTCTTTGATTGTGGGTTATCAAGATCAATAGCAGGTTCAATTTCTACATCATTGTCATTGCTAGGTTGAGCATCAACATGAACATCATCATTAACATTATCACTAGGTTCATTTTCATTACCAGATTGTGTTTCTGCATCAAAACTAGAAGTATCATTGGGATTCTCAGGTGTGTCAACAACAGGTTCACTAGAAGCATGCAAAGTCCTATCATTTTTCTTTTTCTTCTTTTTAGAAGGCTAGGTGCATCTACATTAGTTCTTTGAGAATCCTACTCAATTCTCTTAGGATGGCCTTCAGGATACAAAGGTTCCTGAGTCATTTTACCAGTTCTAGTAGCCACTCTAATAGCATAGTCATTATTCTTACTATTCAATTCATTGAGCAAATCATTCTGAGCTTTAAGTACTTGTTCTACTTGAGTGGTAACCATAGAAGCATGTTTACTAATGAGTTTAAGTTCACCTTTAACTCTAGACACATAACCACCCAAGTGTTCAATCATATAAGCATTGTGTTTTAAATGTCTACCAACATAAGCACTGAAGTTTTCTTGTTTGACAATAAAATCATCAAACTCATCTAAGCATTGGCTAGCAAACTTAGTAGGAGGGATTTCAGCTTTATCATATCTATAGAGAGAATTTACCTTTACTACCTGTGTCGGGTTATCAAGACCATGTTTTTCTTCAACAGGCGGTAAATTAAGACCATGTATTTCTTCAATAGGAGGTAAATTCTTAACATCTTCAGCTTTTATACCTTTTTCTTTCATAGATTTCTTTGCCTCTTGCATATCTTCAGGACTGAGGAATAGAACACCCCTTTTCTTCGGAGTTGGCTTAGGAGTTGGTTCAGGAAGCATCCAATTATTTTCATTGGTCAACATATTATTTAATAAAATTTCAGCTTCATCTGGTGTTCTTTCCCTAAAAACACAACCAGCACAACTATCCAGGTGGTCTCTAGAAGCATCGGTTAGTCCATTATAAAAGATATCAAGTATTTCATTTTTCTTGAGAGGATGATCAGGCAAAGCATTAAGTAATTGGAGAAGCCTCCCCAAGCTTGTGGGAGACTCTCTTCTTCAATTTGCACAAAATTATATATTTCCCTTAAAGCATCTTGTTTCTTATGAGCGGGGAAATATTTAGCAGAGAAGTAATAAATCATATCCTGGGGACTACGCACACAACCAGGATCAAGAGAATTAAACCATATCTTAGCATCACCCTTTAATGAGAACGGAAATATCTTAAGGATATAATAGTAGCAAGTTTTCTCATCATTAGTGAACAGGGTGGCTATATCATTTAATTTAGTAAGATGTGCCACAAAAGTTTCAGATTCATAGCCATAAAAAGGATCAGATTCAACCAAAGTAATTATATCAGGGTCAACAGAGAATTCATAATCCTTATCAGTAACAAAGATAGGTGAAGTAGCATAAGCAGGATCATATTTCATTCTAGCATTCAGAGCTTTTTGTTTCAGCTTAGCTAATAATTTCTTAAGATCACTTCTATCATTGCAAGCAAGAAAGTCTCTAGCAGTTTCTTCATCCATAACATAGCCCTCGGGCACAACAGGCAATTCATATCTAGGGGAGAATCTTCATCATCACTTTCATCAATATTATCAGTTTTAATTATTTCATTCTCTTTAGCCCTAGCAAGTTCTTCATCAAGAAATTCACCAAGTGGCACAGTATTATCAAGCATAGAAGTAGTTCCATCATAAGTATCATGCATAGCAGAAGTGGCATCATCAATAACATGCGACATATCAGAATTAATAGCAGAAGGAGGTTTAGGTGTCGCAAGCTTACTCAAAACAGAAGGTGAATCAAGTGCAGAGCTAGATGGCAATTCCTTACCTCCCCTCGTAGTTGAGGGATAAATTTTTGTTTTCTCGTCTTTCAAGTTCTTCATAGTGACCAGCAGATATAAATCCCAAGTGACTCAAAGAATAGAGCTATGCTCCCCGGCAACGGCGCTAGAAAATAGTCTTGATAACCCAAAAGTATAGGGGATCGCAGCAGTTTTCGAGGGTAGAGTATTCAACCCAAATTTATTGATTCGACACAAGGGGAGCCAAAGAATATTCTCAAGTATTAGCAGTTGAGTTGTCAATTCAACCACACCTGGATAACTTAGTATCTGCAGCAAAGTATTTAGTAGCAACGTAGTATGGAAGTAACGGTAACAGTAGCAAAAGTAATATTTTTGGGTTTTGTAGTAATGGTAACAGTAGCAACGGAAAAGTAAATAAGCGAAGAACAATATGTGAAAAGCTCGTAGGCATTGGATCAGTGATGGAGAATTATGCCGGATGTGGTTCATCATGTAACAGTCATAACATAGGGTGACACAGTACTAGCTCCAATTCATCAATGTAATGTAGGCATGTATTCCGAGTATAGTCATACGTGCTTATGAAAAAGAACTTGCATGACATCTTTTGTCCTACCCTCCCGCGGCAGCGGGGTCCTAATGGAAACTAAGGGATATTAAGGCCCCCTTTTAATAGAGTACCGGACCAAAGCATTAACACATAGTGAATACATGAACTCCTCAAACTACGGACATCATCGGGAGTGGTCCCGATTATTGTCACTTCGGGGTTGCCGGATCATAACACATAGTAGGTGACTATATACTAGCAAGATAGGATCAAGAACTCACATATATTCATGAAAACATAATAGGTTCAAATCTGAAATCATGGCACTCGGGCCCTAGTGACAAGCATTAAGCATAGCAAAGTCATATCAACATCAATCTCAGAACATAGTGGATACTAGGGATCAAACCCTAACAAAACTAACTCGATTACATGATAAATCTCATCCAACCCATCACCGTCCAGCAAGCCTACGATGGAATTACTCACGCACGGCGGTGAGCATCATGAAATTGGAGATGGAGGATGGTTGATGATGACGATGGCGACGGATTCCCCTCTCCGGAGCCCCGAACGGACTCCAGATCAGCCCTCCCGAGAGAGTATAGGGCTTGGCGGCGTCTCCGCATCGTAAAACGCGATGAATCTTTCTCTCCGATATTTTTCTCCCCGAACACGAATATATGGAGTTCGAGTTGAGGTCGGTGGAGCTCCAGGGGGCCCACGAGGATGGGGCGCGCCCCCACCCTCGTGGAAAGGGTGTGGGCCCCCTGGCCTTGATTCTTTCGCCAGCATTTTTTATTATTTCCAAAAATAATCTCCGTGAAGTTTCAGGTCATTCCGAGAACTTCTGTTTCTGCACAAAGATAACACCATGGCAATTATCATGCAAGTTAGAGTCCAAAACAAGGGCAAAAGTGTTTGGAAAAGTAGATACGACGGAGACGTATCACCTTCCCTTGGCTGCCAGCCTGCCAGCCGGACAGCCGCTCTGCTGTCTGTGGCTGGGTCACGTACTTGGCCGTTTAGGAAGACAAGTACTTTGGCCTACAACATAGCAAGTTTTAAGTGAGAAGCCGGCCGGCCGGCTGCTCAGCAGCCGAACGGTGAGGTGAGGAGCCGGCTTGGCCTATGTTGATGCTTTTTCCTTAGTCATTTTTCGTGTGGACACCATTTCCTGCCTTTAGCTCTTGCCAGCCGGACAGTTGCTCTGCGAGCTGCGGCTTAAGGCAAGAGAGGGCTTAGATTTCGGCACACTACTTCTCCGACTGTTGGAGGCATACACATAGGGCAAGGCGGCAAGCCCCCGGGCCGACTGGTCGAGCCGGTTGCCAGGCGGAGGAATGCAATAATACATTTACAGGCATAAAACTTATCATATAGATAAAAAGGGTAGCCCCTGAGTGCTCCTCAAGGGACCCAATGTCTTTGCTCTTAATACAAAAGGTAGCGTGCTACATATTGTATTAACTGTAAAATCTTCGGAGGAGATTCGCGTTCCATGGACACTCTGTTTCCTTGCCGGAATCGTCCCTCTTGTGCGCCCTGGGCTTCTGCGCGTCGATGAGGTAGTAGGAGTCGTTGCCCAAGGCTTTGCTGATGATGAAGGGCCCTTCCCAAGGGGCCGAGAGCTTGTGCTGGCCGGCTGTTCGCTGGATCAGCCGGAGCACAAGGTCCCTCTCTCGAAAGGATCGAGGCCTGACCTTCCGGCTGTGGTAGCGACGTAGGCTCTGCTGGTAGATGGCGGACCGACTGAGTGCCAGCAGCCGGCTCTCTTCCAGCAGGTCGACGCCGTCTTCTTGCGCCTCCTTTGCCGACAACTCCGTGTACATGGTGACACGAGGCGAGTCAAACTCGATGTCTGTCGGGATGACAGCCTCGGCCCCGTACACGAGGAAGAAGGGAGTGAAGCTGGTTGATTTGTTCGGTGTGGTCTGGAGACTCCAGAGGATAGCCGACAGCTCTTTGATCCAGCAGCTGGCCGAGCGCTCCAGCGGCTAGACTAGTCGGGGCTTGATGCCGGACAAGATAAGGCCGTTGGCTCGCTCGACTTGGCCGTTTGACTGCGGATGGGCTACGGACGCTAAGTCTGGCCGGATGCCCTGCCTCATGCAGAAACGGGCCAAGGCACCCTTGGCGAAGTTTGTACCGTTGTCAGTGATGATGCTTTGTGGTACACCATACCAGACGGTGATATCTGCGATGAAGGTCACAACAGTCGGACCATTCAGCTTCTTGATTGGCTTCGCTTCAATCCACTTGGTGCATTTGTCCACGGCAACCAACAGATGGGTCATGCCGCCGCGTGCTGTCTTGAATGGACCCACCATGTCCAGCCCCCAGACGGCAAATGGCCATGTGAGGGGGGTGGTCTTGAGTGCAGAAGCCGGCAGATGTTGCTTGGAGCCGAATTTTTGGCACCCTTTGCACTTCTTGACCAAATCGTTGGCTCGTCCAGAGCTGTCGGCCAGAAGAAACCATGGCGGAAAGCTTTGGCGACAAGGGATCTGGAGGCCGCGTGGTGGCCACACTCGCCTTGGTGGATATCTTTGAGGATTGCTCTGCCCTTCTCTAGTTCTACGTAGGGCTGGAAAACACCAGTGACGCTGCGCCTAACAAGCTCTCTGTTTACTATGGTGTATGCTGCTGCTCGGCGTTGCACTTGCCGTGCCAAGCTCTCGTCGGCTGGTAGCTCTCCGCTCACCAAGAAGTTGAGGATGGGTTGTGCCCATGACGGTGCTTCTACCACTGTCATTACTGCCACTGGTACTATGGCGGTTGGGTTGGGAGGCGGCGGGTTGGAGTCGGTCGCCGCTTGCTGCATCGTTGAAGTCCCCGGGCCGGGTGTGACTGCTGCAGTCCCCGAGACGCCCGCCGAAGTCCCCGGGCCGACTGGTGCAGCCCCCAGGCCGACTGGTGCAGCCCCCAGGCCGGGTTTTGAAGTCCCTGGGCCGGGTGCGGCTGCTGCAGCCCCCGAGCCGCCTGCCGAAGTCCCGGGGCCGACTGCTGCGGTCCCCAAGTCGGAGTTCGTGTACGAGCGCCTCGTACTCGGCCAAGTTGTTGGAGGCGGAAAAGTGAATTTGTAGTGTGTATCTGAGCTTGTCACCTTTGGGAGAGGTGAGGACGATGCTGGCTCCCAGACCGGTGCGGATCTTCGAGCCATCAAAGTGCATCCGCCAATGAGTGGAATCTGGCGCAGGCGGCAGGTACTGTGTCCTGGCCCAGTCGATGAGGAAGTCGGCCAGCGCTTGGGGCTTGATGGCGGTACGAGGCTGGTAGAGGATGGTGTGAGGAGCCAGCTCGATGGCCCATTTTTTTACTCGGCGTGATGCATCTCTGTTGCCTATGATCTCGGCAAGTGGGGCAGTCGACACAAATGTGATGGAGTGCTCTTGAAAGTACTGC
This sequence comes from Triticum aestivum, assembly GCF_018294505.1. NCBI lineage: Eukaryota > Viridiplantae > Streptophyta > Magnoliopsida > Poales > Poaceae > Triticum > Triticum aestivum. The sequence continues at coordinate 124,838,031 of NC_057811.1, read as the reverse complement.
TTGAGCTTCTTGGTGGCAAAGTACACGCCATAGCACATCTTCTGGTAGTGGGGGCAGTTCTGCTTCGAGGCCGACAACACCTCACTCAGGTAGTACACGGGCCTCTAGACCGGCTGTGCTTTGCCGTCTTCTGGGCGCTCTACCACAATGACAGTCCTGACCACCCGGCTGGTGGTGGCGATGTAGAGGAGCATGGGCTCCTTAGCAGCCGGTGCAGCCAGAACAGGCGGCATGGTCAGCATCTTCTTGAGCTGGAGGAAAGCCTCGTCTGCCTTGTCATTCCACTCGAGGTGAGTGGTTTTCTTCATTAGCTGTTACAGGGGAAGAGCCTTCTCGCCCAGCCGACTGATGAAGCGACTGAGGGATGCCAAGCACCCGGTGAACTTCTGGACATCGCGCAGCCGGGTGGGCCTCTCCATCCGCTCAATGGCCTTGATCTTCACGGGGTTGCATTTGATGCCACGTTCTGAGACAAGGAAACCAAGGAGCTGGCCGTCTGGGACTCTGAAGACACACTTCTCCGGGTTGAGCTTGATTTGAAAACGGTGCAGATTGTCAAAGGTCTCCTTGAGATCCTCTAGGAGGGTGCCACGCTTCTCCGTCTTCACCACAATATCTTCTACATAGACATGGGCATTTCTGCCGAGTTGCTTGAGGAGGCACTTCTGCATGAAACGCTGAAACGTGGCACCGGCGTTTCTCAAGCCGAATGTCATGGTCAGGTAGCAGAAGTCTCCGAATGGTGTGATGATGGCGGTCTTCAGCCGGTCGGCCTGGTTCAGCTTGATCTGATGGTAGCCGGAGTAGGCATCAAGGAAAGACAACAGCTCGCATCCGGCTCTGGAGTCGATCAGTTGATCTATCCGAGGCAGAGCAAACGGATCTTTGGGGTAGGCTTTGTTGAGGCTGGTATAATCAATACATATGCGCCACTTGTTGTTCTTCTTCAGTACAAGGACTGGGTTGGCAAGCCACTCTGGGTAAAATACTTCCATGGTAAAGCCGACTGCTAGCAGCTGAGCTATCTCTTCACCAACAATTCTTCTCTTCTTTTCTGGCAGGCGGCGTATGGGTTGCTTGGCCGGCTTTGCATCCGGCCTGACATGTAGCTTGTGCTCGGCGAAATCTGTCGGAACACCCGGCATGTCTGTGGGAGACCATGCAAAGATGTCCCGATTCTCACGGAGGAATTTGACGAGCTCGCCTTCCTATTTGCTGTCAAGGTTGGTCCCCACGATAGCGTGCCTCTCCCGGTGCTCTGGATCCAGAGCGATCTTCTTGGTCTCTTTGGCCGGCTGGAAAGAGCCCTGAGTTTCCGACACCTTAGGGTCAGGTGACAGGTCCGGCTGCTTGCTGGCCATGGCCACCACTCGGTCAAGGAGGCTCTTCTCTTCGGCAATGACAAGGGACTTGGCCAGCCGACTGCTGGCAGTGGCGCATGCAACCGACTTTTTGTAATCGCCGGCAATGGTGATGATGCCCTTGGGACCCGGCATCTTCATCTTGAGGTAAGCATAATCGGGCACCGCCATGAACTTGGCAAGAGCTAGCCTGCCCAGGAGCGCATGGTAGGGGCTTTCCAGGTCAACCACCTCAAACCAGATTGGCTCCCAGCGGAAGTGATCTTTGTCTCCGCAGAGGACATCTATCTTGATCTTGCCGATTGGAGAGCAGGACAGGCCAGGCACAATGCCGTGGAACACAGTCCGACTGGGCTGCAGCTGTTTCTCTTTGATGCCCAACTTCTCCATGGTATCGCGGTAGAGGATGTTGATGCTACTACCGCCGTCTATCAGAATCTGGGAGAAACGGGAGGCCCGCCTCTCAGTAGCAAAGGTTGACTCCAACACCATGGCATAGGAACCCGGAGAGGGCATCACCTCCGGGTGGTCAGCACGGCTCCAGGTGATGGGCTTCTCGGACCAATGCATGAGCTGGGGGACCTCTGAAGCAACAGCATTCACCTCACGGTGCTGCTGCCTTCGACTATGCTTGTCATCGGCCACACTGGTGAACACGACGTAGGCTCCATGCTCTTCAGGGAACTCATCCTGTATTGCGCTGACTGGTCGGACCGCCGGCTGCTGAGGAGGCAGAGCCGGCGGGCCAGCAGGCGGGGGAGGAAGGCCTTCGCCGTTGGCAATGCGGGTGAGCCAGTGGCACTTTCGAGTGGTGTGGTTGGATGGCTTCGCGCCGCTATGGAACTTGCAGGGAGCATCGAGGGTTTGCTCATAGGAGAAGGCGGGTGAACCAAGTAGGCTTGCCGCCCTTCTGACGCTTGGGGCCAGGCTGCCCCTTCGGCTGCTGGTCCTCAACTATTGCCACCTGCCTGCTGGTGGAAGCCGGCTGCGGGGCCTTGCGCTTGTTGTCGTTCTGTTGCTGGCACCGACTGGAGTGACCAGCCGGCGTACGAGGATCTGGTGGGAGTACCTTCCCCGATGTGTCCACCTGGAGCTCCGACTTCATGGAGGAGTCGGCAGTGGCATACTTGTCTGCTATGATCGGCAGCTCGTCGAGTGTGGCCGGCTCGTCACAGAGGAGTCGGTGCTTCAGCAGGGTGCCTTCTCTGCACCCGGCGGTGAAGTACTCTATGGCTTGCACCGCAGGGACCCGTTCGCAGGAGTTGCGCAGTTCAGCCCACCGCGTCAAGTAGTCGCGGGTGGACTCGGTGGGGCCTTGGACCCATAGAGAGCTGGCGGGGCTTGGGCGACCGCTTGTAGGTGCTGGTGAAGTTGCGGATGAAGTCTTCGGTGAAGTCCAACCAGCTGTTGCGCTGTAAGGCTTGAGGCTGTTCAACCATGTTCAGGCCGTGCCCTGGAGCATGAGCGGGACGTACTTCACGGCAACACGCTTGTTGCCGTTTGCTATGTTGACGGCGGTGGAATAGTCGACCAGCCAATCTTCCGGCTTCACGGAGCCGTTGTACTTGGGAGTGTCTCGTGGGAGCGAGAACCCTTTGGGGAAGGGCTCGTCGCGGATGCGGGAGCCGAAACAAGGCGGGCCAATTGCATCTTCTTCTTCTACCGCCAGGGACCGGGCCAGGCGGTCGATCCGATGGCGGGCATCATTCTCTCCGACTCCTTCACGGAGGCCCAGCCGGCCGCTGAGAGTCGGATGCTCAACAGGCGGCAGGGAAGCACGCCTCTCCCTACGAGGTGGAGGAGGCGGACGATCGTCCCGCCGTTCCACTGCTTGCGGGCGGCCGTCTTGGTCGCGCTCGATGGTGATGTGAGTGTGCCGACTGCGGCTAGCAGCCGGCTCTTGGTCTCGTCTATCACGGGCGCCGCCTGTTGGTGTCCAGGAGGTCTTGCCGTGATCTCGGCGGGGAGGATGATTATCGTCTCGCACGCCGGGTTCCAGCTCACGGCGGCGAGTCTCCTGCCGTGCCGCTGCCGCGTCGAGGAGCTGTTCGATGCGCGCCGTCATGTAGCACTGCTCGTCGCTCTCCAGGTGGGCCAGCTCGTCTGCTGCCGCCTGGGCGGCATGTAGGTTCTCCAACAGAGTGGCGTAGACTAGGCGCTCGGCCCCCAGCATGCTGGCGATAGCTGCGCCGCGCTGTCGGACCGTGCCCACTCGGCTGGGCTCGCCACGAGTCAGCGTGCCGCATACGGCGCGGTCGATCTCGCACTGGTAGGCTTTAGTGAGGCGCCTCATGGCCGCCAGCTTGTTGGCATTGTCGAGGAGTGAGACGCGGATTGATTCCAGCGCCTTGCCATTAGCATCTTCCACCAGGGGCGTGGACATGCCCTGCTTTTCCGCCTGCTGCGGGTCCTGGCCGGCCCCGTCGGAGGCTCCGTCGTGGCTAATGACCAGCACCTCCGTGATGGTGCTGGCGTTGCTGTCTGCAAGGGGAAGCGGGTCGTCGATGATCACCACATGGTCGGGGAAAGCATCAGAAGGCGTCGCGTCGACATAGATGATCATGTCGACGGGCTGGTCGGTGGAGCCAACGGACTCCAAATCGGAAGCAGGCTCATTGGCGGTGTGAAGCTTGTCGAGAAGGTCGACGAGGCAGCTCCCTGAGCTGGCTGCACCAGCGTCGGGCACGGGCTCGTCGGAGAGGCAGATCCCGCCGATGAGATCAGCGAGACAGCTTGTGGTGCAAGCGGCTTCCACGCCGCGCAGCGCGTCGATGCAAACACCGTCGGGCATGCCGGGCTGGCTGCGCTCGCGAGGAAGGAAGAGGGTTCCCGTCCAGAACGTGTTTCCGAACGACGGTACACCTAGCCCCATGGTGGGCGCTAAATGTCGGGGATATCTAGCGACATATGCCAGGGGGTGGCTTATCATGGATGGGGACAAGAGTACGTCACCGGGCTCTAGAAGCGGGAGTGAGCGAGACTGCATACGCCTGCAAATCTTACCCAGGTTCGGGGCTCTCCTAGGAGATAACACCCCTAGTCCTACTCTGCGGGGTCTCCGCATGATCACTATGATCAACAAGGTAGCTACAAGCTTGCTCCTTGAGCTGTTTAGCTAGAGGAGGAAGAAGAACAAGGCTAGCTCTACTCCACTCTCTCTATGTGTGTGTGTAGGATGGCCAAAGGTCTGAACCCCTTGCATGGGGCGACCTGGGGGGTTTATACAGGCCTACCCCCAGGGGTACAAAGGTAATCTGGCTGAGTGTAGGTCCCGTCCGTCAGTGTCTCTGGACGCCGACTTCTCCACCGGTTGCTGGGGCCTGCCCCCTAGTGGGTCCCGCTGGCTGCCGTGATCTCGGCCGACAGGTAGGGCTCGCCGCCTGCGGGTCCCATCGACTGCCATATACTATAGCCTCACCCTTGATGACGGAGACTTTGTCGGGGGGAGTGTGGCTACAGCCCCGCCGCCTGGCGGGCGCTCACTGTAGCCACACCCCATCTCGTCTGGTTTGGCGCACAGACTCCAAGGGGGAGAAGGGCCGCCTGCTTATGGGTTCGCCGCCTTCTGGGGCTCGCCGACAGGTAGGGCCCGCCGCCAGTGGGCCGTACCGACCGGTCATCGTGGGAGCATGGCTCCTTCTTACGTAGGTGATGTCACGGGCCGCGTGGGTACAGTGTCGCACCGGGCGAGGGGTGTCCGCTTGGTCGCACTGTATTCAGGTCTGGCAGGTCGCACTGTAGCCACGCCCTGTCTCGTCGTGGTAATGGGGTGCAAACTTTGATGGGACGAGGGGCCGCTTGGTAGGAGTCGGCCCCCTCGTGGCCGCCTTCTGTAGTCTTGCCGCCATCTAGCAGCCGACCCAAGAAGGTGGCCGCGCGTCTGGGAGGTGTGAGGGGCGCTGGTAGCCCCGATGTCTCAAAATACCATGGGGTGCTGATGAGGCTACCCGTGGTCATTTACTCTGACATCGGGATTGGGCATCCCTAGTACCTTTGCCTTACTCTTGTGCAATGACAAGTGAATAAACACTCATCGTGAGAATAACACATCTAGCATGGAAAATATTAGCCACCCCTCACCATTCCGCGAGCAGTACGAACACAGAAAAGAGAAGTTTATTTTGGAAATTAGATATGTCACATATTAAATTTGCTTAGAACGGCAAAAGAATACCGCATATAGGTAGATATAGTGGACTCATGTGGCAAAACTGGTTTAAAGGTTTTTGGATGCACAAGTAGTGATCATACTTAGTGCAAAATGAAGGCTAGCAAAAGATTGAGAAGCGATCAACCAGGAAACGAATAATCTCATAAGCGAGCATTAAGTATAATTAACACCGAATAATGCACCACAAGTAGGATATAGTTTCATTGCATAATGATTGACTTTCGTGCTTGCATAGGGAATCACAAACCTTAACACCAGTATTCTTACTGAAGCATAATTACTCATCAACATAACTCACATATCACATCATCATATCTCAAAACTATTACTAAGAATCAAGTTTATTTTGTCCAATGATCTTTATGAATTTTTTAATTATATCCTTCTTGGATATCTATCACTTTGGGACTAATTTCCATATGTTGCTTTTCATAGGCTCAAACAAATATAAGTGAAGATCATGAGCATAATATTTCTTTCTTTCAAATTAATTTATGTGAAGCAAGAGAGAATTTCTTGAAATTTTTACTAACTCTCAAATAAATCTAAGTGAAGCAAGAGAGCATTTCTTCAAAAATACTAAAGCACACCGTGCTCAAAAAGATATAAGTGAAGTACTAGAGCAAGTTCATAGCTCATAAAAAATTTAAGTGAAGCATAGAGAGCAATTCTAACAAGTCATGACATAAATTTGGCTCTCTCTAATAGGTGTGTCCAGCAAGGAACCAAGACTAAAAACACAAAATAAAACAAGCAAAGACTCATATCATACAAGACGCTGCAAACAAAACACATAGTATGTGACGAATAAAAATATAGCTTAGAGTAAAATACCGATGGTCGTTAGAAGAAAGAGGAGATGCCACTTGGGGCATCCTCATGCTTAGTTGCTTGCCTCTTTTGGATAATAGCTTGGGATGCCGGGGCATCCCCAAGCTTAGGCTATTGTTACTCCTTATTCCTTCATCCATCGTAAGATAACCAAAAACTTGAAAACTTCAATCACACAAAACTCAGCAAAACCTTCGTGAGATCCGTTAGTATAAGAAAATAAATCACTACTATAAGTACCATTGCAACCTATTCATATTTTGTTTTTGCATTATATCTACTGTATTCCAACTTTTCTATGGCAAAAACTCATCAAAGAAAACCATAGAGCCATAAAAACAAGCACACAACGCAAAGAAAACATAATTTGTCAAAAACAGAACAGTCTGTAGCAATCTGGATATTTCGAATACTTCTAAAACTCCAAAAATTCTGAAAAATTAGAACGACCTTAACAATTTGTATATTAATCTTCTGAACAAAGAATCAGGGGAAAAGCACTTTTCTGTGATTTATGAAAATTATTTTCGTGAGTGCATAAGTTTCTGTTTTTCAGCAAGATCAAACAACTATTACCCAAGAAGATCCTAAAGGCTTTACATGGAACAAGCACTAACTAAAACACAAAAAACACAATCATAACAGTAGCATAATTGTGCAAACACTCAAGAACAGAAAGCAAAAAGCAAAAATAAATTTTATTCATTGGGTTGCCTCCCAACAAGCTAGGCATAAAGCAAGGATCTAAGTTTTGTCTTCTTTGTTTCGAGATCCATAAGATGCCCTCATGATTGATTCTTATGGTGGCCTAATTCTTGTTCTAGGGAAGTGTTCTTTCATATCAATCACGGCACCAATAGTGCGTAAAAATGGTCTAGCAAGAATAATTGGACAAGACGGATTGCAATCAATATCAAGAACAATGAAATCTATGGGCACATAATTCCTATTTGCAAGAATAAGAACATCATTAATTCTTCCCATAGGCTCTTTAATAGTAGAATCCGCCAAGTGCAAATTTAAAGAGCCTTCTTCAAGATCGGTAAGACTAAGCACATCACATAAAGATTTCGGAATTGTGGAAATACTAGCACCCAAGGCACACAAAGCAAAACACTCATAATTTTTAATCTTGAATTTGATAGTAGGTCCCCATTCATCATGCAATTTTCTAGGAATTGATACTTCTAATTCCATTTTTTCTTCAAAAGCTTTCATCATAGCATCAACAATATGTTTAGTAAAAGCTTTATTTTTTCATAGGCATGGGGTGAATTTATCATGGATTGCAACAAAGAAATACAATCAATCAAAGAGAAACTATCATAATTAAAGTCTTTGTAATCCAAAAGAGTGGGCACATCACTACTTAAAGTCTTGACCTCTTCAAACCCACTTTTATCAATTTTCTCAACAAGATTTTCACCCTCCGAATTATCGGCACGCCTTCTAGCTAAAGTTGACTCTTCTCTAGTCCCTTTTTCATCAATCTTAATTTTACTAAACAAGGAATCAATAGAAGAAACACGAATCATTTTAAGATCTTCATCACTTTTGCTAAAGTAATCACTAGAAAACGCTTTTTCTAAAAATTCTCTATTAGCTCTAAGCATAGCGGTTATTTTCTTACTTTCATCCATAGAAATAAAAAGTGCTTTAATTGATTCATAAACCTTAGGCACAAAAAATTAAATCTTGAGATTTTCCACATCATGAGAAATTATATCAATACTTCTAGAAAAATCATCAATCTTATTCAACTTTTCTTCTATGGTAGTGTTGAAAACTTTTTGTATATTGATAAATTCTTTAATATTATTCTCAAGATTAGAGGTGTTCCTATTATTATTATAAGATTGATTTCCATAGGAATTACCATAATTATTAGAGGAATTACTAGGAAAAGGCCTAGGATTAAAATTACCTCTATAAGCATTGTTGTTGAAATTATTTAGAGAGATAAAATTCACATCTATGGCATCACTATTTTGTTCAATCAAAGTAGACAAAGGCATATCATCAAAATCAATAGGAGCACTTTTACTAGCAACCAATTTCATAAGAGCATAAACTTTTCACTGAAGGAAGAAATTTCTCAACCGAATTAACTTTTTTACTAGTAGGAGCTCTTTCGGTATGCCATTGTGAATAATTTGCCATGATATTATCAAGCAATTTAGTGGCTTCAGCCAAAGTAATTTCCATAAAAGTACCTCCCGCGGCGGAATCTAAAAGATTACGAGAAACAAAATTCAATCCCGCATAAAATTTTTGTATGATCATCCAAAGATTTAACCCATGAGTTGGGCAATTCCTTAGCATCATTTTCATCCTTTCCCAAGATTGTGCAACATGCTCATGTTCAGGTTGCTTGAAATTCATGATCTGGGTTCTAAGGGAAATAATTTTTGTGGGCGGAAAATACTTAGTGATAAAAGCATCGGAGTGCCAATAAAATCATTGTTTTTGGTATTTGAGAAATCACATAACTTGGTGTTCTCTTGAGTCATGATGACTACGCAACAAGATTGCACTCAAAAACAGATCCGGCAAGGAAACGGTGAACGAAAAAGAGGGGCGAATAAAACGGCAAATTTTTGTGAAGTGGGGGAGAGGAAAACGAGAGGCAAATGGCAAATAATGTAAATTGCGAGGAGATGAGAGTTGTGATTAGGAACCTGGTATATGATGAAGATCCTCCCCGGCAACGACGCCTGAAATTCCTTTTGATTGCGGCTTGAAGCTACGTCGGTATTTCCCCAAAGAGGAAGGGATGATGCAGCACAGCGGCGGTAGGTATTTACCTCATATATGAAACCGAGGTTATCGAACCAGTAGGAGAACCAAGCAACACGGCGTAAACAACACGTGCACACAAATAAGAAATACTCGCAACCCGACGTGTAAAAGGGGTTGTCAATCCCTTTCGGGTAGCGGCGCCCCAAGATAGGCAAACGGATGTGAAATAAATTATAGTAGATTGATAGATCGAACGCCAAATAAAATAAATAAGAATAAATTGCAGCGAGGTATTTTTGGTTTAATATATCTGAAAATAAAAGTAAAGGAAAAGTAGATCGCAAAGGCAAATAATATGAGAAAGAAACCCGGGGGCCGTAGGTTTCACTAGTGGCTTCTCTCGAGAAAAATAGCAAACGGTGGGTGAACAAATTACTGTTGGGCAATTGATAGAACTTCAAATAATCATGACGATATCCAGGCAATGATCATTATATAGGCATCACGTCCAAGATTAGTAGACCAACTCCTGCCTGCATCTACTACTATTACTCCACACATCGACCGCTATCCAGCATGCATCTAGTGTATTAAGTTCATGAAGAAACGGAGTAATGCAATAAGAACGATGACATGATGTAGACAAGATCTATCTATGTAGAAATAGACCCCATCGTTTTATCCTTAGTAGCAACGATACATACGTGTCGGTTCCCCTTCTGTCACTGGGATCAAGCACCGTAAGATCGAACCCACTACAAAGCACCTCTTCCCATTGCAAGATAACTAGATCAAGTTGGCCAAACAAAACCCAAATAGGGAAGAAATACGAGGCTATAAGCAATCATGCATATAAGAGATCAAAGAAACTCAAATAACTTTCATGGATATAAAAGATAGATCTGATCATAAACTCAAAGTTCATCCGATCCCAACAAACACACCACAAAAAGAGTTACATCACATGGATCTCCAGGAGACCATTGTATTGAGAATCCAACGAGAGAAAGGAAGCCATCTAGCTACTAACTACGGACTCGAAGGTCTACAAAGAACTACTCACGGATCATCGGAGAGGCACCAATGGAAGTGGTGAACCCCTCCATGATGGTGTCTAGATTGGATCTGGTGGTTCTGGACTCTGCGGCTGCTGTAATTGATTTTCGTCGACTCCCCTGGGATTTCTGGAATATTGGGGGTATTTATAGAGCAAAGAGGCAGTCCGGGGGGATCCGGGGTGGGCACAACCCACTAGGGCACGCCTGAGCCTCCTGGCGCGCCCTGGTGGGTTGTGCTCCCCTTGGAGCACCCCCCAGGTGCAGCCTTTGCCCATTAGGTGTATTCTGGTCCATAAAAAATCTCCGTAAAGTTTTGTTGCGTTTGGACTCCGTTTGGTATTGATTTCCCGCGATGTAAAAAACATGCAGGAAACAGCAACTGGCACTTGGCACTATGTCAATAGGTTAGTACCAAAAATTGATATAAAATGACTATAAAATGATTATAAAACATCCAAGATTGATAATATAACAGCATGGATGTCAGGGTTTTGGTGCGACATATGCCAAGGGATGGCTTATCATGGTGGGGGCTAATAAGACGTCGCCGGTGCGAGGAAGCGGGATGAGGCGTAGACACGTACGCCAGCGAACTTTACCCAGGTTTGGGGCTCTCCTAGGAGATAACACCCCTAGTCCTGCTCTACGGGGTCTCCGCATGCTGACTATTTCAACAAGTAGCTACAAGATGCTCCTTGAGCTGTTTGCTAGAGGAGGAAGAAGGGCAAGGCTAGCTCTCTCCTCTCTCTATGTGTGTGGTTGTGTGATCTAAGAGTCTGAACCCTTTATATAGGCCTACCCCTCAGGGGTACAACGGTAAACTGGCCGGGTGTAGGCCCAGGTCATCAGTGTCTCTGGTGGCCGGCTTCTCTGCTGGCTACTGGGGCCCGCCGACTGGTGGGCCCTGCTGGCTGTCTTGTACTTGGCCGACAGGCCGCGCCCGCCGCTTACGGGTCTTGCCGGCTGCTCATCACTGTAGCCGTGCTTCTAATGACGCTTGCTTTGTCGGGGAAGGCGTGGCTACAGTTCCGCCGCCTGGCGGGCGTTTATTGTAGCCATTCCCCATCTCTTCTGGTTAATGGCGGACAAACTCCTAGGGAGGGGGAGGGCCGCCTTCGTGATGTCGGCCTCCTCCGCGGCCGACTAGCCAAGGCTAGCTGCCTTCCGGCTTCTCACAGGCAGGTAGGACCCACCGCCTGCGGGCCGTACCGACAGCCCGTCATGGGAGCATGGTCCCTTCTAATTTTGGTGATGTCACGTGTGGAGGGGCCACAGTGCCGCGCCACGCAGGAGATCTTTGGCTGGTACGGCACACTGTGGCCACGATCCGTCCTGGATTCGGGGGTGGCAGGCCTCGCTGTAGCCACGCCCCGTCTCATCTCATTCATGAGGGTGCAGACTTTGAGGGCGCCTGGGCCGCCTGCTAGAAGCCGGCCTCTCTGGAGGCCGCCTGCTAGGAGGCGACCCGCTTCATGGCCGTCTTCTGGGGTCATCCGTCTTCCGGCATCCGGCCGCAAGAAGGCGGCAGTCAAGCTTTGAGGCTGGAGAGGCGCAGTCCGCCCCGATGTCTTGAAATGCCATGGGGGGCAGATGAGGCTACCCATGGCCAATAACTCCGACAGTAGTCCCCGAAGCTGGCGGGTCACCGCGGCTGATAAGGCGGGGTGCCCCTACAGCTTCCTACTCTGAGTAGTCTTGTTTGCTCGTCCCGTCCGTGTTCCGGCATGCCGACTAATACTAGTCGGATGCGGCAGATGGCCGCTTGATGAATTTTGAACCGCCAAGGCGGGAACCAGGTGGCGCGCTTACCAAGCATCTAGGCCTGCCGCCGACCGCACGCACGCCACGCGGCGTCAGCTAGCCAGGCCGGCCTGCCAGCCCACGAGCGTGATGGGACATGCTGCAGGTCGGGCCCGCCACTACCATGCCTCGGTGCGCGCGCGAATCCGCTGCGGCCGAGGCGGGGCGGTTGGGATCCCACGCGCCATTACCACGCGTATTTACCGCGCGGTAAATGTGGGGTCGTGGGGATGTGGGCGCAGTTAATCCCACGCCCCACGCCCCACCCCCTCGGCTTCGCAGCCAGGGGCTATTAATCGGGGGAGGAGGGAGCGGCCAAGGCACGCGCGCTCTCCCCCTCCTTGCCTCCTCTTGCTTCTTCCTCTTCTTCGCCGCCGCGCACTCGCGCTCCGTCAATGCGCTGCCGTGGCTCGCCATTGCCTTCGAGCTTCTCCCCTCTAAGCCCTCTCTCTGCTCCGCGGAGAGCTCGCGCGCTCATCACCGCCATTCGTCATCGTCGAGCTCGATCCGTCATGGAGAGCTCCGGCGACTGGGATGGCTCCAACGTCCATGAAGACCATCTCACGTTCCTCTGCGACACGCGGCGGCTGCCCGACGTGGGGTACGTCAGGACGTGCGTGCCACCCGCTGACGAGATCTCGCCGGCGCCGGAGGAAGGCAAGCACGTCATCTTCCACTCGCACTTCCTCCGTGGCTTTGGCCTACCGGCGAGCGGCTTCCTTCACTCGTTCCTGACCTTCTACCGACTCCAGCCGCACCACCTCACACCGAACACGGTGGTCCTGCTGTCGGCCTTTATCACCCTCTGCGAGGGGTATCTCGGCATCCTCCCCACCATCAAGCTCTGGGGGGCTCTCTTCTAAACCAAGCTCGGCACCGCCGTCAAGGAGGAGGCAGCTCAGTGCGGAGCTTTCACTGCTGTTTGGCGCTCGGGTCGTAAAAACGCCTTCCCAGCCATCAAGCTGATCCAATCGGTCAAGCTGTGGTAGAAGTTGTACTTCTATGTGAAGGACGTCAACCCGGCGATCGACTTCGTCAACTTACCGGCTTACGTGGCCGGTATGCCTGCCGAGCCCCGCACCAATTGGGGCTTCAAGCCGCAGCCACTGTCGCCCGACGCCTCCGCCGCCATCGCCCGCCTCAAGGAGATGACGGAGTCGGAGGGCCTCAAGGCGTCCAACTTGCTGGTCGCCTTCGTGGTGCGCCGAGTCCCCCCGTTCCAAGGCCGGCCTCACATCATAAGCTAGATGAGTGGTCATCGCGACCCATGCCGGATGTGCACCAAGGAGATGCTGACCGCGGAGGTGGCCTATCTGGTGAATGAGATTGCCGACCTCAAGCTCGAGCCGGAGGAGTGGCAGTTTGGCAAGCGGTCATACATTCCGCGCAGATCCGCCGCCTATGGTAAGCTCTTGGTTCTTTTCTTTCCCACTTGCCGGGTTCTTTCTTGTCGGGCTCTCTCTTGCCGGCTAACCAGCCCGTCCATGATGTAGGTCCTCCCCTCCCAGCTGAAGGCCAACGTCGACTTCATGCCGGACCGAGAAGCGAGCGACGTGGCAGACCCTGACTTGGGGGCAGCCGCCCTGGAGGACGACGCCACAGGCGGGGGTGGTGGAGCAGACGGCTTGGAGGACTGGTCTGATGACGGCGAGGAGGAGGAGGAGGAGGAAGCGCCGCGCTGTCCGCCGCCTGCCGACTGGACGGGCCCGAGCTCCTCGGCCGTGCCGACCGCACCAGGCGGCGGGTCGAAATGCCGAGGCGTGCTGCTATTCGGCAGTCATCCCAAGAAGCCCAATCACTCGGGCACCGTGGCCAAGAACACGGCCGCTGCTACCAAGAGACGCGAGGCCGCCGCGAAGGCGGCCAAGTTCCAGAAGGCCCCCAAGCAGCCTCCGATGGTGTCGGCGTTTGCTCCCAACTTTCCTTGTGTCTTCTTTTGTTCTTTTGTCTTGTCGATTCCTTCTGAATCTCCTTTTCACCCTTCTTTTGAGCAGGGCCCCGCTCTCTCTTGAGCGGTCGACTTCAGGCTCCGTCGTCAGGGCGGCGGAAGGCTCCACCAATGCCCTCCGCCGACCTCCGGGAGGCGCAGGAAAGAAACGCACGGGAGGTGCGGGAGGAGAAAGAAGCCGCCGCCAAGCAGGCGGAGGCCAACAAGGTGGCCGCAGCCAAGCCGGTTATGGAGAGGGAAGGCGGCGATGTCGTCTTGCTGGAGACGAGGGTGCCTTCGCAACCGCCGACTGCGGATGAGCAGGGCAGCCAGCCGACTGCCCCATTGGTGCCGCCAGCCGGAGGCGATCTGGTGGTGGTGTCGGCTCCTACGGCCCGCACTCCATCGCGCCACCGTAGGGAGAAAGCGGCGTCAGCGCCGAGGCCGGTGGAGGTCGGGAGCGCCAGCTCATCGGCCCCCGAAGCCGAAGCTACAAGCATTGCGCCGACAGAGTGGGTGCTCGGGGGCGGGACGAGTGCCTTGATCAAGGCGGCGCAAGACGTCCAGGCCGATTTTAGAGCCGAAGCCGCCGCCCTTTCACAGTGCATGAAGGCGTTTGTGAAGACGCGGGCCACCGTTCGGGTACGTGACTTGCTTCTTGCTTTTGTTTCTTGCAATCTTCCGTGGGGGCGCGTCCCAAAAATTTTATCTCTCCATTTAAGCTTTGAGCTCTGGCACCTCTACAAATCCCTAGTTCCCTCTGCGAAGGGCTTATCTATTTGCTTTATGCAATATTTATCTTTATTTGAGTCTCCATCTTCTCTGATAAAGCACCAACTAAGGGGCACTGTGATCGTACTTGAGCATTGGATGTAGCTAATATGGGAGTGTATTTCATGAATGGATCAATATTGAGCATGATGCGCTAGGGATAACTTGCTTTAGTGTTGATATTTTGAAAGGCATGGTTTCATGTTTATATGCTTGATTATTGAAATCTTCATGTCAACACTAGACTATTGATTTGAACCATATAAAAGTCCATATGTCCATGCTACAAAAGAAAAGAATATGTGATGAACATGTTAGGCAGCATTCCACATCAAAAATTCTGTTTTTATCATTTACCTACTCGAGGACAAGCAGGAATTAAGCTTGGGGATGCTGATATGTCTCCAACAAATCTATAATTTTTGATTGTTCCATGCTGTTATATTATCATTCTTGGATGTTTTACAATCATTTTATAGCAACTTCATATCATTTTTTGGGACTAACCTATTGACATAGTGCCCAGTGCTAGTTGTTGTTTTTTGCTTGTTTTTTACTTTGCTAAATATCAGTACTAAACGGAATCCAAATGCAGGAAAACTATTTGGAGAATTTTTATGGACCAGAAGACACAACTTGGGCCAAAGAAGTACCAGAGGGGGTGCCCCGAGGGGGGCACAACCCACCTGGGCGCACCCTGGTGGGTTGTGCCCACCTCGGTGGCCTCCTGCACCACCTCTTCACCCTATAAATCCCCAAATATTCCAGAAACCATAGGGGAGTCGACGAAACACAATTCCACACTACAAAAAAAAGACACATCCGTGACATTGTGGGCCGAACGAATTTTTTTTCTGTCATACATATGACACTTCTATGACGATAATTGTGACAAAACCCGGTATCATCATAGATGTGGTGGCTCCTACTTCTATGACAAAGAATCATGACAGAAAATGGGCTTTTCGTCCTGGGCGGGCCGAAGACGCAGCTGCATGACATTCTTTGGGCCGTCCATGACGGAAAAAACCGTGGTAGAAGCGAGGGCGAGGAAAATTTCGGGGAGTTCCCGGTTACGGGGGGAGGTCGGGCGCCGAGCGATGCGCGTTTCTCGCGTACACGTACGCGCGTGTGTGTGAGGCGTTGGGTTCTAACTGAACCCGAGCGATTGCACTGCAGGCTACGCGTTACTGAACCCGAGAGATCGATCGATGGCTGTTAACTGAACCCGATCGAGCAATTCCTTCACTACTGCTGCTAAATGAAGCCGATCATGTTGCCTCTGGGATGAACAGTGAGCGTTGCGGGGGGGGGGGGGGTTGGATGAACAGTGAGCGGTGGCGTTGCCTCTGGATGAACAGGACCCCGTGGTGTGGTGGAGGGCTGGATGAACAGTAGACGGTGGAGGGGTGCCCGTGGAGGGGTGGTTGAACAGGACCTCGTGGTGTGGAGGGCTGGATGAACAGTACACGGTGGAGGGGTGCCCGTGGAGGGGTGGTTGAACAGGACCCCGTGGTGTGGAGGGCTGGATGAACAGTAGACGTTGGTGGGGTGCCAGTGGAGGGGTGGTTGAACAGTAGCTGGTGGAGTAGCGCGCGGTGGAGGCTGGATGAACAGGAGCCCGTGGAGGCTGGAGCAGGTCGACGGTAGCCCGTGGAGGCTGGAGGAGGTCGAGGGTGGAGATGAACAGTATCCCGTGGAGTCCCATTTTGCGGTACGCCACATCCCTCCTGATGAACAAGACCCTCGTTTCGACCGTAGGAGGTCCGTTTCGTCCGTTTTGCGGTACGCCACACCCCTCCCGATCAACGGGACCCCCGTTTCGACCGTAGGAGGTCCGTTTTGCGGTACGCCACACCCTTCCCGATCAACATGACCCCCGTTTCGACCGTAGGAGGTCCGTTTCCTCCGTTTTGCGGTACGCCAGACCCCTCCCGATCAACAGGACCCCGTTCCGAACGTAGGAGGTCCGTTTCCTCCGTTGTGCGGTACGCCGGGCCTCGTTTCCATCGCCTGTTCTGTCCAAGCCCTCCCGATGAACACGACCACGCATTCCGTTCCGACCCAGCCGGTTGGCTCCCACGTGTTCCGTTGCCTCCCAATGAACACGACACATTCCATTGCCTCCCCATGAACACGACGCATTCCGTTGCCTCCCCATGAACACGACGTCGACGATGTTTCTCCGTTCCGACCCAGCCATGTACACGAGCCCTGGCCGTACATATGCGCGAGTAGGCGTTCGAGACCCCGCCCGTATGTACACATATGTGGCCGTATTTTCTTTCTTGCACCCTGGCCGCTGTACGTACGTGTACATGCTACGTGCGCGCCTCTACTACGACACGTACGCGCCTCTACTACGATACGTGTGCGCCTCTACATCCACCAGTATATATGTACGTACACGTTCGCGACCAGAATGACAACGCTACGTACGCTTCGACCAGGTGGGTCCCGACTGTCAGGCACTTCCTTGCGTGCGAAGATGTAGCTGGTGGGTCCCAGCAGTCAGGGGGCGAATCATTTTGTTTTTTTGCCTGGACGCACTTCCTTGCGTGCGAAGGTGTAGCTGGTGGGTCCCAGCAGTCAGGGGGGAAACGTTTTTTTCGTGAAATACGGTGGCCCGTCCGGTGGGTCCCTGCTGTCAGGTGGAGGAATAATTATTTTGCGCGTAATAAGGAGGCACTTCCTTGCTGCGGCCGTGGACCCAGCTGTCAGCGTCTCCACGCACAGTACTCTTCCGATGGAAGTCGGTCGTTGACCACATTGACTACGCCGCGCCGAGAGCACCACGGCGGTGGACGACGGCGAGGCCTAGGAAGGGGACTACACGGAGGCAGGGAAGACTCGGCAGTTGTTTCCCACGCGGAGGGGAGTACGACTGTACGAGGGTTTACTGGTTCGTCTGCCGTCGCCGGAGAATAACAGCAGGTGTGGGTGAGTAGAGGGATGGCTAGGCCAGTGATGGGAGTACGGTGGGGCGGTGAGGCCTGCGCGGCAGCACAGCCGGCCGCGGGGAGGAGGGATCAGGCAGTCCCGCCGGCACTTGTTTGAGCGGCTGGAGCAGGAAGAGCAGAGATTGAAGAAGCACGACGGCCGTTGGATGGACATCCAACAGTCAGTGCTTGTGCGTCAACCTTTTTTTTAGGAAAGCCTCAAATCTGTGGAAAACAACATACATCCCATCTACCATTATTTCTAATAATTTACAGCCCATTTGCTAATTCTTAAGGTTTTTTTTGGAGCCCATATTCTTTTTATTAGCATTACAGCCCATATTGTGGCCACGGTTAAAAATTTATACGAAATTTTGCATATTTCGGTGCGGTCCAAACTATTTTTAATCCCGAAACTGATTTCAAAAATAAATGTAATTTAAAATCTTGGAATGAAAAAAAGAGATATTTGAAACTAATTGCCGGTTTGATGTGTTTTAAAAATGTACAGCCCATTTCTCATTACTGATGGGCCATTTTCTCGGCCAGCCGAATGAAAGCTCTCCTCGTCTTGAAAGATTTGCAGCCCAATAGGCCTGACAAAGCGACTTACTTGGCAAATCACAAAAAAACTGGGCTATGGCCGTGGACCCAGCAGTCAGCCTCTCCACGCACAGTACTCTTCCGATGGAAGTCGTTCCTTGACCACGTTGACCACGCCGCGCGGAGAGCACCACGGCGGTGGATGATGGCGAGGCCTAGGAAGGGGACGACGCGGAGCCGGGGAAGACGCGGCAGTGGAAGCCCGCGCGGAGAGGAGTACGAGGGTTCACTGGTTCTGCTGCGGTGTGAGGCTGCCATCGCCGTAGGGCGTGGCCAGCGGTGTGAATAGTAGGGGGCGGTGAGGCCTCTGCGGCAGCACATCCGGCCACGGGAGGCAGGAGCATGCGGCACGACCGGCGCTGCTTTGGGCGGCTGTAGCAAGAAGACTAGAGGTTGAAGAAGCACTACGGCTGTTGGATGGACATCGTACGGTCACTGGAGCTAGAATCGTTCATATTGACTAAGTTGACAAAGCCCTTCGTCCCCGTCAACTTAGTAGGCCCACAAGTCAGCCTCCCACCAAGGTGGGTCCCAGCTAGCCGGGGGAGTATTCATTTTTTTGTGCGTAATAAGGAGGCACTTCCGGTGGGTCCGAGCTGACAGCGCGGGGAACGTTTTTTTCGCGAAATACGGTGGCCCGTCCGGTGGGTCCCAGCAGTCAGGGGGAAACGATTTTTTCGCAAAATACTGGTGGCCCGTCCGGTGGGTCCCCGCTGTCAGGTAGAGGAATAATTATTTTCTGCGTAATAAGGAGGCACTTCCTTGCGGCTGCCGTGGACGCAGCTGTCAGCCTCTCCACGTACAGTCCACGTCCGATGGAAGTCGTTCCTTGACCACGTTGACCACGCCGCGCCGAGAGTACCAGGGCGGTGGACGGCGGTGAGGCCTAGGAAGGGGACGACGCGGAGCCGGGGAAGACGCGGCAGTGGATGCACACGCGGAGAGGAGTACGCGGGTTCACTGGTTCGGCTGCGCTGCCGTCGCCGCAGAATAACAGGGGGTGTGGGTGAGTGGAGGGATGGCCTGGCCAGCGGTGGGAGTAGTAGGGGGCGGTGAGGCCTCCGCGGCAGCACAGCCGGCCACGGGAGGCAGGAGCAGGCGGCACGACCGGCGCTGCTTTGGGCGGCCGGAGCAAGAAGACCAGAGGTTGAAGAAGCACGACGACCGTTGGATGGACATCGTACGGTCACTTCAGCTAGAATCGTTTATATTGACTAAGTTGACAAAGCCCTTGGTACGTCAACTTAGTAGGCCCATAGGTCAGCTTCTGAAACGGTGCGCCCCAGATGTCAGGGGGAGGAATCATTTTTTGGGCGGGTGAAGCTAGAATATCCGAGATTGAAGAAGAAGCACGAAATCCGTTGGATGGACATCCAACGGCCACTGCTGCTAGAACCGTGTGTTGACTATAAGTTGACAAAGCCTTGCATACGCGTCAACTCTGTTTTTTTAGGGGACGCGTCAACTTAGTAAGACCAGAAGTGTGTGGCAGAGAACTTATAGCCCATTTGTGATTTGTAAGAATGTGTAGCCCATTTTGAATTCTAATGGAATTTACTACAGCCCATTTACAGTTTGTTAAAAGTACAGACCATTTCAACCAACCGTTCAAAACAAAATTCAATAAAATTTCCCACATTTTGATGGGATCCGAAATATTTTTATCCCGAAATTTCTAGTCAGATTAAATACAATTTCAATATAAATTTATATTACGTAAAAATCCAACGAAACATTGCGCTCGCAACAATTAATGAAATTATAATTTTCAATATCCAAAAATAATATTTTATAAAGTAATCACGTGTTTGGTGCATTTTTTATAGTTACTGCCCAGTTTTTATAATTACATCCCATTTATTATTTCTTAAAGCCCATTTTCTTGTTAAGCCTAATGCATCCCTCCTAGGAAAGATTTGCAGCCCAGCGCGGCGGAGAATAACAACTTGACCTTGCCTGGGTATTCCTAAAAAAGAGTATAGCTGGGCTAGCCATTTTCAACTTGACAAAAATTTATATCTGGGCTGGATATCTGGCCTGGGCTAGACGGGCCACAGCCCGCCCACTTAATACCTGCAGCGATGTTTTCGTTGTTGTTCAGAGGAGAAAAATTAATATCTGGGCTAAACATCGAAAAACTCTGCCGTGCTCACACCTCAAAAACACAAATACTGCTCGAGTTGCTTGGTCCCAGCTGTCGGCCGCTTCTTGTGCAATTCTCTCGTTTATTGACTACTACATAGGTTGACAATGGTGTGGGACCATGATGTCAGGAAACCAGGAGGAAGCAAAATAAATTATAGTTATATATATATATATAATAAGGAGGCACTTGCGTACGTGAGGCTATGGACCTGGTGGGTCCCCATTGTCATCCTCTCCAACTAAAGTCATCTCCTCGCCTGCGCGCGCTTTCCACGCGAAACAGTCAGCGTCGCCCGCCCCGCTTCCCGGTGCAGGCGATTGCTCCGCTTTCAAACGACACAAGTGCCGTCCGTCCGTCCATCTGCCGCCCACATTAATGATACGCGGTTGCCGAGGCGGTTACTGCGGCGCCACACGTCCGTCCCTCCGCCCGCCCACCATTGCTATATAAACTGCTGCGCCGGCCATAGCCGCAGTCATCCGCATCCGTTCCCTTTCTCCTGTCCACACCACTACTGCCCACCATGGCTTCCTCGTGCTCCAGCGCTCTTCAGGACGGGCGGACGATGGACCACAAGGAGATGGCAGCCATTGCTGCCGACCGGCTGGCCGGCAGGCAGCCGGAGGAGGACGACGTCCCAATGGAGAACATGGTAGTCGACGATCCGGCGCCAACCCCCTCCTCCGCGCCATCCTCGTCGATGCATTGCACCATGACCATCGGCGAGGCCCGTGCCCAATATATGGACAGGGTGAGGCAGATGCGTGAGGAGCAGTTCCGGGAGGCGCAGGCCGACGCCGCCTACAACCACCATGTCCTCCAGGAGCACCTGCAGGCGGAGGAGCAGATCGCCGCGGAGCGGGCGGAGCAGGAGGCGCTGCTCGACTCGTACCGCTCCGCCCGCAAGGGCCGCCTCGAGCGCAGGCGGTACCGCATGCGGGTGGCGGAGGCTGCGGCCACCTACAAAGAGGCTAGCAAAGAGGGCAATGAAGCGGGCGAGGCACTGTTTGGCGAGACCGAGGACGAGGCAAAGAAGAATGCTGGCTCCGACGAGTCCCCGCTCCGCTGGCGTCGACGAGGCCCTGCTCCGCCGAGGCCCCGCGGCGCCAACAACGAGGCAGAGGACACCGCCGGCTCCGCCGAGGCCCCGCCCCGCCAACAACGAGGCAGAGGACATCGCCGGCTCAGCCGAGGCCCCACCCTACCGGCAACGTGGGGGAGGATTTCCACCGCTCCGTTGAGGCCCCGCCCGCCGGCAACGAGACAGAGGACATCGCCGGCTCCGCTGAGGCCCCGCCCCGCTGCCAACGAGGCCGCGCCACATAGAAAACGAGGAAGAGTAGAACACGGTAGGTTTCCGCCTCTCGGGTCCAAGTAAGGCCACCGCTGCTACCCTCCGGTTGAAGCCAAGCTAGGCGGGTTGACCATTGGCGGCCGGTTAGCTTCTTGGCGGCGACGTGGAGTCGGAGAGCTGCGCTGGAGAAGAACGCTGCTTCTACTTAACTGCTGGTGCAGTTTGCTGACTGACACGTGGGCCCAACAGGCCACATGTCAGTTACGCAACTGCACCTGCAGTTAAGTCACTGAAGCTTCTGTTCGGCTCAGCGGGACACAGGTGGGTTGCTTCGGTTAATTAATTATACCTCCAGCGCACCCCTTTTTAGTTGAAGAATGTATGAAATGTAATGAAATCCGGCATGTTTATATGAAATCCGACCATGTATGAATGAGTTTATTTCGATTAGTTCGAATTCCTGTATCACTGGCATTGGATGAACATGCAAAACAATACGTACTAGCATTATTCCCAGGGTGATCACCTCGTTTGCAGCAGTTTCACATGTACTCCCTCCGGTCCTTTCTAGTCTGCATACAAGTTTTGTCTGCAGTCAAAGTATCTCTACTTTCACAATGTGCGAAGTAAAAAGGAACAGAATGAGTACAAAGAGTTTGAGCAGCTTTTTAGCGTTTCTGTACATTGCAATCAAACTCACAAGCCTGGCAATTCATAGAGAACATTCAAAACAATCGATGATTATGCATCTCAGCGGCTCACATGTCAGAGGCAATATTTACTTCACAACTAAAGAATAAAGAAAAAATTGATCGACGCTGCTGACAGCAAAGGGCGTCCCGTTCAAAAATATCAAACGCATGTCTTGCTAAAATCAATGAGCAAAATTTGACAAGGTTGTCCCATTCCAAAATATTAAATGCCTACAATTGTGGAATGGGCAGGGTTTGCCATCAGTACGGATATTGACATGGCACCTCGTGCTAAATAAACCAGCTGTTCTTTTTGTGCAGTTCCACCAAAATCAACCAAATTCACGCGTAGCTTGTATGATTTCGCCCTTATATGTTGCAACGCCTTGAACTTATCGGCACCTACTTTATTTGTGGTGGACATGAATGATTCGATGTATTCATGAACATTTTGTGCAGTTCGCATTGAAATCAAGCTGAGCACCCCTGTTTGCACAAATACAAAAAAGTGATTAGTATAAAGCAAACTGTACTATGAATTGACAGTTTCAACAGGCACATACATGGTCCATGTAGAGCACACTTTTAGAAAAATGGAACTCACAAGAAAGAATCCTAGAACAACATTGTACTCGCGCATCACAGCAAAAAAATGGAGATTTGTCAGTCCTTCTGAGCTGAAGTTAGTTTGGTCTTGTGGGGAGTAATGTAACCATCCTTCAACTGCTCCTTCTGATGACAAGATAGACAGGGCTTCTTCATCCTGGCATAATCGAAACTAGTCACTTCACGTACTCCATATTCTTCTTCAGAGGAAGATGATCCTGTTGTGCAAAGACATGAGGACTACTAAATGCTAGCATCCCTGTTTGCTCGAAAAAAAGGAAAGGAAATATTTAAAACAGCACAGATGAAGCACTTCTCAAGGACAATACCACTTTTTCATGACAGTATCTAAACAGTAGCACAACACCAATAGACATGACAAAGCTCAATCATATGGATGAAATCAGTGGGCGAGTACCAACCTTTGTCAGGAGGCTTATTGTGTAGAGCATACAGATGAAGCACTTCTCCGGAACCATCTGTTGCTATCTACGGTGGTGGCCATGCTTACTATATACTCCTCGATTAATTTAATGTTTCCAACATCTTCTTGTGCAGTTCCACTAAAATATATGGTATCTTCAAAGAAGATCCATGTTTGCACAAGTAGAGATAATTACATATTACATTAAGAGTGGCATCAAATCAGTGGCAAAACAATTGCTCGTTCCAGCCATAGCAATAAATTAAGATGCAAAACTATATCATTACTTGTGTCATCACAGTTCCAGTGCTTCATTACAGCACCAGGAGTTGATTTTGTTTTTCTTTCCGCTTGTTCTTCCCCTTCATCACTTGGTTCAATAACAGACAAGCTTCGCCTTCAATGTAAGATTTGGCATGTCAATTAGGGAGCACAAGTGTAGTACTAAACTTAATTTGCTGATGAAAGTGGCAAAATACAGGCCATCAGTTGTGAAATATCCTTATCTTACCTCAATGGGTTGTTACGGTGCACATACAGATTGGAAGTCTTGTCTCCATTTGTGCAGTTCACTAAAATCAAGCAACATTATCGTACAAGTAGCACAACATATGAAAGCACACTGCAGAATCATGTGAAAGAAGGCTAGTACTAACCTCTCATGATGGGGAATTCAAACAACTCACAAGAAGAAGATCTGAACCAAATTCGCCTTAACGGATAGGAAGTAAGATCTCCTCTTGTGCAGTTCCACTAAGATCAAGCAATCAAGGAACGTTGTCGGTGTGACATTTTGGTTGAACTGCACAAAACACTCTTAAAACAAAAGTGTTTTGTGCAGTGCAACAAAAGGTCACAATGGCAACGTGGTGAAGTAGATAACCCTGTTTACACAGAGGTGCAAAGGAAACAATTAGTGGTCAATAACGGGTGGATGACACAGAAGCCAACAAAAAAGAAGCATCTACCTTATCTAAATGGGAAAGAAAGCAAGACAGTAGCATTTCTCAAATGGTGGCATTGATTAATATTAACATAGAGATTATATTAACAAATAAATTCGTTAAACATGTAATTTGCTTTTAACTGTGGCATTGCATCAATTTTCCAGCGGCATTATTAGAGGGTGTTTGTTTACAGGGTCATTTTGGTGTAGGGACTAAAAAAACTCCGTGTCAGTCCCATCTAAACCAAACAGGAGGGACTTTTAGGGACTAAAAGTGGGCATTTGGGACTAAAGAAAGAAGACCCCGAGGGAGTCTTTTTGGGACTTTTTCCAACAGTTGCCCCTGCCACGCGTCGCACCTTGTCTCTATTAGTTCATTACTAGGGTAACATGGTCTTTTAGCATGTCACTTAATAACCTCTAGTCCATGTTTAGTCCCTGGAACCAAGCAGGTAGGGACTAGGGAGTTTTTAACCAAACATGGGCCTTAGATTAACAACAGCTAATGAGTTGCACGGGACAGTGGATGCACCAGCACCATGTGCATCTACCGATGTACTGTGTCATGCATAGTCTGTTGCAACAAAGAACAAACAACCAAGGAGCATATTTTGTGTTGGTCCCAGTTTTGTTATCTTTAGACACATTTCCTATGTGAGCGCAGCAAATCTAGTCCTGCTCAAACTCTACAGCCTTGTCCCTTCCTTCCTTTTTGAACTAGTACTTTCGCCCCTTCCTTTCCTCTTTGAACCACGTCCTAGATTTATGTGATACAACTTTCCCCACAACTTTCCCCATTCCTTTCCTCTTTGAACCACGTCCTAGATTCATGCTATACAACTTTCCCCCTTCATTTCCTCTTTGAACCACGTCCTAGATTCATGCTATATACAACATTTCCCACTACTTTCCCCCACTCCTTTCCTCTTGAACCACGTCCTAGATTCATGGTATACATGCAGCTAGAGCAATGCATGTGGAGTAAGTAAATTATACCTTAAGGTTCTTGGGGCATGGTTCGGTGGGCGACGGGACGGCGGCGAAGAAGAAGGGGTCGGAGGCCCTCCCGCGCCGCCGCTGGGTGGAAAGTGAACAGCTGCGCCGGTAGTCCCTCGCCGACGTCGACAGCGTTAAGCCTCCTTCCCTTCCCGGCGGACGGATCCTGCCGGCTCTTTGAGCAGCAGTGAGGGGAGAGAGAGGCCAACGAAGTCTTGTTTAGATCTGGAGAGGGCGAGAGAGTGTGAAGAGAGCAACTACAAGCGCTGAGGCTCCAGCGGGAGAGGGCGAGAGAGTGTGATGAGAGCAACTACAAGCGCTGAGGCTCCAATGTGTATATATATACTGGAGAGAGAGTGTGAAGCGTGCAAACCCTAGAAATTTTTTGACCAGTCAAAGAATCCACCCGAGACCTCGAGTTTGATGAGCGAACAAGCTAACCAGCTACACAACCCTCTCGTTATGTTCAACCAGAGGGAAATAACCTTTTACACATTCCTGCATTCGTGTGACAAGCATGCCGTGTTTTTTTTGTGTGTGGGAGTCATTGGGATTTCAAACATAATCGTGTCATGTGGCTTTGGTGGTAAGACTATCCAAAGTGGTGCAGAAATAATGCAGCCTTAGTCACCTTACCTCTCTCCACGTAGTACGTTGGGGTCCCACCAGTTCAGAGGGTGAAACAAACAAATTAATAAGAAAAATTAAAGCGCCAGCGGTGTATCATACCTCACACATCTCGCTACTGCTCGAGAACACTGTCCAATTGATCCCTCTGTTCGCTCACGTACTATTTTAAGTGAATCCTTTATAACATGCACACAAATTTTGGGCACTTGTATTCGACTTAAGTCAATGTGCCACCGTATCTCGTATACTTACTACTCCCTCCGTCTAGGTGTAATAAGTCACGTTTGAAGGTGCAACGGGACCAAGCTGCGTGCGTGTGTGTGTGTGTGTTTAACAGCATGTGTGTGTTAGAGAGAGCGACAGATCGACCTACTCCTACAGAGAGATGTTGTGTAGTGTAGTATGATTTTAGCCGCGAGAGTTGGTGCATCCTCTCGTTTCTGGGCGTGTCCGGTAGGGACATGTGGACAGCTGCCACGCCCGCTCCTGACCAGCCTGGCCCACCCAAAGCCCCTCCATCGCCCCGCGCGCGCTTCCCGCCCGAAACGGTCAGCGCTGCTCCAAAGAATCGGTGCCGCATTCATGCCCGGGCAGAGCGGATGCGATCTCTCACTGGCGCAAGAGTGATGGTTGCTTCGTCCGTCCAACTTACTGCTGGGTCTATGTGATTTGACAGCTCATTGGTCTTTATTACTGAGGTGGTAGGACTGCTGGATGTCCCACGCTTTCGGTGAAAGGAGGTACTACTACTAGATTACAATTTTCTCCATTCTTACAGCGGAGGCGTGCAAGAGCAGTGAAAACACACATGCTCAGTGATTACATGGCCCACCTCACACTATCACCGTACGACACCTAACTCTTTACATAGTACTCCCTCCGTTCCTAAATATTACTAGATGAGTCCCCGCACGTTGCCGCGGAACAGCGGTATATCTCTCTGCACAAAATTATCGATTTCATAGAACTAAAAAAACTCTATAACCGCATGACAAATGTGGTAGCCAAACTAAATAAACTCCCATCATCATTTAGATCATCCCACGTAAGGAAAAAATATCAGCCAACTCCTACTGCATAATGGGATTATATTTTTCTTTTTGACATGTTAATGGGACTTAAAAGCTCACTTACATGCATGCTACCGGTGCATGCTTGCATGCAGACATGTTGATGTGATTTAAAACCCACTCACATGCATGTGCCACGGTATTTCTGCATGCTTGCATGTGGCTTAGTGCGGAGCCTCTCAACCTCTAGATCAGACGACTATTATGGACTGATTTACTTCATCTAACGACTACATCAATTTTGATGATGTGGCTCAAGGAGAGGATAGAGAATTCCTAGTAGTGGGGGCTAGCTATTACTAGTAGATAAGTCTTTGTAGAGATTCCACTACATATAGAACAAAATGAATGAATCTACACTTAAAATGCATATATATACATCCGCATGTGGTCCATGGTGAAATCTCTACAAAGACTTATATTTAGGAACGGAGGAAGTACTAGTATAGTACGTACTGTAATTTATCAGTGAGATAAATTTGTACAATGCTATGAAGCTTCCAGCTTCTGTTACATGTATCATGCGTCTAAGGTTGCCCATTGCAACATTTCATCAAATACAAAGGAGACTAACATGCATGCTATTGCATCTCAATGATTGACAGATCATAGCAAATATGCACTCCCTCCGTTCCAAAATAAGTGTCTCAACTTTGTGCAAACTTTAGTAGAAAGTTGTACTACTACTAAAGTTGACACTTATTTTGGAACAGAGGCAGCTAAAGAAAAAATGATCCATGCAGTCCCTAGCCCTTGAACCGTGAACCCTGACCAGGCTTCAATTTGCTGGCAACGTTCGAGCTTCCTAATAAATGAAGTTTGCAACCTTTTGACCGTCGGATCATTTTGTGCAGTTTCACCAAAATCGAGATGAGCATCCGTGTGGCAAAGAAATTGAAGAAGCGTGATTAGAATAAGATTACTGGGACTAGTTGATGAGACATAAACTCATCACAAATACAGTACGTAGAAGCCAGTAGAGGTATGTGCGGGGCAAAGAAGTAGAGAAATATCCACAGGGAGTGATGTGGGCACCTGGAGCAGTGGTGCAAGCCGGCTGTAAAGGGAGTTGTACCTGAGGGACGTAGCTCAACCTTGAGGAGGGCGGCGGGAGGCGGCAACTGCCCACGTCACGGCAGTGAGCAAGGGACGAAGGCAACCTCACTGGCTTTGTGAGAGAGAACGGCGGGGACGCCTGATCGGGACATGCTGACAGTGGGTTTTCGCCATCGGCGATGGCCACCGCATCTACACTAAGCATCCACCCCTTCCCCAAGCGGACGTGATCCGCCGGGATGTTAGAGATGTGGCCACAGTTGTTTTGTGCGAGAGAGTGTGAAGAGAGCAACCGCAGCAAGCAACCGTGTAGGCTGGCCCGTCCTGACTATGTATATAGTGGAGCGGTTTCCTTTTCTCTCCATATGAACCTATCATATTACGTACGTGCCACTAAAGAAAAAAAAACATTATTTATAAATGACGCGGCACCTACTAGTCGTTCTCCTATAACCTTGCGCTCGGCATCTCCAAAATATTAACCTTGCGATTGGCTCTTCACCTCTTCGGGAAGTCGAGCAATAATGGTAGATCAGTATATATCGTTCTGGCTATATGAGACCGAATGAATTGCTGCACGTCCACCACGTGGGCGAGGGTCGAGGGGCGAGGGAGAGTGCTACATATGGAGCAAAATGACTGAATCTACACTCTAAAATACGTCTATATACATCAGTGTTTAGAGTATGTACTAGTAGTTCATATTGAAATCTACTAAAGGACATATATATTCCAAACAATATGATATAATCTCTATAACCAAGGTAGTAGGGACGAAGAGTAAATGGAGGGAGTAGTAAATTTTTCTCCTTGTCCTGCGAGCCACTGCGCGCATGGGCGAGGGAGCGGGCGTAAGGCGGAGCAAGCTTCACCTCATCCTGCGAGCCACCTCGCCCGTGGGCGGGGGAGACGGCATACTAAGCAAGCTTCTCTTCGTTCTACGAGTTGACGAGACACATCGAAAGTACTCCAGTGTATAGAGCCTTGCCTCTAAGGTAGGCCCCACATGGTTTGTCTCTTTTTTTAACATAACACGTCAAGTCGCAATTTGTTTGTTCACCCGTGGTAGACAATCCTCCCTCCACCAAGTGGACAACCAGTACACGTGCCAAATTACCACGTGGGCTGCCTTTTTCGTACAGAAATGAGCTCCACCGTGTACCCGCGCGGGTGTGGTTGGGAAAGAGACGGGAGTACGTGCACCGTGCATGCACCTCTTCTCTTCGTGCATGTCCCCCACCTACGTGGGTGTGTGTGAGAGATACAAACCGCGTTCGTGAGTGTTTTTTGTTTTGGGGTG